>NC_087209.1:36618465-36770302 GCF_015104395.2 Macrobrachium nipponense | reverse complement strand
GGCCAAATTTAAAGCATCAAACAGAGGGTAGTGAAAAGGGTGTCCAACGTAGTGCAAATCTCACCAAAATGCTTTCGAACAGGGGTGGACCATGTACAATCAATGTGTACAACCCCAAGAAAAGTACATTATGTAATGCGTCCTGACACCGGAGTAGATATCTTTAGCTCCGTTTCTCACCAACAACAAGTCGCGTCTGATGCCCATCTCCGATGTCAGGACGCGTTATAATGTACTTTTTTTGGGGTTGTACACATTGATTGTACTTGGTCCACCCCTGTACCATGCGGTTTTTTACCCTATACAGGCGGCCCGCGGTTAACGGCGCAATCACTCAACGGCGAATCGGTTTTACGGCGGTCGTCAAAAATATTCATTAAAAAAATAAGGCATTTTAAAGGTATCTTTACGGCACAAATTTCAGTTAACAGCGCCGCTAGCGCCGTTGTCTAATGAGTTCATACATATGTAGAAATGCCGTTCAGACTATAAAGGTTATGCAAATTATATTAACAAATTTTATGGAGAGTTATTACGTAGGTATTAGGGTAAAATATATGCCTCTGACGCTGTTCTATGCCGAAAATATCGAGTTACATAAGTGCAAATTTAGCTATGGATGTGTCGATTCATAATTGTTCATGCTTTTGTTTAAAATGTGTGTGAAAATGTATTACGTGAAAGGCATTTTTATTTCTGTACAGAAATATGATACAAAGGCAGCTTTTGAAACTGCCCTTCACGATACCAAATACGATGTTTTTTCATGTTCTTTCTTGTAAGCCGCCGCCTGCCGCTCTTCCGAAAATATCGATTTAAAAAAAAGTGCAAATTAGCGATCGATGTGTCGATTTTATAAATGTTTATGCTTTTATGTTTAAAATGTGTATGAAAATGTATTACGAATAGGGTATTTTTATTTCTGTGCAGAAATATGATAAAAAGGCAGCTTTTGAAACTCCCCTTCAAGTTATCGACTACGATGTGTTTTTCAAGTTCGTTCTTGTATGCCGCCGCGGCATACAAGAACGAACTTGAAAAACACATCGTAGTCGATAACTTGAAGGGGAGTTTCAAAAGCTGCCTTTTTATCATATTTCTGCACAGAAATAAAAATACCCTATTCGTAATACATTTTCATACACATTTTAAACATAAAAGCATAAACATTTATAAAATCGACACATTGATTGCTAATTTGCACTTTTTTTGCCGCCGTCTGCCGCTCTTCCAAAAATATAGTTAAAAAAAAAAAAAAAAAAAAAAAGTGCAAATTTAGCGATCGATGTGTCGATTTTTCAAATGTTTATGCTTTTATGTTTAAAATGTGTATGAAAATATATTGCGTAAAGGTATTTTCATTTTTGTACAGAAATAAGATACAAATTAAGGCAGCCTTTGTAACTACGCTCCACGTTGTCAGGGGATGGTTTTTCATGTTCGTTTTTGTCCGCCAGTTCTGAAAAATGCATTGTGTTATTTTATTAATTATGCATCTTTTCCATAAATCCTTTAAAAAGCTATACGTTATTTCACTGTATCCAAGAATATTGTATGTATTCTCATATTATTGTATTTTAAAATACTACGGCAAACTTAAGCCCGTATTCCGCGGAGCGGCCAATGTTGTGGTTTGAAATCAGCTGATGAATACGAGTCTGTTTCACCATAACGCAATTCTGAGCGAATGCTCTTGCTTCTAGTTAGCATAAACGAATATCTAGATACTTGACTTATATGAGATAAAGTTATTTTTCCTTATACATCGTGTTTTTAGGTGGAAATATTTATTGAATATGTCTCGTTGTGAATGTGAACTACTATTTTTTTCGTTAACAGATTACGTTGGCGGCATGATTATTGCGTAAAAAATTACGTGATTCCGTTCGCAATACGTAATCCTTATTTATCTTATATCGGCATGAAACCAACAGTAAAATGTGTTCTTTCAAGCACAGTAGTTTTGATTAAAATGATTTTATCCCAATTTTATCTATGGTTGTGTGTGATGGCAGACGTTTACTGCAGTTTTATCCTTGTTGCCGATGTACGATAATAGTTATTAGCAGCTTGAACAGTTTTCTCAGCTTCAGTCATAATTAGGTTTAAATTTAACGGTATATTTCCTGATTGATCTTTAATCTATATTGATCTCTGATCTATAGCGAATAAAGTTATTACATTAAGATATCTCAGTTCTATTCTATACATAACGCCATTTATAACAAATACGGTAATGTTGCACTGTAGTACGATGATCGAAATACAAGCCAAACAGATGTTATCCAGTTCGGTTGTACTTAGAAAAAAAAAAAGTCTTTTTCTCGTTCAGTTGTTCATGGTTGTACACGTTCACGCAACGAGTATAACGTTAAAACCATACTTTCATCATTCTCTTTTGCTGTTATTGAACTTATGTAACTAGAAGATGGATAAAGTTAGGCCATTGTAATTTGATCTCTCATAAAATCGAACTATCGTAAGACTAATGATCGTAACCTGAACACTACAGCTACCTGTACACTGTATAAACTTTATTATATCTTTACATACTCTAGACACCCACATGTACTATACAGTAAATTCTATAGTACTATACTGCATAAATATAATTTTACTTATTGCGCCGTTGTGGGATTACGGCCCCTTTGACTGGTCTAGAGTTTCGAAAGAAGGTGTGCGGCGGCCGTAGGCTTTAAAATCGCTCAGCGTCGAAAATCGCTTGGCGTCGGTGGCCAGGAACGGAACCCCTGCCGCTAACCGAGGGCCGCCTGTATACTGTTTTGGTAGAAGACGACGACGAAGCGTGCACTAGATAGTTATTTAAATAAATAGTAAAACATCAATGTTTTACATATTTATGATGATTAATTGGAAAATATTCGTTATTGAAAAAGTAACTTGATTCTGACTCAAATTTAAGTAATTATTTTTTGGAATTAGAACGTTCTTTTAAGTCCTGTATTATGACATCACAACATCTTGACTTTCGTACCTATTGTAGATGAATTGCTATAATCAACTTTTTTGCAGAACAGTTTACCAGTTATTCATGCAGATTGTTATCAGCTATTCATGTAATTGTTATAATCGTAATGCGCATATATATCTTTATTATTTACTTTTTGGATATATGAAGATGTTTTACTGCCGGATTACCGCCACAGTGTGACGCAATCGCTTTCGGTCCCTGGGCCTCTGTTTTCACACCATAAGAAATTACAGGCGGTCCCCGGGTTACGACGGGTCCGGCTTACGACGTTCCGAGGTTACGACGCTTTTTCTTAAATATTCATTGAAAAATCCGCCCTGGGTTATGACGCTTGTTCCAAGGTTACGACGCTGACGCTTCCGACGCTCCGAGTTTACGATGCTTTTAAAAAACACATACTATGATAAGATAAGAATCCTTTATAGTTTAGCAGTTTCTCTCTCTCTCTCTCTCTCTCTTCTCTCTCTCTCTCTCTTTGTATTTTCCAATGAAAATAATCACTATAATTCTCTCTCTCTCTCTCTCTCTCTACTACAAAGATGTATGTTTTTTAGTATGATAAATAAATGATTTACTATTTTCAAATATTAATATTAATTTATACAGCAATAATATCAATTCATTAAAGAAAATACCATAGTGAATTAGTAAGATTTTAGCTTATATTTAAAAAATTATGGAAGAATGAAGGAAATCCCAGTCTTCTTCAAGTAACTTCCAGTAACCTTTTCTCAAGATTCAGGTACTAAAACTGTCAGATATATCAAGTTCTGTGACAGCCAGGAGGGGGAAAATTTGGGGTGTGACAGCCAGGAGGGGGAAAATTTGGGGGAAGAGCTGCAGTGTTGCAATCATGTGGTCCTGACATTTTCCCCCCTCTATCTCTCTCTCTCTCTCTCTCATTTACTGAGACTCGAGATTTTTTATGTACTTGTACTATTTGTTTTTAATACTTTCAAATAATAATAATAATAATAATAATAATAACTGTAATTACAAAATTCATATGTGATAGTATTTAAAGAAATACAATACGTACTAATCTATCCATGTCACTTTTAATTAAGGTTAACTCTCTCTCTCTCTCTCTCTCTCTCTCTCTCTCTCTCTCTCTCTCTCATCTCTCTCTCTCTTTTGCCACACAAGAAGCGTTATAAGTATTTTTTTGAGAGAACAGAGAGAGATAAACACACACTCTCTCCACTCTTCTCTCTCTCTCTCTCTCTCTCTCTCTCTCTCTCTCTTTTACCGAGATGAAAGAATTTTTATGGTACTAGTATGTAAAATGTTTATTGATAATTTCAGTTATTCAATAATAATAATAACAATAAAACTTTAATTACAAAATTCATAATGGTCGTATTTTAAAGAGATGAAAATGACCTTTCCATTTCACTTGTAAGGATAATTCCTCTTTCTTACTGAGATGAGGGAATTTTTTACGGTAGATGCACGTGTTTATTATATTTTCAAATAATAATAATAATAATAATTAATAGAAGTAGTAATAATACGATAACTAATTTCAAAAAGAAAATTCTTCCCTTTGTCTTTTTCTGTATCAATTTCCCCACCTCAACTCGAGTGACTCGAGCTTAACAATGCCATACAATGGTCAACGAATTTAATGGTTTTATGTAATCTCTCTCTCTCCTCTCTCTCTCTCTTACTGAGTTGAGATCATTTTCATGGACGTGTATGTAATAAGTTTATCATTAATATTTTCCAATAATAATACTTTAAGTACAAAATTCATATCTGAGTATTTTAAATACAATAATCATTCCATTTCTCTCTTTTAAATACTGTAAGGACAAACTCTCTCTCTCTACTCTCTCTCTCTCCTCTCTCTCTCTCTCTCTCTCTCAAGATACTTGTCATACATTTGGTGTTTCTATTTTCTTCCTTTTATTTCTCTCGCTCTCAACAAAAGAATTGATAGACAGAAACACTAACTGCACAGTCCTCTCTTTCTCTCTTCTCTGGAGAAATATATGTATTTGGGATGGGGGAGAAAAAGTTGCCTACAGACATTCATTTCAATCTATTGAAACCGTAAGGAGTTATTCTCTCTCTCTCTCTCTCTCTTTTGTATTTTAATGAAAATATACGTAATTTGTGAATACACAGTGTTGCACATGAAAAAAGTAAATTAGTGATAATTTTAGAGATACGGCCCTAAGAAAAATTGCAAATTAGTAGTGAAATTTTCCCTGTGGACATGTTTTCAAGAACGTCGTTCCGGCTTACGACGATTTTCGGGTTACGACGCGTCTTAAGAACGGAACCCCCGTCGTAACCCGGGGACCGCCTGTAATTGGGCCGAATTTGCAATGACCAGAAAGTCATTCAAAGAGGAAAGTTAGCATTGAGGGGCATATGTTTTGATTGAGAAAAATACAAATTTATACATTAGCTAGCTTGTAAAAAAATACTTGATTACAAAAAACTTGATTGACAACTAAGCAGCATACCTACTATGGGTTTCAGAGACAGTGCAAGCACGTTTTGGCAAATTTTCTGTAACGAACACTATAGTGCATTACACCCAGTGCCATAATTTATAAGGGTATCGTGAATCACTAATCGTAAAGAATAACGACACTTGTCCTTGTACCAAGAGACTAAAACTCCATTATCCAGAAATGGATACGAACACGCGTAAAAAGCCCCACCTCCCCCCCCCTCCACCGCCACCCCTGTCCTTCTTCCTTCCTTCGCCTTCCTTTCTCTCTCTCTGTTGCCAATTGGTATGTGTTCACCCTCCAAACTGGGTATAAGACTTACACAAAATGTGGAAATTGGTGAAATTAGCCCATGTATTGAAAGTGTACATATATACATAAATATTAAAGCAATTTTATCATTATTGCATTACTATGACAACTAGAATTCAGGGAAACAGTTTATAATAATGCATCGACGTATGTGTGAAGCTACACTAATGTGGCAACGATGATTTTGCCATTCTTAGCATGCAAACATTAAAGGTTACATTTATTTCTGGCATATAGTTATTTAACAAAATCAAAATACTAATATAGACTTAAATCAATGAAAAGTGCTAGCAAAAAAAAAAAAAAAAAAACATTATAATCCACTTATCCGTAGTCTGCTCTGCTATGGTTTTCGGCAGCCAGATGTACGATAAGGTTAGAAACATTGTATTGTATCTACGTTACAAATATCTGTAATTTTTCGGGATAATTTGGTTGCTAAAAAGGGGTAATAGACATGAATTAAATAAACATTTTGAAATAACAAAGTAAAGTTGAACTAAATAATGAGTAAAGTAAACAATTAAGGGAATAAAACTTTGCAGTGTTGTCGTCTGCTGCTTGTAACTGTGTTTGTGGAGTGCGCGCTTAGGAACCAGGAACAGCAACATGGTTCAAGTGCAATGTGAAGTGAATTAAGTCCAAAATGTGTATAATAACAATCAAATAAGCACTGTGGAGTTTCAGTTGTGATGGCATTAGGGATAAAACCACTGATTACAAGGTAAAAATGAATTCAGTTCAAACCATGACCCCGGGAATAACAAGTTTCATACTTTCACTAATATAGGCAACAAAATGTTTTATTGTGCTGATTACAACTGCAATCTTGAGTAAGATCAGTAAACGTTACATATATACGCTAACATTGTTCAAATGAGTGCTGGGAAGGCTTGGAAAGATGGTGTTCATCCGTGACCAGACCCGTCCAGCCACACGATGGCTGCCATATTGGATTTCAAAACTGCCTTGAAAACATATTTTACGAAGAGCATCACATGCTTATTTTAGTTCGTATGGGGCTTTCATATATCACATTATGTTGACAAAACTTCAATCTTTTGAATATGCTTAGAGTTGTAATTGGATTCTTGTTTCACCAATTAAATATCAAGTGAATAAGACCCATCCAGCGTGATGATGGTGGATCGTCCGTGATTGTTTACCCTACATCTTTAAGCATACCTACCATTCAAAAGATTGAAGTTTCATCAACATATTGTGATATATGAAAGCCCCATATGAACTAAAATAAGCATGTGACGCTCTTCGTAAAATATGTTTTTGTACAAGTAACTTACCCAGCAGATATATACTTAGCTATAGACTCGGTCGTCCCGACAGAATTTCAAAACTCGCGGCACACGCGACAGGTAGGTCAGGTGATCCACCATTCCCGCCGCTGGGTGGCGGGGTCTGGAACTATTCCCGTTTTCTAAGTCATAATTTCTCTGTCGGTTGAACGAACAACACCTATTGTTCGTTCCTCCATCTTGGATTTCAACTCGTTTGCCGAGAATTTGGATTGGTTTTTTGGTGACGTATTCTGTTTTTTTCTCTGGCTTGGCATACGCTTATTGTGGACTGTTTTTCGACTTTGGTTTTGACTACTCTTTCACGATGTCTGACGCTAAGGCTTCACCTATGTTTAGAGTTTGCAGTAGGGAAGATTGTAAGGTTAGGCTGCCTAAATCGGCATTAGATCCTCATAGTATTTGCGCTAAATGCAGGGAGAATGAAGGTTCTTCTTAACAACCTGTGTTGAATGCGAGAACCTTACGGAGCTTGAATGGAAGGAATTATCATCATATGTTAGGAAGCTTGAGAGAGATAGAGTGAGAAAGGCTTCAGCTAGGTCATCTAGTAGATCTTGCTCCTTAGAACAAGAAATTAACTCTCCTTCTAACAATTTTCCCTTAGCCTCAGCTGCTTCTCCCTGTTCTGAATCCAAAGATTCTTCGTCAGAGAGGGAAAATGTAAAAGCTTCAATTAAGAAACTTCAAGCTCAGCTACGAGCTCTAAACCAAGGTAAGAGTGGTGATAGTGACTTGTGCAGTGTCCCCAGTGCAGTGGAGGGGGCGTCTGACCGGTTCCTCATTGCTCCTAGGCCTAGACCGCTTCCAAACTCCCAGGACCAGGGGAGGAGGAATGTCGAAAGCCGCAGGGAGGATGCAGAACATCCCCAACGGTCAGGCGTCCCTTCGGCAGATCCTGTTGTTAAGTCCCAGGCTGCCTCGGATTGCCGCAGAAAAGGCGTCCTAAAAGGAGTGTTTTTCGGCCTCAGACTCTTCCTCTCCTAAACGAGGATGGAGTTCGGCCTCTCTTTCGCGCCCTTTGAAAGAGAGCCTGGAAGGCGCCTAAAGGAGACGCGGCTAGACTCCAGCCCAGAGCGTTTTCCCGAGGATTGGGCCTTCGGGACCTAAGAAGACTAGACAAGAGGAGCCTTCTCTTCAGGATCCTACGAAGAAGTTTTTTGTTAATCTGCAAGAGCAGTTAGCTTCTCTCGTAGGCTCTTTTGCTAAGGACTCTACAAGGAGGAAGGATGTCTCGCTCCCTGTTAAGAGTTTCCGCTAAGCGCCCCGCTTCGTATAGGAGAGAACCCTCACGATCTCCAGGGCGTTTATCGCCTTCGTCGAGAGACCTCGTCTGATAGGAGTTGTTTCTCCGAGAGAAGAGCCCTTTCGCCCTATAGGCTGTCTTCCCCGAAGGGCCCTCTGAGACGCGCGAATCGAGCAGAAGTCTCGATCGGTTTAGGTGCAAGGAACCGGAAAACCGATTTAGGTATCAGGATCCCTTGGGTCTGCAGGACAGGAGCCAGACAGGCGCAAAGAGGCAGCAAGACGCAAGAAAGGGCGTCAAGAGGCCTCTTTAGAACACAGGATTCAGGACGTCAGGATTCTGTCTAGAAGGCAGGAATCAGACGCTATGAGCCAGGACGCCATGAGCGGGCTGCCAGGAGGGTCCGCCAGGAGTCAGGGCGCCAGGAGTCGGGCGCCAGGATCAGGGCGCCAGGAGTTAGGACGCCAGAAGGCAGGACGCCAGGAGTACGTTAGGCGTCAAGTGTTAGCGCCAAGAGCCTGTTAAGCGTCAGGAATCAGGACGCGGGGATCTTTTCAAGGGCCCTGAATCAGGACGCCAGGAGCCTAGCAAGCGCCACGAACCTGACGAACCTAGACAACAAGAGTCTAGTAGGCGCAAGAGTGTTTCCGACAGGCAGGAGCCTCACTCTTCGTATAGAAGTGCTAATGTTCCGCGCTCCCCTTTCTCGGGAAAGGAGTTCTTCTCCCGGGAAGAGCCAGATCACTCCAAAACGATCTCCTTCTGTGGATCAGTTGGACCAGGTATCGGAAGACGAAGAGCCAGTAGATGTAGCAGTTTTCTGACTACAAGAGACTTTCTCTTTTGCTGCTAAAGGAGTTTGGAGACTCCCTTCATCCTGCGGACCTCCTTCACCAGGATCGTTGATGTCCAGCACTAAAGCTCTCAAGTCGTCTTCCTTCGTCAAGATGCGCCCCGCTCTTTGTATGAAAAAGGCATTAAAAACTTTTTCAGAGTGGTTGACTTCCAGAAGGGAAGCGGGCAAGACAGTTTTTTCCTGCCCTCCTTCAAGTTAACAGGCAAACCAGGAAGGTGGTACGAGACCAAACGAACCTATGGGGTTAGGTCTGCCTTCTTCCGCAGATGCGGAGGTTTTGCTTCCTTAGTGGACTCTTCTAGGAGGAAGTCGTTGCTGTCTGCTAAGGCGACTTGGGGCATGTGTGAGCTAGACCACCTTCTAAAGGGCCTCTTTAAAACCCTAGAAGTCTTCAACTTTATGGGACTGGGCTTTGGGAGCGTTAGCGAAGAGAGCTCAGGACACTGACTTTGTTTCCATGGAGGAACTTTCGAGCGTCCTGGCTTGCCTGGACAGAGCGGTCATGGACGGTTCTGTGGAAGTTGCCTCTTTTTGGAACGGGAGTATTAAAGAAGAGATCTGTCTTTAGCTCTTTCTTAGCAAGAGCAGTATCACCTTTGCAAAGGACATCTCTTCTTTTTGCACCGTTATCCCCGCACCTTTTCCACAAGAGACTGTTAGAGAGGTTTCTAAATCTCTTACGGAGAAGGCAACTCAGGATCTCCTCACGCACTCAGCCAAGAAGTTTAGGCCGGCAGTGCCTATAGAGAAAAAAGAGACCCTCTCTTTTGTTCAGCCCTTTCGAGGTGCCTCCTCTTCTAGAGCCCCTCTTAGAGGTCGCAGACCAGAGAGAAGGAGTAGACCATCTAGAAGGTCCTTCGGGAAGTCTAGATGAGCAGGAAGTCCTCCAGACGAAAGTAGGCGCCAGGCTACTCCACTTTGCCAAAGTCTGGGCGCAGAAGGGAGCGGACTCCTGGTCCCTCTCTATCCTGAAAAAAGGATACTTGATCCCCTTCAGGGAAAATCCTCCCTTGACGACAACTCCAAGGGAGTTGACCGCAAGATACTCGGATCCGGTCCGAAAAGCTTGCCTAATGGTTTGCAAGCAGTGGAACAGATGATTCAAGGAAGCGGTAGAACTGGTTCAAGATCTCCAGTCTCCAGGATTCTACAATCGGCTATTCCTGGTACCGAAAGCATCGGGGGGATGGAGACCGGTTCTAGACGTCAGTGCCCTGAATTTCTTTGTATTGAAGAAGAAATTTTCAATGGAGACGTCTTCCTCTGTTCTATCTGCTCTTCGTCCAGGGGACTGGAGTTTGCAGACGCCTCAGATTCAGGGTGGGGAGCGACCCTAGGTTCGCAAGAAGTGTCAGGCACTTGGGAAGGAGAACAAGTGTCCTGGCACATAAACAAGAAAGAGCTAACAGCCATTCATCTAGCTTTGGTTCATTTCGAGGAACAGGTCTCAGGTCTGGGGATTCAGATTCACTCGGACAACACAACAGCCCTCGCTTATATAAAGAAACAAGGGGGGACGCATTCCTTTTCCCTGTACGAATCAGCAAAGGATCTGCTGATTTGGGCACAGGAAAGGAAGATCTCTCTCCTCACAAGGTTTGTGCAGGGAGAGAAAAATGTCCGGGCAGATCTGTTAAGCAGAAAAGAACAAGTCCTACCCACGGAATGGACTCTCAATCCTCAGATTTGCCACAACTTTGGCATCTGTGGGGAAGGCCCAATATAGACCTGTTCGCGACCAACAAGAATCACAGATTAGAAACCTATTGCTCCCCGATCTCGGATCCTCAAGCAGTAGCAGTAGACAGCTTTCTGCTAGATTGGACGGGGCTTGGACGCATACGCCTTCCCCCTCCCCTTTCAAATATAGTAGGAGAAGTATTGAGGAAGTTCGCTTGCTCGGAAGGAACAAGAATGACCTCATCGCTCCCTTCTGGCCGGCTCTCGATTGGTTCACAGAGGTGCTGGAGTGGTTAGTGGATTTTCCAAGATCGCTTCCACTAAGGAACGATCTTCTCAAACAACCCCACTTCGACAGGTTTCACAAAAACCTCCCGCTCTCTAAGTCTGACCGCCTTCAGACTGTCGAAGGACTTGTCAGAGCAAGGGGCTTTTCACGAGAAGTGGCGAAGGCTATTGCAAGAGCCAGAAGAGTCTCCACTTCTAAAGTATATCAGTCGAAGTGGGAGTTGTTTAGAAGATGGTGTAAGGGAAAAGAAAATATCCTCCTCCAGTACCTCTGTAACTGAAATCGCAGATTTTCTCCTATATTTGAGAAAAGACTGTAACCTGGCAGTTTCAACAGTGAAGGGTTACAGAAGTATGCTGGCCTTCCAGTTTTTCGACATAGAGGAATAGATCTGACGAATAATAAAGATCTTCATGACCTTATAAGGTCTTTTGAGACCACGAAAGAACATGTATCAAAGAAGCCTAGCTGGAACTTGGATGTGGTCCTCAAGTTCCTAATGTCGAAAAAATTTGTACCGTCTCACGCAGCTTCGTTTAGAGACTTAACGAGAAAGTCATTATTCCTTTTTGCGTTAGCAACAGCCAAGAGAATTAGCGAGTTGCAAGCTTTGGAAGGTAAAGTGGGGTTTAAGAAGGATGCAGCGATTTGCTCCTTTAAACATTTTTTCTAGCGAAAAATGAAAATCCCTACAAAGCCTTAGGCCAGAAGCTTTGAGATAAAGGACTATCTTTCATTAACACGGGAGAGAACTAGAAAGGACTATGTGTCCAGTCAGGGCACTCAAGTTCTACCTGGACAGAAGAAGAAGTTGCTGAAAGGTACAGAAGAAAGTCTTTGGTGCTCTGTAAGAGATCCGAAAAGAGCGATTTCTAAGAACGCGCCCTTACATACTTCATAAAAGATGTAATAAGGGAAGCTCACCTTAAGTGCGAAGAAGAGCATCTCAAGGTTCTCAGAGTGAGAGCTCATGAAGTGAGAGCCATAGCTACGTCTATGGCATTTCACAAAACATGGTCGCTTCAGGCTCTTATAGAGTCGACATTTTGGAGATGTAATTCGGTGTTCGCCTCGAATTACCTAAGAGACGTTAAAATTTCGTACGAAAAGTGCTTTGCTCTGGGAGCGTATGTTCGGCGAATTCAGTGCTGGGAGAAGGGGCTGAGGCTAATCCTTCCTATTTAGTTTAAGGCTTTATTTACTGTTTATTGGTGGTTGTTTTTATTGGTTAATTGTCAGAGGGAATAGGGACCCTCTTACAATTCATAGATTGTAACAATACTAACATGGTCAGGTGATCGGGATTGGCTTCAGTGCTCTTTGTGAAATTATTAATAACCTTAACTCTGTCATGTAAGAGGGCGAGTCTCCATTGATATGACAAAAGGTCAAGGCTCTACCATGTAAGTGGGTCAGCCCCCATTGGTACGATCCAGTATAGGCTCTGTCGCGTAAGCGGGCTAGCCCCATTGACACGATCCAAAGAGTTATTCAACCATAGGTTCATTCCTCGTTGAAACTCTTGAGGCAAGCAGACTCATCGACAGTAGTCATGAAGTCTTCAGCCCAATAAGGTAGGAACTATGGATTATGTTATCCAAGAACATAGGTTGTTTTTTCCCTGTTTTTTAATGTATTTAGTTTAAGTATTATTTTGTTTTTAGCTGTCTCTTGCCCGCCACCAAGGGTGCCAATCAGCTAAGTATATATCTGCTGGGTAAGTTACTTGTACAAAAATGATATTGTTAAGATACAATAAAGTTTTGTACATACTTACCTGGCAGATATATACTTAGCTATAGACTCGGTCGTCCCGACAGAATTTCAAAACTCGCGGCACACGCGACAGGTAGGTCAGGTGATCCACCATTCCCGCCGCTGGGTGGCGGGGTCTGGAACTATTCCCGTTTTCTAAGCCATAATTTCTCTTCCACCTGTCTCCTGAGGGGAGGCTGGGTGGGCCATTAATCGTATATATCTGCCAGGTAAGTATGTACAAAACTTTATTGTATCTTAACAATATCATTTTCAAGGCAGTTTTGAAATCCAATATGGCGGCAACCTTGTGACTTGCCTTAGGGTCTGAACACGTAGGACAGAAGACACATAGCAAGATGTGGCAAGTTCTCGCCACTGCATTTAACTCCGGTCAACTTTCACTCTCGTTTGTGCGAATGAAACGGTTGTAGGTATGAATGCTTCATTCAACAGAGTGAGAACATTGCAAGTCAGGGAAGAGCGGGCAAGAACAGTCAATCCTCCTCTTTTTTTCCCCCTCTATTTCCTGGTTATATTGGAATGAACATGGAAATAAGAGGAATTCGGTGGAGTCTACTCCTCGGAATTCAAACCCGAGAGACTATGTTTTTGGTTCAATCCTAGGATCTTACCATACATCAATCCGTTCAGGATGGATAGCACCGAGAGGTTTGAATGCCCCTCCAGTGCTACTGTTTTAGGAATAACCAGTTCGGCTTGAACTAGTCGTCTTCGGTATCCTGTTATCACCATAGAAGTCTCCTTTCGGGAATCTTCACCTTCGCTCTCTTCATTAGAGAATGAAGGAGGTCTACTTCCAGTCCTGATTCTTGTCCCTCGAATGAAGAAGAATTAGGCTGGAGTGCGATTTATAGGAACCTACAAATATACTACCTAAGTACGTATTTTCATACAATCAACTTACCTGTCAGATATATACATAGCTAAGACTCCGTCGTCCTCGACAGAAATTCAAATTTCGCGCCACTCGCTACAGGTAGGTCAGGTGATCTACCGGCCTGCCCTGGGCGGCAGGACTAGGAACCATTCCCGTTTTCTACTCATATATTTTCTGTCGCCGGTGGTATCAACATCGTTTCTGCCACCTCTTGACTGGAATTCGCTTTTCTAAGCAATTGATCATCTTACTGTGGACTTTTGGTGACGTACCTGGATCGTTGTTTTGGCATTCGCTACTGTGGACTGGATTTGGACTTGCTTTTTGATTTTTCTTCAGAATGTCTGATTCAAGTGTTTGTGTGAGAATGTGTGTGAATGTAGGCTGCAAGGTGAGGATACCGAAAGCTTCGGTTGATCCTCACACTGTATGTCGCAAATGTAGGGGTTTTGATTGTTCTATTTCTAACACCTGTCATGAGTGTGAGAGGTTGAATGTTGAGGAATGGAAGAATCTAACTTCTTACTTGAAGAAGTTAGAAAGGGATAGAGTCAGAAGGGCTGCATCTAAGATGGCGGGTAGTAGTACAAGGCCTATTGAGCCTTTGGATAATTCTAACTCTTCTCTTAATTATGATTCTGTATCAGGACCCTCACTGGCCGTACATTCAGATTCGGCATCGGAAATTGCTGATCTGAAGGCTACGCTTCACAGGATGAGATCAAAAATGGCTACCATGAAAGGTAAGGACTGTGAAAGTGATTTTAGTGAAGTGAGTGTCCCCAGTGTTGTGGAGGGGGCGTCTGACCGTCTCTGCGACGCTCCCAGGCCTAGACCTCTTCCAAGCTCCCAAGCCCAGAGGAGAAGGAAAGTCGAAAGCCGTACGGAGGTTGTGGAGAATTCCCCCGGTCAGGCGTCCCTTCAGCAGGTGCTGTATATAGACAGCCTGCTCAGGACCGCTATCGAAAAAAGCGTCCTCAGAGAGTGCTTCTCTTCGTCCGCTTCTCCCTCTCCTCCAAACGAGGGTGGAAGGATTCGGACTTGTCCAGGCCCCTGAAAAGGCACTGGAGAGATCCTGTTTTGGATTCAAGCCCAGAACGCTTTTCGGAAGAAGCGCCTCCTTCTATCAAGAAGGCGAAGAGGGTTTTGCCGTTCCCATGATGGGGGCAACACGCCTTCGAGGTCCTCCGCTCCCGTTCAAGAAGCGCAGGAGAAGTGTCCAAGAGGATCATTTTGGCGGTGCAGGAACAGCTGTCCGCCTTAGTAGGAGTCCTTTCGAAGGATCCTCCTCGTAAGAAAGACGTCAGACTGCCGGTCAAGAAGACTCGTCTTCCTTCTCCCACCAGGAGGATGAGGCTCCTGTGAGACGTGAGTCTTTTGAGAACTCAGATAGAGACTCGTGGGAAGATTTGATTCGCCAGGCAAGCGCGTCGCGCCAGCCAAGCGCGAGGCGTCCTACAGACGAGAAGCGTCCTCTAAGGTTAAAGAGTCAGACAAGCGAGAAACGCATTACAGACAGAGGATTCTCCCAGATGGGATACGTCTGCCAGATCAGCAGCTTCAGCCGAGCGCGAGGTATTAACCAGGCATGAGCATTCAGCCAAGCGTGAGGCTCCAGACAAGCATCTGTCACGCAAGGATGTGGCACCAGGAAGACGCGAGACTTCAACAAGGCACGAAGCGTCAGTCAGGTGCGAGACTTTTGAGAGGCGCGAGGCACCAGTCAGGCGCGAGGCGCCAGCCAAGCGCGAAGAGTCAGTCAGGCGCGAGACGCCAGCCAAGCGCGAGGATCCTGCCAGGCGCGAAGGCGCCAGCCAAGCGCGAGGAATCAGCCAGGCGCGAGGCGCCAGCCAGGCGCGAGGCGCCAGCCAGGCGCGAGGCGCCAGCCAGGCGCGAGGCGCCAGCCAGGCGCGAGGCGCCAGCCAAGCGCGAGGAGCCAGCCAAGTACGAAGAGCCAGTCAAGCATAGGAGCTCTATACACTCTCTTAGCCCCTCTCCTATTAGGAGTTTGTCTCCAGTAGAGAGAGTGGTTGGACAGGAAGACCCGGAACGGGAAGTGGCCTCTCCTACTGATCCGATTATGGAAGAGGAATCAGAGGACGAGTCTCACGGTAAAGAAGGACTGTCGAACTACAAAGTTTTGACAGCTCTCCTTCTCCAGGAATACGGAGATGCATTGATCCCTGCCGCTCCTCCTTCGCCTCGTTCACTGTTTTCATGCTCGAAGACTCCGAAATCGTCGGCTTTCTTGAAGATGAGACCGACGATTTCTATGAAGAGAGCTCTGCAATCGCTGGATAACTGGATGCTAACTAAGAAAGAGCTAGTTAGGACAGTCTTTTTGCATGCCTCCCCCTAGACTTACGGGCAAGAGAGGGATTTGGTACCAGACTGGGGAGAATATGGGTCTCACTCTCCCAGCTTCAGCTGAAGCTGACTTTTCCAGTCTGGTAGACGATCCAGGAGACATAGCCTTCACACGGCTAAGATTACTTGGGGACTTTCAGAGTTGGATCATCTCCTCAAGGGACTATTTCACATTCTAGAAGTCTTTAACTTTCTAGATTGGTCCCTTGGGGTGATGTCCAAGAAGGCTCATGCCCCTGAAGGGCTAGAACCGGATGTACTCCTGGCAATTTTTGTCATGTATTGACAAGGCGGTGCAAGACGGCTCAGGGGAAGTTTCTTCCTTATTTGGAGCAGGTCTCTTGAAGAAGAGATCTGTGTTTAGCGCTTTCTTGACGAAAGCAGTGTCGCATTCACAAAGAGCAGCTTTGTTATTCGCCCCTAGATCTGATTTTCTTTTCCCGTCACAGTTGGTGAAGGATATTTCCCGATCTCTGACGGAGAAAGCGACTCAGGATCTTCTCCTGCAATCGTCCAGGAAGAAGAGACCAGTGATGGTGGGAGAAAAGAAAGTGGCGTCTACTCCTGTTCGGCCCTTTCGAGGTGGCCTCCCACTAGAGTTACCGCTAAAAGGAAAACGACCGAGAAGAGAGGTCGAGCCTCGTTCCGCCCCTTTAAAAGGGGAAAGTGAAGTGGCGCTCCTCCAAACACCAGTAGGTGCCAGGCTCCGGGGGGATTTGCGGAGGCCTGGACTCACATCGACCACAGACCCTTGGTCGATGTCGGTTCTTCAGAAGGGATATCTCATTCCTTTCCTGGACAATCCTCCCCTGACGTCAACTCCGAGGGAATTGTCCGCCAATTACAAGGACCCTGTGTTGAAAGATACTCTTCAACAAATGGTGGATCAGATGTGGGACAAGAGAGCTATAGAACTTGTGCTGGATCAAAGCTCCCCGGGGTTTTACAATCGTCTTTTCTTGGTTGCGAAAGCCTCGGGGGCTGGAGACCAGTTCTGGATGTCAGCACTCTGAACAAGTTTGTTCAAAAACAGAAGTTCGCCATGGAAACCTCTGCTTCAGTCCTGGCGGCTCTTCGCCAGGGGGATTGGATGGTGTCTCTGGATCTCCAGGACGCCTATTTTTCACGTCCCGATCCATCCTTCGTCGAAGAAGTACCTCCGTTTCATGACGGGGGGAAGGATCTTCCAATTCAGAGCCTTGTGCTTCGGCCTGTCGACGGCGCCTCAGGTTTTTTCACGAACTTTTGAAAAATGTGGCGAGATGGCTTCATCTGAAAGGAATCAGTATATCTCTATACCTAGACGACTGGCTTATCAGAGCAAAGTCAGAGGAACAGTGTTTGGAGGACCTGACTGTGACACTAAACCTAATAAAGACTTTAGGATTACTCGTGAACCTCGAGAAGTCCCAACTGATCCCCAGCCAGAACTTGGTCTATCTGGGGATGGATTCTCGGGGTTTTCGAGTATTTCCTTCTCAAGAGAGACTAGCGAGAGGTTTAGAAAAAGTCTCTCTCTTCCTAAGGAAGGAACGGACTTCGGCGAGGGAATGGTTGAGCCTGTTAGGGACCCTTTCCTCGCTCGAGCAGTTCTTTCATCTAGGAAGACTTCATCTCCGTCCTCTTCAGTTCTTCCTCAGAAGTTCGTGGAACATGAAGACAGGACTCCTCTCGGACTTCTTTCCCATTCCAGATCTGATAAAACGGCATCTAGAATGGTGGTTACTCCCACTGAGGGAAAACAAAGGTACTTCCCTGGAAATACAGAGCCCAAACCTTGTATTGTTTTCCGACGCGTCGGAAAAAGGTTGGGGAGCAACTTTGGGAAAGAGAGAAGTGTCAGGCACTTGGAATGCTCTTCAGTGTCCTGGCACATAAACTGCAAAGAACTGCTAGCTGTACACCTAGCTCTAAAGAGCTTCGAACCGATTAGTATGCAACAAAATAGTACAAGTGAATGCGGACAATACAACCGCTCTGGCATACATTCGGAAGCAAGGAGGTACTCACTCGTATGCCCTTTACGAACTCACAAGAGAACTGCTGTTGTGGACATCCCAAAGGAACATCTCGCTCTTGACGAGGTTCGTTCAGGGAGTAAGGAACGTACGAGCGGACAGGCTGAGCAGGAGGAACCAGGTCCTTCATACCGAGTGGACCCTCCACTCAGAAGTTTGCCTCAAGCTCTGGTCTCTTTGGGGAACTCCTCATGTTGACCTCTTTGCCACGTTCCTCTCGAGGAGACTGGAAGTCTTCTGTTCAGTAGTAGAAGATCCCAGAGCTCTAGCAGTAGACGCCTTCCTACTAGATTGGTCTCAGGTAGACGTTTACGCATTTCCCCCATTCAAGATTCTAGGACAAGTACTCAGGAAGTTTGTGACTTCAAAGGGGACAAGAATGACCCTGATAGCCCCCTTTTGGCCAGCTCAAGAATGGTTTCCAGAGGTACTGGAGTGGTTAGTAGACTTCCCCAGATCCCTTCCACAAAGGAGGGATCTCAGACAGCCACACTTCGAGAGGTTTCATCAAAACCTCCCCGCTCTCGCTCTGACTGCCTTTCGACTATCGAAAGACTTGTCAGAGCGAGAGGCTTTTCTAGTAAAGCAGCAAGCTCGATCGCTAGAGCCCGGAGAACTTCCACTATCCGGGTTTACCAATCCAAGTGGGAAGTTTTTAGAAGGTGGTGTAAGTCAAAGAAGTTGTCCTCCTCCAGTACCTCTGTAACAGAAATAGCTGATTTTCTGTTATTTCTGAGGGAAGAATCGCAGCTCTCCGTAGCCACGATAAAGGGCTATAGAAGTATGCTATCGGCCGTCTTTAGGAATAGAGGCCTAGATTTGGGAAACAATAAGGATCTGCATGATCTGATTAGGTCGTTTGAGACCAAGAAGTCTAGAATGACTTCTCCCCCTAACTGGAATCTAGACGTAGTGCTGAAGTTCTTAGCTTCAGAGATTTGATTTGAACCCCTACATTTGGCCTCGTTTCGTGATATAACGAGAAAATGTTTATTCCTTTTGTCACTGGCAACGGCAAAAAGGGTTAGCGAACTGCACGCCCTTAGTGACAAAGTCGGGTTCAATATAGATTCAGCCATCTGTTCCTTCAAGGAATTATTCTTAGCGAAGAATGAAAATCCTTCGAACCCCTGGCCGAGAAACTTCGAAGTAAAAGGATTATCGGGTCTCGTCGGCAGGGAACCGGAGAGGTCTCTTTGCCCAGTAAGGGCATTAAAGTTTTACTTAAAGAAAAAGGAACAGTTGGGAGGTTCTAGACAAGGCCTGTGGTGCTCAGTGAAGGATCCATCAAGACCTATGTCTAAGAATGCATTAGCCTTTTTTGTCAGGAACGTAATTATGGACGCTCATAAGGCTTGCACGGACGATTCCTTAAAACTCCTGAGAGTAAGAGCTCATGAAGTGAGAGCAGTGGCGACGTCTCTCTCTTTTCAGAGAAATATGTCGCTGAAGAATATCTTGGAAGCGACATATTGGAGATGTAATTCTGTGTTTGCGGCTCACTATTTGAAGGACGTGCGTGTGACCTATGAAAAATGTTTTTCATTAGGTCCTTTTGTGTCTGCGGGCAACGTCCTGGGTACAGGAGCTTACAACAATCCTTAAATATAGATATGTTCTAGACTTTCTGCTGAACAAGTGCAGTTGTCGCACAAGCGGCCAGTCACTTCAGTTCAGTAAGGAACTCTTGTGATATCTTGTAATAGAAAAAATTTTTTTTTTTTAAATTATTGTGTGCTTGTGCATTGTGGTTTGAGTTACGGTTGTTGCGAAGAGTTGGGGATAACTCTGAGCAATTTTTAATACTAACATGGTGGTTAGGATCAGGTGGTCGGGATTGATTGTTTGCTCCTTAATAAGGTGTGTTGTCATGTAAGTGGATCAGCACCCATTGACAAAGTCCTTTCAGGCTCTGCCGAGTAAGTGGATAAGACCCCTTCGGCAGACCCACAAGAATTCTTGGCCATAGATCACATATCTCGCTAAAGTTTCTTGAGGTGATGCAGACTACGGGGAAAACACCCACGAAGTCTACCACCTATCAGGTAGGAACCAAGGTTTTTAATTTATACCTACAACAGATGTTGTTTACCTGTCTATTCTAGTAGTAGCTGTCTCTTACCCTCCACCGAAGGGTGCCAATCAGCTATGTATATATCTGACAGGTAAGTTGATTGTATGAAAATGATATTGTTATAATACAATAAAGTTTCATACATACTTACCTGGCAGATATATACGATTAGGGCCCACCCAGCCTCCCCGCAAGGAGACAGGTGGAAGAGAAAATATATGAGTAGAAAACGGGAATGGTTCCTAGTCCTGCCGCCCAGGGCAGGCCGGTAGATCACCTGACCTACCTGTAGCGAGTGGCGCGAAATTTGAATTTCTGTCGAGGACGACGGAGTCTTAGCTATGTATATATCTGCCAGGTAAGTATGTATGAAACTTTATTGTATTATAACAATATCATATTTCTCTCGCGACATGCTTCTCTTATCAGTTGCATTGCCTGAGTAGTAGGCACATACCTGTAAGTTAACTCTTCTGGTATGTGACCGAGACGAATAGTATCTTCTCTTAATTGACGTGGAACTCAGGAAAGCCTTTTTGGCCTCCCAAGAGTTACTGGTTTTGATTTTGAGATAACTATTGGTATTGTTTCCCAACAACACCACAGCATTTGCATTATCACCAAACAGGAGGGTTTTCTTCCCTCCCATTGTGGTTAAAAAGCAGGTGCTTGAGTGTATCTTTTTTGCGCTCGATGGTTCTAGCCAAACGCATTTCTTCATGGAATGGACTGCCAGGCAACTCACGATAACAACAAGTTTAGCGAACGGTGTATGGCGCTGGTTCAGTACTGCTGTACTGCTTGCTCTCCGAGATATTTTGGTTTGATATTGTTTCTCCTGTCTAGAATCGACTACCAATTCGAATCTCTGTCCGGCAATCACAGACTTAGGTCTCTGGTTGGCTGGAGTTCTTGCATGCCTGTATGCCCATCTTTCCTGCAATGCATTTTGCTGTTGCGAGAATTTTCAGAGAGAGATATATCTCACTAGACTCGTTATCATCTTTCTGTTTACCCCATGGTATAACAGAATTCTGTAGCCTAGTCTTCCGCTTCATCGCACCTGCCCTATCGGCCGCTGCAATGACGCAGAATGATACTCTTCAGACAATTTGATTGTCTTCTAATATACATTTCCAAATTTGTAAGGTGTTCAATTATTCTTGGTTCACCCCGAATTGTAAATGAATAACGGAAGACTTCGACTTTTCTACGCCCTACTAGCTGTGCTTTCAAAGTAAATAGAAATGTCCTCCCTGATCCAACCCTCGAGAAGCAGTTCTTCAGGCAGTACAATCCCTGTGTTTTCATTCCTGAAAGACATTCTGCTTTCATTGCAAACTTCAACTTTCTTGCCGAACAGCAACAAAATAGCGGATTAGCTTTTTCAGTCCTCTGTAAAACAACAGGGATTAAAGCCGTCTTCACTGGTTTTAGTCATCGACGGGACTTTTTCTACGATCAGAATCTTGAGAGTTTGCGTCTCTTGATTCAACTGTGAAGACGTAGGTCTGCATTCACCTTCGTCATTCACTAGTAATATAACGTAGTATTGTTTCTCTTTAGTTGAGATTCAACTACAGATAGAAATTTCTGTCTTGCCATCACAGGGACCTCGGTCTCTGGAAGGCAATTGACTATCGTCTGATGTGCGCATGCCTTGATAGAAACATCGTCTCGTTTCTCAACATCGGCGGCGAACAAGATAGACAATTTGTATGGTTGTTCTCAGCATAACCCTTCAAAAGGCGGGTGTCATGTTGTGACTACGTCTTGGATGCGTGGCAGTCCAGTCAGTCGGCATCTGTTGACGAGTCCGAGTCCGAGTCCGTCATGAGCTATGCTGTGGACTTTGTATTGGTTGATCCAGATCAGTCATTACTTTGTCCTATTGGTGTGTTGCTGTACCCATGAAGGATTGACACCCATCATTGATTGTTGGTGTCTTTATCTGCTGCGGACTGCCGTTGCAGAAGTGTCTGATGACACGTCTTTCTCAGAGTTTTATGAGACTGTGAGAGACTTCTCTGCAGTTGGATAGTGTAGTTACATTTCATCACTCCGAAGAAATATGTCGGACAGGAAGATAGATGAGGTCTCATTGCGACCATATTTATATATTTCTTCCTTCAGTTTTGCCCACAGGTCCTTGGAATCTCCTTTCCTTGGACTGGTGGTGGATGCTTGCAGGTTGTGTTTGCTTACCCGGCTCCTTCAAGAGGACAATTTGCATCTCGTCTATGGTGTGCAGTTCTAGAGGTAAGAAGGATGCGAGAGTGACTGGCCTCTCCACCTTCCCCACCTCATCCTTCTACTCCTCTGCCTTCAGGTTGAGGATAGGACTCGAACTTAAACTGGCTGGTCAGGCGATTGATGCGGTAAGCTTTCTATTTTTCTTATCAGAATCATAGAAACAATCCCGCTCCTTCTAGCAAGGGGAGGAAGGAGACTAGCAATAATGCAAACCTTTCCCAGAACTTTGCATTAATGCCTCCGACTCTAAATATTCTTCACAGCCCATTTTTGGATGGATGAGTTACGATTCCTCACTCAGAAGTCTGACTCTTGATCATGCAGCTCCTATACTCTGATCAAGTTGTCAGAGGCAGGGCACTCCTCGCTCTTATGACCAGGAGGAATAGCCCAGTTGTGCAGAACTCCAGTCAGTTCTAGAGGCTCACTCACATTCCTCACACCAATCAGGGAGTCTTCCTCATGTAAAGAACTAAGGGTTTGTATATCGTTTAGGAACAAATCACAATTTTTGAAATTAAATTTGTTATTTTCCTAACTATACAAACCTGAGGTCCTTTACATTTATGCCAATCTCATGCCACCTCTCAATCTGAACCTGGGCCAAAAGGCAAAGTACGTAGAGTGTTTACATCCGGGCAGGCAGGTCTACCCGCCTGCCACACGGTAGTTACTGCCTAACCACCTTGTTCAAGAATTTAACTGCCGTAATTCCAGCTACGATGAAAGTAATTCCTCACATAAAGGACCTCAGGTTTGTATAGTTAGGAAAAATACAATTTACTTTAAAAAATTTTGATTCTTTAACTAAAAAGTTGGCATTTTGTAATAAACAAAATTAATTTTTTTTATAAACAAAAACATTGACAAGTACAGGCAGTCCCCGGGTTACGATGGGGGTTCCGTTCTTGAGATGCGTCGTAAGCCTAAAATCATCGTAAGCTGGAACATCGTTAAAAATCCTAAGAAAACCTTACTTTTAATGCTTTGGGTTCATTAAAAACTATGTAAACTGCATTCTTATTGCATTTTTCATCAAAAAAGCCTTCAAATATTGATTATTTTGCATTTTTAGTGTCATATTTCTTCTGCCAGATCAGCGTTGTTGGCGCCGTAACCCTGGAAATAGTTTCTGATGAATATAATTGAAAAGTGCCTTAACCTCGGAACGTCGTAAGCCGAACCCGTCATAACCCGGGGACTTCCTTATAATTCTTGTCAGTTTACCTAAATGAGGTGGTATGTAACAAATCCAGCTTATAACCATATAAATATGGTTGCCAACCCTATACGTATTAGATGACAGAGTAAGGCAAGTAGCTAAGTCAGGACAAGACTAGATCTGCACTGTGTGTACAGGACCAGTACGGGTATGAGTCAGGACTGGCACGGGTATGACTCAAAACAGTTGATTCGGAATGGTTAATCTAAGTTATTGAGACATGGCGGGTACGTAGCGGCAAATTGCGGTATCCTATAGTATTTTGGTTGCTTATTAAGTTTAAAGTTAGTTTTTTGGGGATGTATGTAATTAACTGAGAATTTACCTTTGAACTCTATCCTACGGTAAGGGGGACCGATGGGAATGCAGGGTTTTGGATGGGATAAATCACTTGGGAGAATTATGCTGTTCAACTCTATCCTGTGGTAAGAGGACCAATGGGAATGCAGGATTTTGGGTGGGGTAAAACACTTGGGGGAAAGTTTTGCCATATTATTGTGTTTGTGTTATTTCCACTTATTTATGACATTTGAAACACAAAATAAAAGCAGAAATAATCTATAAACAAATCGATTTTGGAGCTGTTTCATAGGCAAAATCCACCTATTACTACTACTGTTATGATGCCGAATCCTACAGCGCATGTGCCATGTTAAACGGGAGCTTTTGTTTCATACACCCACTCCTAAGTGAGAGGAATGGTGGGGGGAATTTTGGGGGAGGACATGTATTTAGCCAATCATGTTGCAATATTAACCCTACATTGCGTCAGGACCGAGTGAAGAATTTGAGGGGATTCATACATTGAGTTACATATATTCCTTCTCCCCATTTGTTTTATAATCATGTTATATTATTTCAACCTTTTATTTCTGTTCTGTTTATCATATTATTTGTTTAATATGTGCATTGACGTGTTCTCACATCATCATTTTGCTCTATTTCTCTTGCAATATTGGCTTGTAATGGAGGGCATGGCCCAGAAAAATGTGTAAGGGGTGGGATTAGAAGGGGGGTTTAGGATGATTCGATACCTTTTTGTCAGTGATGTCAAATTGGAGGTTGCTTAGGGGTATTTAATACATGAATTATACAAGATTTGTACACAAGTTACTCCCTTCTCTTTCCATTATTCATGTGTGGCTCTTTTCGTTTCATCTTTTAGTATGCATTTCTCACCCATAACAATTTCTTTGTTAAAATTGGACATAATGGTTTTTTCCTTCAAGCGTTCCCCCACTCCTTCTTTCAGATACGAAGACCCCCCCCCCAACCTAAAATTCCTGGAAAGACCATAAATTTTATACATTTTGCGGTGCCTGACTCACAGACTTTGAATGGCAGATACAGACAATCTGTTTTCGAGAACTAGCGACTGCAAAAAGGGGAATCGCACAATTTGAATGCGCATAGTTCGGGACCGGACTGTATAAGGGTGTATTGATCAATTTACAGTATTTTAGCATCAATTCCAATTAATTTGGTATCAATTCCAATTATTTAAAAAAAAAAAATTTTCACTTCCAATTCAATTCATGCAATTTTAGCATCAATTCCAATTCAATTCATAATTGACCCCAACCCTGGTCAAGAGTTGTGGCCCATCCAGGCAGCAGAACATGACCTCTATACTCAAAGTAATTGCATAATTTAAATGTTTTTTCGGGAAGCAGCCACATTCCAGGAGAGGTGGCCACTGTGTGGCCACTCGGTCATTTACCTTAGGCTATTAAAAGAGTTTGTTCATTCGGCTATGTTTTATTAGTTTTCAGGTCCAGTTTTTAGTATGGGCATTGCAAAACTTAGTAAACGTTACAATAGTTGTGCAGCCTGATTCCCGCCAGTCACCAACCAGGAAAGGTTACTGCCTTTTTGGGGTCCCCCACTCTTCCCCCCCAGCAAGATCAGGTCGCTGCTCCCTAAGTTAGGTTAGGTAGGTAAGATCTGGTTAGGTCAGGACCTAGCATTATAAGAAAGATTAGGTATATTTATATACCTATGAGGAACCAGTCCCAGTCGAAGACTGGCGAAAATCAGGCTGCGCAACTACTATTGAAAAGTCTACCCAAAATTTTTTGTCTTACAAAACCAAGTTGTTCTTGTGGAAATGCAAACCACTGCTTTTATGTAAGTGTTTTCCTCAGAGCGAGCTGGAAACAGTTGTTGAAGCATGATAGCAAGGTGGTTACCTAATTGGTGATAGGCAGGGAAGTGGGAGAATCCCCCAGTTACTGCTGTAAGCCAGTTTTCCCTTGAAGTCTGTTTAAACAACTTCTGACACTGTTTGTTATATCATTTCTAAAATATTGGTACTGAATTTTGCCTATTCATAATAGGCCTATTTGAAGTACGGTAGTTTTGTACATTAGCTAACATCCAAGGCATCTTAGAACTGAATTGTCAGTGTCAAAATATGTTGTCATTTTACCTTCAGAACTTCTTAAATATTGACTGGTTAAAATATTGCTATAGATAATAATTTAAAAACAATTGTTCAGTTGCCACTTTGTTTTGCATGTGCTCCAAACTGCTAGCTTGAGTTTGAGAAGAGTATCAAAAAAGTTGTAGAAGTTATTGAAAATACTGTTAACTTGGAAACTAGATAGCCCTTCATAATAAAAATGAAGGAAACCTCTCAATTCTGTTTAGTGAGTAATATTCTTATTAATGTGTCCCCCCTATTTTGTTTAGTGAGTAACATTGTCAGTAATGTGTCCCCCGTATTCATAAGAAAATCTGCCAAAATCATCATTTAGCCACTGGTTTTATTCAATTTGGAGTTGGCAATAGATTAATGTCATACATTAACCGTCCATGTATTGGGCTAGTAAATGATAGATAGCCTAGTAGCCTAACAGTTGCAATTATGTTTAATGCTTTGGTTTGGCAGTAAAACATGTTCTTTGCAGGGCTAGCCTATGCTAAATGCTAGTTGTCTTTGCAATTGAAAGTATAAACTTTTTTCACTTTTATGGTAAACTGGTGCGCTTGGATAGAAATTTAGCAGTTTGAGGCAAGCCAACTTGCACTCACTTTCCTGCCCACGGATTTGTTTGCTCTAGGTTGATAGCTTCCCATGTGGCTTTTCAACGGTAGGCTGTCTGTCTTTTTAAAGGAATTTGATTATTGCATAACAAATTAGGTTTTGACCTCTTCTCATGGGTTTTGTTTCTGACTATGACTTCAGGCAAACCCAATGTGTGTTTTGACTATTTTTGAGCAAACCACTTGGTTTTCTTAAGTTTTAACAGACAAAGTTATTCACCTAGACTGACTCGGACAGCATCACAAGTTAATGATAATGGTTGCAGAGTTTTTTCTTAATGAAGTTTTAAGGACACATTAAACCTCTTTATGAACTTTTCCCCAAAACTTCAGAAGAATACAGTACCCTCTGTATTTATTTGGAATGCTGGTTCCAGTACCCTCATATCATAATGTGCGTAGATTCCAGTCTCTTATGTAAGGCGGCTTAATTTATGATATACAGTGGGGCATCGCTTATTCACGGATCAGTATTCATGGATCCAGTTAATCACAGGTTTTTTCTTGGACCGTTTCTCATGTTACATCACTGGTATGAATCGCTGCATCACGGGTTTGTTGTGTTGCGTATGCGATGTTTTTCGGTAGGCTAACCCTCGGCCGTGGTCCGATAACTACCAACATTCATTTAAAGACTCATATAATGATATTAACTGACAATAAAGGTAATAAAACCATTCTCACCTAATATATTATTGTCCTATCTTCGAAATAAATAGCCTATTCAAGGTTTATGTACGACGTTCATTGGTAGGCTAAGCATAGTTGCAGTGTGATACCACCAACGTACACAAACATTCACATTATGATATTAACTGACAATAAAGGTAATAAAACCATTCTTACCATATATATTATAGTCATATCTTCATAATAAATAGCCTATTCGAAGAATAATTCCACATCATTGCACTCAACTTATCGTCGGAGTGGCCAGCCACAAAATGTAAGCATATACCTTTACGTACGAAAATGGTTTATGTATACGGTTGCGTTCAAAGCGACATTTTTTGTTTGATAAACTTTTAGAAATTTTAATAGTAGTGGTAGTGTAATTACAGTAGTAATAACATTAAGGCTAAAATTAATTCGAACTTCATTATTATTTTGGCAGTATTCGTATATAACTTCTCTGAACAATGAAGTCATACAAACGCTATTTGTCATAGATTATCGTAAGTATTGCTGTTTGTTATTGGCGACGAAGCGTAAACGAAATACATAAAAGCATTTTTTACCTTATTTATTATCGTCATATCTTCATAATAAAGGGATTTTGACGTAAGGAAAAATCTATTTCTGGGCGATTGGCTCGTGTCGCCAGCGAAATATCCTTTAATCTATTATTTCTAGGGTAAATGTACTAACACATACCAGAGAATAAATAAAATAAAGAAAAAGGTCAGTATAAGACTCGCTCACCCTCCAAGAGGTGGGTGTCGGTATGAACACTAGGCGAGCGAGACCACTACCACGAGCCAAATACCAATAGAAATCTCCCACAACAAAAAAACCCTCCATGAGGAGAGCCGACCACAAGAGTGAGCAGCTCGTACTACTACTACTCCATCCCATGCTGCCGACTGCTGCGCCTCTGGTGGCCATCCTGAAGTTAGCAGACAATCTTGGGCGAAGGGATGGGTAGGGTGGGATTTTCGGGGGGGGCTGGCGACACGAGCCAATCGCCCAGAAATAGATTTTTCCTTACGTCAAAAATCCCTTTTCTGGGCTCAGCTCGTGTCGCTGCGCGAAATCGTACCAGAGAAATAGCACAAGATTGTAAACAAAAGTAATAAAATAAATCAGAATAGGTCTCAAATAAAAAATAAAGTAAATATAAAAAAGAATATAATTGCTAAAAAGATACAAATACACAGTGATACAAAACAGAAATATGCTTACCAATTACCCTTAATTCTAAACATGTTTCTTATCATAAGGTAATTTACATATGTACAGAGGTAAATGGCTTACATGTAACAAAATGGTATCTGTGTAAAGGCATGTATCAAAATATAATAGCAATTAGAGTAGTCAAATGAACAAATTAGACAACAATAATAATATATAAGGAATGCATATGACTTAATATACAAAACCCGTAACCATTATAAATGAGATGTATCCCCTAGCATAAAATTAAGGGGTAACATCCATGAGATCAAAATCCATAATCATCTGTGAGTGTCCCCCCCCCTCCCTAGCAAAAACTAAGGGGCACCCACTACATCATCATAAAAGCAGCTAAGACACCAGGTGAATGTAAATGAACACGGTAGGAATAGACGAACTGTTGGGTGAAGCAGGTAGAAAGGAGGACTGAATCTTCTACTACAAATTAACTAGAATCAGGGGAAACTATGTTTTCCCGCTGCTACTGCTGAAAATTTCAGAGCTTCCAAGGACTTAAGGTAATGGCGTTTGAACACTGTCGGCGATTTCCATCCGGTATACTTTTTCAACTCATCGAAGTTCATGTGTTGGAAATAATTAATTGAGGTGGCTACTGCCCTAACATCATGTTCTTTCGGGAAAGAGTCAGGATTGGCTTGCTTAATAAAGTACAGGATTTGCTGCCTGATGCCTTTAATGGATAAAGTACCACCTTTTTCCCTCTTAAAGAGGGGACCCGATGAGGATGAGAGGTCCAGGGACAGAAAGGCTCGTAAGGTTGTAACTGGGCAAAGAGATACATCTTGTGGAAGGGTAGTACCTTCCAAGGTTCCCACCTCATCAAAGGATCTTCATTCTTTGCTAAAAAGCTACGTTCCGGAGAAAGTAGTACTTCCCCTGTGGGAAGGAATTGAATATGATCCGGATCTCTGGATAAAGCCGACAGTTCTGAAATTCTTGCTCCTTGAAGCTAAGCTTAATAAAAACAGGGTTTTCCTTAAGAGCATTATAAACGAGCATGTGTCATTGTCGGTTTCTGAAGCCAGTTTTAGAACATCGTTTAAGAACCATGAAACTGACGTAGGCCTTACAGAAGGTCTAAGTCTAGCACATGCCTTAGGAATAGACGAGAAATAGGAATCCGTCAAGTCTATGTTGAACCCAAATTGAAATATCTTTTTCAAGGCTGACTTGTTTGTCGTAATCGTGCTAGCTGCTAAACCTTTTTCAAATAAGGATCTGAAAAAGGATATAGCTGAATTAACTGTCATGATTCTAATATCAGATTCTCTCAGGAAGATTGCTAACTTTTTGACAGCAGCATCGTACTGTCTCAAAGTTGAATCCCTTTTATCGGATTCCAAGAAGAGAATATTCTGAGGGTCAATATTCGCATCTCTTTTTGCCGCAAACTTCATGAAAATCCATAAAGTTAGGGTTTTGAGAATCCCTGAGGAAGCGAACACAGTCTTCGTTTGTACTGACTGGGAGAGCTTGGGATTGGGGATCCGAAGAGGACGAAGGCCCAGCTCCAGAATTAGGGGATACCAATTGCTCTTCGGCCAGTCTGGGGCTACTAGAGCCACTTGACCCTTGAACGTCCTGAGTTTGTTTAAAACTTTCATAAGAAGATTCACTGGGGGAAAGACATAAATCTTCTTCCAGTTGTTCCAGTCTAGAGCCAGGGCGTCAGTGGCATAGGCCAGAGGGTCCAGGTTGGGGGCTACATAACAGGGAAGTTTGTGATTCGCTTGAGATGCGAAGAGATCCACCTGTAGCCCTGGGACTCTTTGAAGGATCCATTGGAACGAACTGTTGTCCAGTGACCATTCCGACTCTAGGGGCACTGATCTGGGATAACGCGTCTGCTATGACGTTTCTCACTCCAGCTATGTGAGTGGAGGAGAGATGCCAACTGAACTTGTCTGCCAGGGAGAAGATGGCTACCATCACATGATTTAGATGACGTGACTTGGAGCCTCCTCTGTTTATACAATGTACTACCACTGCGCTGTCCAGAACTAGCTTTATGTGGGAGTACTTTGGTGGGCGCAACCTTTTTAGAGTCAAGAACACTGCCATTGCCTCCAGTACGTTTATATGGAACTGACTGAACTGAGGTGACCAAGTTCCTTGAACCTTTTGGACCTGTGAATACCCTCCCCAACCGCTTAAGGACGCGTCTGTGTGGATGGTAATCCCTGGTGGAGGGAAACTGAAGGGTACTGACACTGACAAATTCTTGACTTTCGCCCACGGGCCGAAGACGATTCTTTAGAATCAGAGGTACTGAGGATAGTTTGTCCCTGGCCCTGACATTTGCTCGTGAGCGCCAGATTCTGGTTAGGTCTTTCAGTTTGGCTTTCATTAAGACGTTCGTCACTGATGCAAACTGGAGAGAACCCAGGATCCTCTCCTGAGCTCCCCTTGACGCCATTTGTGACTTAGAAATTGCTTGACTGACTTCGCTATTTCTTTCCTTTTTGGTTGATGGAATCGACAGAGTATGGGAGGATAGATTCCATTGAATGCCCAGCCACTGAAAGTCTGACTCTGGAGTGAGTCTTGACTTGGTCCTGTTTATCTTGAAGCCTAGATATCCAGGAACTGAATCACTTTCAGTGTAGCTCTGTTGCATTCCTCGACTGTTGAAGCCCAGATCAACCAATCGTCCGAGATACGCTACTACCATAATCCCTTGTGATCTGAGTTGTTGCACTACTGCTTCCGCTAGTTTCGTGAAACACCCTGGGTGCCACGTTGAGTCCGAAGGGAACTACCTTGAAGGAGAATGCCTGGTCTCCTATCTTGAAAAACCCAGATACGGACGGAAGTTGTCTTGCAATAGGGATATGATAGTAAGCGTCTGTAAGATCGATAGAGGTGGTGACGGCCCCACGGGGAAGTAAGGTCCGCACCTGTGAGATCGTGAGCATCTTGAACTTGTCGCAGCGGATGGCTAAGTTAAGCGGGACAAGTCTAAGATTACCCTTCTTTTTTGTGAGCCTTTCTTTGGCACGCTGAACAAGCGACCTTGAAATTTTAATCTCTTGACTCTCGCTATAGCTCCTTTCTGAAGGAGGTCCTCTGCGTACTCTGTCAATTCTTTGGAAGGAAGTTGACGGAAAGGTCTGGATGGAGGTGGGTTCGTCAACCAGCTCCAACCCAGGCCTTTTGACACTATGCTCTGAGCCCATTCGCTGAAGTTCCACCGGTGGCGAAATAAAGAAACAGCCTCCCTCCTACCTGAAGTTCTTCATTGGTTCTGGTAACCGCCTCGGCCTCCTCTGAATGGTGCTTTCCCCTGTTAAAGGGGCCTCCCGATCCTCTCCCACGAAAGGAACGCTTACCTCTGCCTCCCTTACCCGAGCGGTCATACTTCTGTGAAGCTTGACTCTCGAAGGCTTGATTGTAAGCTGGAGAGATGGCGTAAGAGGTGGAGGGCTGAGGCTGAGGGGATATCACATAAATTGGCTGTGATTGTGCCTTAGAGGTGGAAGGTTGGGCTGTTTGCACTAAGGGCACTGCTGGAACTTGCTGAGGAAAGCGTGGCTGCTTTTTCTGGTAAGGATGGAAACGCCTAGGTTTCCTCTGTCCCTTACCTTTAGGTGTTAGGTCTTGTCTCCTCTTAGCCGTAAGGCCCCAACGGTCCTTAAGGCTCTGGTTCAGCCTCGTAGCCTCTGACTGGACTTCCTTCACCATAGCTTCTGGGAAGAGATCTGCTCCCCAGATGTTAGACGAGAGTAACCTATTCGGCTCATGTCGAATGGTTGCCTCTTGTAGGACATGCTTCCTACAATTCGTTCTAGCAGTGGCAAACTCAAACATATCCGACTGTACCGTTTGAGTCAGGGCTTTGGTCATGAGCTTAAAAAGTGGTTCTGAGCCATAAGCTATGGTTGCTACCTCGGACATAGCCATAGAGTTAATAGATCTGGCTAATCGCGATTTCGCGTCAAATTCAGCCTGAATAAGGTTTGCCATCTGGGTAGCCCTGGGTAAGCTTTTTCACCAAACTGCTCCATAGCACAGTCCGGTTTGAGTTTGCCAGCTGAGAAGGTGTTTGGCAAGTCTCCCACAATTCTCCGGCTGAGGGGAGCAACGGAGATGTGGGATCTGCTTCCTTCAATTGAGGCATGGGTTCCCCCTTCTGGGCCGCTGGGATGGTAAGACCTCGCGATCTTTGTCAGGAACGGGAGCGGGGTACTCTCATCCATTGTGAAAATGGTAAAGGGACTCTTGAAAGGTTGTATCCTGGCTATTAGAACAATCCATGTCCTCTAAACATCTGAGACATTCTCTCTGAGCCTGGTCTCGTGAATAGAGGACTGTCTCCTTTGGTACCCTATCATCCCGAACCATGGCTGAAGCTGTAAGCCTTGCGTAGCCTATGAATTGAGGCTGGAGGTCTTCCGGGAAGAACTCGAAGTCCTCTATCCTTCGAGTTCCGATTCCGGTATGGAATGAGACCGTCTTGGAAGGGGGCGTATGACGCTACTCTCCATGGATTGTTCATCGAGAACGGAGGTAGCGAGTCATACGGAGGAAGCTGAGTTCCAACTCGTATTGGAAAGTGGAGGAGAGGCTAGAGGGGCTTCTCTCAGTCCGGCTATAATGGAGTCTTGGGAAGTAATCCTATCCGACAGACGAGAGATCATTTGTTCCATGCTACTCTTTAGGGACCCAACCAGGTCGCCCACCTGTTGCAACAGGCCAGCATTGGGGTCCAAGGCCGGAGCTGCTGCGGAGGTGGAGGGGTGGCTCTGAATCGGAACCAAGGGTAGCGGAACTGGTGACTCTGCCGGGTGCGAGATCTCTCTCTGGAGGATTTACTCCTCGAGGACTTAGAGCCGGAGCTAGAAGCTTTAGACCTGTCTGCTCCGGGATTCGCAGCCGGAGACTACGTGAGGAGGATGACGCCGAAGTCGACTTCTTAGACGACGACGACGCCTTAGTCAAGGATTTCACTGCTTGACCCTTGACCTTAGGTCTAACCGAAGCGTCAGGAGGAGTATATAATTCATCACCTGTAAAGCCTTGGAAGGATGGAGAGGTTGCAGGAGTAGAAGAAACAGTTACACCCAAGGGTGACCCTTGGGTGTCCACCCTACTTACCTCGACCAACAGGTCATCTACACCTACCATAGGTTCCACATTAATATCTAGAGTCGCGACGTCCGTGGAGATATCCTGGTCTTGATCAGTTAATGAGGCAGCCAGCTGTTGTTGGATGAAGGCGATAGTAGGGCCGCCTCTACTGGGTCGACGTATCCTGTCGCCTTGCCTCCGGGGAAGATTAACAGCGCCAACCGCTTCTCCAAGATGTAGGGCATACCCTTGGCGGCGTTCTTCCCAAAACCGCCGACCCAGGCCCGCAGGGTTGCCAGTGCGGTATCTTCCACTGCCGGCGCCTGGAAGAGAGGGCGTAGATTAGATTTAAGAATCACTTAAACTAAAACTTAAATTATAACTTAAACTTAGATGCCTTAAGTTAAAGTGGATGATGAAAACTTAAGCACTAAAACAGAAGCGGAGCAGCTACCGGAGATGGGATACTCACCCCTTCTAAAAGCTGGCCTCACCAGATCGTAACATATGGTACACGTCTCATGGTACCAGACCTGGATGTCCCCGTGCAGCGTCGCGCATGGAGCATGGGACCGGCAAACTTCGTGTCCACATGGGTCCTGAAGTGTGGCGGCGCATCCCGGATGCTCACAGTTGGTGGCCTGTAAGTGGGAAGATACATGAGTATCTTAAAAGAATAAAACACTTACAGGCTAAAGGACAGAAGAACTCCGTTGCATGCCGGAGCTCGGAAAAAATTTGGGCATAACCCCCCCTGCCTCGCCTGAATAGGCTATAATCCCGGAGATATCCGGTAAGACATGTAAGGGAGGGGGGGGAAAAGGTTTAAGGTTACTTAAGATAAACTTATAGTTAATCTAATAACGCTTAAACCTAAAACTCAAACGAACCGGACCAATTCCAGTGCGTAGCGGAGTTTAGTAACTCAGCAATGCGGTAAGGTTAGCAGGGACCCACTGTATGTTCCGGTCCACTCTACTGGGTGGACTAACATCTTCCCGCTGGATGCCCGGACTCCGATCAGGAAAGGAGTCCTAGCAAGGTCGGGAAGAGCGAGGAGACATACAGGCTCGAGCGAACCGGAGCGACAAGGAAGCAACGGATGGGGGGAAGGCCAGTATTCCCCCCACCACATCACCACCGGCCGGACCGAGAAGCCGGAGAGGTCGCGTCCAGTCAGGGTCTGTCCCGTCTCCCTGGCCCTCCGCCTGGGGGGAGAGAGGGAGGCATGCTCGGTATGTGGAGCGAGCGTGGGCAGACCGACCCACCCTCCCCCGACTCTATGGAAGAGCGGGAGGAGGGGGGAAGGGGACTGGGCAGCGCTCTGGCTGTCTCGTGGATCGCGTAGTGACCACGAGGCGGTAAGACTAAAATAAGATAACTAAGCCTAGGAACCAAACCAACTGATCAGAGAGATGCTATCGGGAAGGCAAACTGAACTGAAAAGTGTAGCATGGAGACCTACGGGCCAAAAAACCGACTGATCAGAGAGATGCTATAGGGCAAGCAACCGAACTGATGAGCGGTAGCATAGCTCAAGGAGCCAGGACCTAGGCTAAGCCAGAGCCTAACTAACCTAGCCACAACGAAATACATGGTAAATAATAAAATAAAATAAAAGAAAGAAAACAATAAAGTAGGAGAAAAAATCCAGGAGTGTACGACTAACCCGAAGGAAAGTCTACCACTCAAAGCTAGTCAGAGGCCGATACTAAGAGCCGGGACTAGGGTCTGGAAAGAAGAAGCCTACATAAGGTAAAAGACATGCATGCATGACAAACCTGAGTAGACAGTACCCTAAGTAAAATGGATAATAATTATAGAGCGTATATAGATAAGGGGATGTTCTAGGTATGGGAGACCGAGAACGAACCCACCACGCGGCAGAACCATGCTGCCATGCTTCCGACCCCGAGTCGTATTTATACCTAAAAAACGGCAAATACTGACTGAGGGCCGGAAAAAACCAACTAACCATAAATACTGAGTACTTAACTTAGCTGCTGCAATAGCTGCACGCTCCATCATAGATAAATCCAACGAAAGGGCACAAAAAACACAGAGAGAAAAATATCACGTGTGACTCATGTGCGCTAACTGAAAAGGATGACCACCAGAGGCGCAGCAGTCGGCAGCATGGGATGGAGTAGTAGTAGTACGAGCTGCTCACTCTGTGGGTCGGCTCTCCTCATGGAGGGTTTTTGTTGTGGGAGATTTCTATTGGTATTGGCTCGTGGTAGTGGTCTCGCTCGCCTAGTGTTCATACCGACACCCTCTTGGAGGGTGAGCGAGTCAGTTATACTGACCTTTTTCTTTATTTTATTTATTCTCTGGTATGTGTTTAGTACATTTACCCTAGAAATAATAGATTAAAGGATATTTCGCGCAGCGACACGAGCCTGCAGCCCAGAAAAAAGGCTATATTCTGTGGAGTAATTCCAAGATCCAGTAGGAAATCAATTTTATCTATGCGAGGCCAGCCAGCTGACAAAATGTACGTACGTATATGAAAATCAAATTATGGTAGCGTTCACAGCAAGATTATCTTTCGAAATTTTTATAGTACTATTCATGCTACGTAGTAATAATGTTTGGAATATACGTAACATTAATTTTCAATACAAAATATCATCGTTATTTTGGTAGTGAATAATAGTTTAGAATTATCATACATACACTGCATTGTTATGGGTTTGTGGCAGTGATAAAACAACCAAAATAACGTTCTCCTTTAAGTCGTCATATCTTCATAATACAAAGGCTATTCGTGGAGTAATTCCATATCAGTGAAATCAATTTTATCTATGCGAGGCCAGCCAGCTGACAAAATGTAAGCACGTATATGAAAATCAAATTATGGTAGCGTTCACAGCAAGATTATCTTTCGAAATATTTATAGTACTATTCATGCTACGTAGTAATAATGTTTGGAATATATGTAACATTAATTTTCAATACAAAATATCATCGTTATTTTGGTAGTGAATAATAGTTTAGAATTATCATACATACACTGCATTGTTATGGGTTTGTGGCAGTGATAAAACAACCAAAATAACGTTCTCCTTTAAGGGTATCGGCGGGGTCGGGAATTAATTTTGAGTGACGGTGTTCAAACTTCCTCAGGTGTTACCTCTAGTTTGAATGAAGATGCACACAAAATTTCAGGTGAATTAGATGAAAACTCTTTTTTTTAACAAATATTTTTCTTTAAAACATAGCATTTTTTATTTGTTTTTTAAAGTGTATCTCCTTCCTTATTTATCATTCAATTTAAAGAAAAAATTAATAGCAGAAAGTTTAATTCCTATCAAATAAAACGGCAAACGCAGAAATCTAATATGTGATGTGTGCTATTTAAAAAAAATATTTTAAAAAAATAAATAAAAATACCATAAAATTATGTATTAGATATTAGTAAAAAAAATTTTTTTTGAGAGAAAAAAGAAAAATGAATTTGCCGATGTGTTCTCTCACTATCTTTATTCAAATTGCTTTTTAGATAATTAAAATCCATTCATAAATAAGGGAGTTTTTAGAATTTGAATGTAGAAAATGTATGTTTTGAGAAAAACGCAGTTAAAGTTTCCTAACCATTTATTTTGCATTTAGAAGCATAACAAGTTTCTTGGAAAAGCCTACATGGCGCCTGTTTCCTTCTCTTTTATAAGATATATTATTCCCTCTAAAAAAACAAAAACATTTATCACTTAAAGAAAATAGTTTATATTATTTTTGGGGGGTTATCGTAGAACGCCACTCTACTCTTGCGCTGCCAAGTGTTTAGAAGGCTAATGAGCCCCTCCTTCATATCCTCCTTTTGATGTTCTTTGCTTCTTTTGCTTTCTTGAATGCATAGCAGACATTCGTTTCCTGGTCTTCTCTTTCATCTGAAGGCCTTTCAGGCTTTCTCCTGTCGTTTTTCTCATAATAGGCAGCAATGAACTTGCCGCATAGCCGATATTATGTTCCGTTGCAGCAACATGAAAAGCAAAGGTCGCAGTATCCTTCCCATGAAGTCTCACCTTTGGACACTTTGCCCATATTTTACTGTTGAATGATTCATTTAGGTTTTGAGTACGACCTTTTTGCACATCTTTGCAGTAAATCATCAGAGGAAAGCTCTTCAAATATTTGGCGAACTGGGATCTTTTGTTCCTCTGTAAGCTGGAGTTTTACTTTCATCTTCTTGTGACTTCTGGGAGATAAATTCATTGCCAAATCACGATTATAAAAACACCAGCTATCTTTGCCAACGGGACACTGAGAATGATCATGATTTTTATCATCACTAGTCAGATGTAAAAATATTGCCATTATATTTTTTTTCATGGTATCTATAGGGTCAGTGGGGTCTTTAGCTCCGTTTCTTACTGCAATGCCAAAATATTTTCCAATCTTTATCACCGTGCTGTCACTCAATTTATTGAGTCCTCCAAGCTCACTCCTAAACATAACTTTGTTTGTTTTTGTTACATATTTAGAAACATATTTTTTTCTCAAGGCCATGAGACGAAAGACAATCCTCTTCTGAACGTGGTTTATGCATTCTTCCTTGAGTACTGGATATGGATTGCCATAAGGACCAGTGCCCTCATTCAAACTGCATACTCCTTTATATGCTGTTGAATCCCCATCACCGACAAATACTTTATATATGAATTTCCTGTCTAGTGATCTTTGCCACAATGCGAGAGCAGCAGCAGCTTCCATATTTCCAGAAGCTTGGTCAAAATTCTTTTTGCATTTTCCAGACTGTATATGTTTTTCATAAGCTACATCATATTGTTCTTTTGTTAGTTTATTTTTTTTCAGTTTATTATTCAAAGTACTGCAGGAATTACATATCTTACTGAAAACTTCCCCATCAAGAACAAATCCAGTGTAAGCCTCGGTAACAACTCCTATGCCAATAGGGGATTGATGTCCCCTTTTCATCCAGGTGCCGTCATATATTACCTCGATAGGTAAATTACCATGTTCATCTGGTTTGACCCCAATGCTTTCATAATACTCAAATATTGCTTTATCAACTTCTTTCATGGATTCCTTGAAGGTCTGGTCAGCAATCCGTTCAATATACTCTTTATAACGTTCGTAAGTGCTGTTTGCTAAAGGTTTGGCACCTAAGGCAATTCGAGTGTTATTCAAGGCTGCCAAGCCTCCCCCATTTATCATGTTTTGATATATAAATGAAGCTGTTGTTTCACCGACATGTTCTGTTTTCACACTTTCATTAGCTTGCACTTTGGTATATTGAAAAACAGATGGCACCAAACACTTACACTTTAGTTTCAAGTCAACATCAAAACTGTTTTTATCAATTTCAAGTGTTATATTGCTGTCACACTGCCCACAATACGTCGAACTAAAAGCGTCTTTTAGAGCTCTCAAGGGTAATGAAACTATTTCTCCATCGTCGCTTACACTCAGAAGATCTTCTTTTTCAGTCATGTAACTTCTCAATAAAAAACTCCTTAGGTTGGCTCCTGATAAAACACCGACATCACCTGCTACGTCAGGGACAGCAATTACATCTTGAAAATGCTCATTCTCTTCCTCCTCCCCCTCCTCATCATCAGATAATTTCAAAACAAAGTCGTCGGTACCATCATCATCATCATCTTGATATATTTGTGCAAGGGAATAATAGATTTCCCTCGGAGCTTCGTAATAGGAAGTATTTGGCATCTCTTCAGCACACGTGGTTGGTGGCGACATGTGAGAAGCTACATTAGCTCTGTCTATACTTTTAGCTTCATGATAAGTTTTTATATTGCAAGAGCTTGCTTCCCTTCGTTTACTAAACTTCTTTTTTGGCATGTTAGTAGTATATATAATACAAAATTGATGTCCAAAAGTCTGAGGAAGTATTGTAATTGCTTGAAAATAACAAATGGATGATTGCATAAAACAAATACAAGAATTCGCTCTCGAGACAAGTGGCTACCGTTATTCAGTCATGGGAAGAGTTGCCATCTCTATCAGGAAAACATATTGTACGGCATACGAAACAAAATGCAATGAAAAGAAACTCAAATACTTGAAGAATGAATCCAAAATGAAATAGTAAAACCACCCCTAACCAGACCTTTAATTCTCTACTTGGATGTGGCCTTTAAATTGGCCTTTAAACCATTTAAAAAGCTTCGTATCGATATTATCTTTTGTGTGGCAATGGCCAGCACCCAGATGTATGGAAATATGACGATAACTCATTTTCACGAATTTGAGCCAATATCGCCAAAATTACAGGCCGCCGATACCCTTAAGTCAACGCGTTTAGGAAAAACATGACATAGAATCGACTTTGCGACTTCGTTCACTTTGATATTTTTAACGCTACAATAACTATCATTTGTACTACTAAAACCATCTTCACATAAGTAATTTTTCGTAAGATATGTGTTGTTACAAAAGCTAGCTTATACATAAAAGGCTTTTATAATTTTAGTCATCTTAGATATACATATGTACCCAAACTCATTGTGGGGAAATTTACTACTGTTTCCTCGAATATTGAAATACTTTAGCATCATTCAAACACTTTAATAATATAATGCATAAATACTAGGCTATACATATTTACATCGTATACAAATACTACATACAGTTATATACACATACTTTTATATACAAAGTTAACAGTTATATACACATACTTTTATATACAAAATTAATCATATGAGTAGTGATCAGACGACAGCTGTGCACTGGACTACGTACGTACTACTTGGAAGATAAAACAAACAAAAATTTTGTTGTTGTTAGTCGCCGGGATAGATTAACATTTTTCCAGAGATTAAAGAGCTGAATTTTGTTTTGAAGGTATGTCAACCGCGTTAGTAAATAGGTATCATCTTCTAAGGATTTTTTTTTTCTCTTCTTTTTGCGGAAGAATCTTCAAGCCATTTTGCATTCAAAGTAATGAGAAGGAATCATTCTATTCTTCATGAAATCAGTAAAATACTTACACTAATAATAAAAAACTAAAACTACGTACTGTATGCAAAACACATACATCATCGTTAGCTTCGTGTGTGTAAACGTTCATTCTAAGAAATTACAGAGTAGTATAACTAACACCTGATTGGTTGGTTGGTAGCCATGGAGATCTGTTATCCAATGACTGCCCTCTGCTTCTGTTCTATTTATAGACATATGCCATGGATGGCACTAGGTTTGAACGTTACCATGTTCGTGATTTTCTGACTGCTGACGGCAAAAATTACTCAATAATTTTCTTTATATAATTATTCCTTCTTGAAAACAATAATATAATAATGCGGTTGACATACCTTCAAAACAAAATTCAGCTTTTTAATCTCTGGAAAAATGTTAATCTATCCCGGCGACTAACAACAACAAAATTTTTGTTTGTTTTATCTTCCAAGTAGTACGTACGTAGTCCAGTGCACAGCTGTCGTCTGATCACTACTCATATGACTAACTTTGTATATAAAAGTATGTGTATATAACTGTATGTAGTATTTGTATACGATGTAAATATGTATAGCCTAGTATTTATGCATTATATTATTAAAGTGTTTGAATGATGCTAAAGTATTTCAATATCCGAGGAAACAGTAGTAAATTTCCCCACAATGAGTTTGGGTGCATATGTATGTCTAAGATGACTTAAATTATAAAAGCCTTTTATGTATAAGCTAGCTTTTGCAACAACACATATCTTAAGAAAAATTACTTATGTGAAGATGGTTTTAGTAGTACAAATGATAGTTATTGTATCGTTAAAAATATCAAAGTGAACGAAGTCGCAAAGTCGATTCTATGTCATGTTTTTAACTTTAACGTATAGTGGTATGAAAAACACCAGTGTGTCGTAGCGATGCGTCATCAATATAGTGGTATGAAAATACCACATGGTGTTGTAGCGATACGTAATCACAAAGTACAAATCCTTTTCCCGGACCATCCTCTGAATTTTACGACTCTTCAACTTCAAGATCGATATGGTGAAATATATTATATAGTCATACTTATTGTTAAAATTCACAAGTTGAACTGCAAAACATTATTATATTTTGATTGTTATGTACATATATTTTTTGTGTTTTATGGAATGTTTGTTTTCATACAATCAACTTACCTGTCAGATATATACATAGCTAAGACTCCGTCGTCCCAGCTATGTATATATCTGCCAGGTAAGTATGTATGAAACTTTATTGTATTATAACAATATCATTTTGAAAATAATACCTATTAGTGAACATATGGTATTAATTGTCCCACTATTTTATTATAGGTGATCTTAATTATCTCACATTCATTTAACAGTATTATATTAATATTTATTTAAATAAACTGTAATTAATAAATAACAATAATGAAAAACATAAAGGGAAAAAATGTTTTTGCTGCAGTAGTGGTGTTTGTTTGATTATGCATCTGACCTCACATTTCCGAAATCTGAAAAATTCCAAAAACCGAAACATCGGAATGTGTGTGTACTGCACATTTTTTTAAACACGCACACAATGTCTACACATTTACTGATACCCATTGGTGAAAGACAAATTACAGTACGTACGTATTTATTCCTGAGAGAGAGAGAGAGAGAGAGAGAGAGAGAGAGAGAGAGAGAGAGAGAATGATTAAGGACTCCAAGGCGTGTTATTTTTACAATTATTTTATTATCTTGGGATTTTTTTTTAATCTTGAGATTTTCTATTCAATTCTCGAGATTAATAAGAAAATTACCGTAAATTGACTAGCATCAGCACACATCTGAATGACTCGGCCATTAGCAGGTTAAACCACCAACCTTATGAACTTGCATGATACATGAGATACATGACAAAACACAAAACCACTGTTTATTGGTGAAAATTTGGGGGTCGCACGATATGGGAGATTGCACGTTATTCGAGTATATACGGTATGTGATTTTTTTTTTAGCCTTTTATGGTACAAAATCTAGCAAGAAATTGCCATTCCCAGTTGGCAACACTGGCCTACTCACGTTTGTTTGTTGTTGTTATGAAATGTGGTGTGCGGCGCGTTCTTTAAATTGTACCCATATAAACGAGTTAATTATGTGGCATCCAAAAGCCCTGATTCTTTTACTCTTATGGGAAAGACGCCTTAAGGTCAGATGAAGGTTTTTACGTGGAATATACTATTAACGTGTTGTGACGAAGGGAAGAGATGTTTCGCTGCATACTGTTGGTAGCATTATCGTTATTATATTACTGGATTGCATTGCAAAATCGTCGCCATCTTTTATCAACATAGATTGTTGGTGAGTACCCATATGATTTACATAATTTTGATAGTTCTCTTACCACTCATCCTCTCTTTCCTTGTAAAAAAAAAAAGAGGCCCACCATGCGTATGTAGGCTTCTAGCTGTAATCCCTAGGCTAGTAGGCTACATATGTACAGTAGTACATATACTACATTTATTTTTTAAGGCTAATTTTGTACAATAACTTTAAAACTGTCTTGAATTTAGTTTTAGGTGATAGTTGAAAACATATTTGGTGTTTGAACTAAAGTAAGCAGTTATAAACATTGGAATAGTGGTCTTGGGTGGGTTAACTATTAAAGTAGGCAGTTTTAAGCAATTTTTGAGGGGGGTATCAGGATAACACGGGTATTTACTTATCACGGGGGGGTTCTGGGCCCTATCCCCCGTGGATAACGAGGCCCCACTGTACTATAACAATGACTGTAGATACAAAGGAATAATAATCATTATATCTAAAGTAATATTTGTTAATGATATTCATAGTTGTAAGAATAGTTATACTACTTCCAGTTTCAAGTCATAGTTTATATTTTTAACTGAAATTTTTATTTACATATTCTATGCATTCTTAGTGTGTGTGACAAATGGCAAATTAAAATTTTGTGTTCTGAAATTCATTGTTTCTTTGAATATTTCCCAGATGCAAGTTATAAAGTTCATGGAACTCGGTCATGCATAAGTTGAGGCCTAACTGTGTACAGTAGTGCATTTGAGGGAATATATATCATACTCTCTCCTCTTTTCTTGTTTTGTTTTCTGCTCTTCTTATGATCTCATCTCTATATAACAGTTTGGTAATGTCTTCTAACAATTAAAACTTAAAATTTTCTCTCAATTAAGCTTCAGATATTTCCAGACTGAAGTTTTGTATACATGTACGAACAAATGACAAATTTTTAAAGTTATTTGTATTTTTCCTAATATACGAACTTGAGGTCTTTACATAAATGACCCACTTCTATCCACCCATCATTCTACTACCCAAGCCAAAAGGTAAAGTGAATGCATACCGACTGAATGGCAGGGATACCGCCCCTATAGTTGGTAACGAACTACCAATAACCACCTTGTTTTAAATTAAACAGCCTGTTCCAGCTTGCATTGAAAGTGAATCCCATATGTAAAGACCTCAGGTTTGTATGATATGAAAAATACAAATTACTTAAAAAAATTATCATTTTATATTCAATTAATATACTCAATGCAGTATTGATTCATTATAATGAAATGGAAGTGAAAAGTTACTTAACATGATTGGGTTTGTGGATACTGTTGTAATTTCAAGCCAAGGTGTTAGACCCTTAGTCAAGATATACCAAGGAGTTTAAATTGTTTCCAAGATTAAAAGCAGTTTTCCTTTTCTAAAATGTATTGAAATTGAGTACATAAATGCGTAGCTTTTTAGTATTGGCGCTGATACTTTATGCTTTTCTTGAATAGAATATGATTACTAAACCATCAAGTTAATAAATGGAAAATTGTTTTCTGTGTGGTGTGTATGTTTCACTTTTAACGTTTTCCATTTTTGTATTTTTTATGATCTTATAATTTTGTAATACAGTATCCACAAAAATATACAGTACAGGTACTTATTTATTAACTTCAGGATGTTAATTTTTCTAACAATTATCATTAATATTACAGTTCTGTCTATCACAAACTAATTTTTTCAGTTGACTAACATACTTTCCATAACATATGGGTATTTTGTATTTTTCAATCTTTTTTTACACTAATTTTTCTTTTTCAGAAGATGAATGTTGAAAAGTTGAGAGAAATTGTGAGTGAGAATGAGGAAATAGCTAACAGAAGTGTGATACTGTCTGTGGAATATATGCGCAGTCTCCGGAGCCGTGTAAACATGGCATCAGATCTCCTTTCTGTCTTTGGTAAAGAAAATGTGGAGTGCTTAGATTTTATTACTCAGAAGTTGATATTGGTTACTTTTGTAAATGAATCTGTCTGTTCATTAGGAAGTTTGAAAACCATACAGTATAAGCCATCCAACTCCTCACAACAGCATGCCTTATACTACAATGTTCATTCGATACAACCCATCAAAGCTCGTGTAGAGGGAATTCTGACAGGAGTGCCTCACTTTTACTCGTCGAGTCAGTTACCAAAGGTAACTGAGACAATTGAGGAGAAAATGCCTACACTAACAGACATTAAGTTAGATTACATCCCCTGGCCTGGAACATCTATCATGTGTGGTGACATGTCTGTAAAAGCCTTGACAACTGATCTCAGTGCATCACATGCTAAACTTGTTCAGCAGACACCACTACCCTTGGGAGACTTTGAAGGTCAGATGTCATTCAAGATCATAGAATTGGTTGATTTGGAAGAGAATAGTGATTTACCAGTTGAAAAGAAGGATGACATAACTCTTCATAATTGGTGCTATTAATTAACACTGCTTCTCATGATAATTACTGGACCAGCTTAATTTCATGTAACAAATAGTACAGGAGTAATGGAAACTTGCTCCTGATAACCCTGCATTAGTCTTTGTACACTTATTTAGATTTATGTATCAGCGTAATAGAGTACTACCTTGCCTTGTATTTTGAAAGTTGTAAATTTTATGTTCATGCTAGTCATTAAGACAATTTATAGAAGTGAGGACTTGTGGAAAATATGTTAGGCTTCAGTTTAAAGTGAATGTTTGTACTCTGGTTGCAGTGCTCAATAAAGTCACTTAAATAAATTTTGTATTGAAGTTTTGTGACTGATAATATAGGCTAGCTATGTAGTGATGTAGTGTTTCATGTATTTCTTGGGGATATTTTTTCAATGCATGCTGGTGTGTCAAAGAAGTGGATTGGTTGCATTTATCTCATGAAAATAGAACTTCATCAGCATATTTTCTAAATTTAGTAGAGATCATGTTCTTGAAAAGTATTAAAAACAAGTAAATACTACAGTAAAAAAAAAAAACAAGTAAATATTACAGTAATGAAGTTAATTTCCAAGATCATACAAACTCTAAAGTAATATGTAGTAATTAATTAACATACCCCAAATTTTTTTTTAGATTAGTGGCTATGGATTACTTTTAAACATGTCAAAAATAACCTCTCTGGACTGTCCTCTCAAGATGAAGTGACTTCATACATAAAGTAGCTTTGTGCTCCTTCTTGGTCTTCCAGTGCCCAATTTTGTCAAGAATTTATTAAACGGAACCTAAATTCATTGTGCTCAGTAGAGAATGTTTGTAGTCTTTATGTGATTCACCTCTTTAAACCCATTAGCAAGCCTGTAAGATATTTGATACTTCGGAACGATGTAATATGTTTTATTGTATCTTTGAAATGTGTCTTGTAATAAACAAATACGAATTAACCATTATGTGTAATGGTGTCAAGGTGACCTTTGGCTTTCAGTCAGAGAACTTGTGAATGAATAGTTTTGTATGATTGGAAGGGCACTGTGGCTATTATTATTATTATTATTATTATTATTATTATTATTATTATTATTATTATTATTATTATTATTATTATTATTATCATCATCATCATTTTCTTTTACCTTTTGCATTGTAATTGTGTTGCATTTTGATACTATATAATTGTATGTATTTATTTTTACTGACTAATTGTAAGATGAAAATTCATGCTAAGAGCAGATTTGAGTTTGGGAATAGTATAAATGAATATAAGAATACACTGACCATCCTTTTTAATAGAATAACCCTTCAGATTTTGTGGTATGGTTTTTGTTTTGTGCTTTTAGTTTACTGCATGAAGAGAATTAAGTACTATTGGCATCCTGGTACCTGTGCTCATTGAATAAAGAAAGTTTATCCAAAACCTTGTTGGCAGTGGCTAGTGAAGGTGGACTGGTGATGCTTTATGAGTACAGAATCTTGAAAAAAATTTTAAGTAGTGATTTTCTACATTTTGATTCTACATGTACTTACAGCTTAGTTAAGAAAATTTGATAGTCCAGGCAGTCCCTGGTTATCGGTGGGACCTCCATTCCTACGGCTTGATGATAAGTGAAAATTGCCAATAACTGGATTTTGGCACTGATAACTGGTTAAAGGCACCTCTGTTAGGTATGTCATGGTGCAGATAACCAGAAATGGACACATTTCAGTGCCAAAAATTGCCGATTTTTGGCGCTAGACAAGCTCCATATAACTGGATTGGTGATAACTGAGGCTGTCGATAACCAGGGACTGCTTGTATTTGGTTCCAACAAGGATACAAATCTTTGTCCAGAAAAAGCTGGTCTGGTCATTGAAGCTTATTAACAAGGTAATTAACTAACATCAAATAAGTGAGGTGGTGTGGGACCCACTGACTCGTCCTGTTGTAGGGATTTAATTTTGTTTTGCCAATTTACTGTTAAGCTGTACACAGCTGTTGGACTTTTTAACAGTGTTCATTGAATATTTTTTCTGACTTCCTGTTGTTGATTAATTTGACTTTCTTTTCAACCTTTGTTACACTAGTGACATGAATGATAATGTCTGATTCTCTTGGAAGGAAGTATGATTAATTAAGTTTCCAGGCCATGACTTTGATGAAGGGTCCACACCCTGTTGTGGATCTTGCAGGGCTTGAGGGTCCTCTGTCAATGGAACTTTGGAACTACATCAGAAAGAATGGGAAAGGCACTTTCACAAGGTTATAGTGCTTATTCATGAATACAGTGTCCTCTGGGAAACAACCTGGGGTCCTCCATGCCACTTGGTGTCCTCTTGAGCATGAAGAGAGTAGGCAAACTGCATGGTCTTTCTTTCGATGTTAAACATTCGAGGGGTTGGGGATTGGTTACACTTTACTTCGTCCCAGATTTTGTAGCGAAGACTCAGAATCCATTGGTCCCTGACGCTAGGTTTGAGTCCTTCACCATCCCCTCCCTGAGTGACTTCGTTGGTAATGATCTAGACGAGATGCTACTTTGTCCTGTTATAGCACTATGGTGCTACCTGAAGAGGACTTGTCATCTCCAGCGCGAGTGTCGACAACTCCTTGCTAGCACCAGTGGTTCCAAGAAAGAGGTGTCCAAGAACACTGTTTCTTTCTGGCTTTGTGAGATGATCAGGAAGGCTCACAGGTCCTTGGACTCATTTTCCTTGGGACCAGTGGTGGCTGCTCAACAAGTTGTGTAGCTTACCCAGCTCCTCTAACTGGACAGAGTCGCATTGGACCGTTACGTGCTGGACTGAGCGCAGATGCAGGTAAGACACTCCATAGAGTAACCTATCTTTTCTTTTATTAGTTAATAGAAGCAAATATCTGCCCCTTCCCTTAGAAAGCAGGGAAGGGGGCCTGGACATAAGACAAACCCATCACTTGTATTTGCCTTATAGTCTCCAACATATGGCTCTTTTCTTTCCCATAGGGGGAACTCATATCTCTCCCTTATGAGAAAAGCCCAGAAGACTGACTCGATCTTGCAGTTCTATAACTCCGATCATATGTTATTGGCTGGATCCTCTTCTTTGCTCTTATGACTAGGAAGAGAACCACAGGCAGGCTGCACCCTAGTCTGTTCACTGGAGCTCACTCAGATTCCTCCCACCACTCCGGGCTTTTACAGTCAAATCTTCGTAACCTCCAAGGCGGACCGTTCTTGGAGGCCCATCATAGATCTCTCAGGCCTGAACCGTTTCATCGTTTCCATGAAGTTTCGTATGGAAACGACTCGGTCGGTGCTGAGGTCAGTCCGAAAACTCGACTGGATGGTGTCAGTGGACCTCAAGGATGCATATCTCCAAGTTCCAATATATCCAGAATCTCAGAGATAACTTCGTTTCTTGGGTCCACTGGGACTGTATCTGCTATCATGCATCGTCAGGGCTTTCACATGAGGAGGTACCTGGATGATTGATTAATTCAAATTTCTTCCAGGGAGGAGGCTCTGAGAGCAAGGGACTTTCTTCTAAAGCTCTGCGAGGCTTTAGGGATTTGTATCAATATGACGAAGAGTTCCCAGTCCCCTTCTCAGACTATTATCTATCTCTGTGTGGAGATTCAGACGTCTTGTTTGAGGGCTTTCCCGACACGGGAACGAGTGCATTCGATTGTGAGTTAAGATGAGCTCTTCTTCTCGGACAAAGCGCAACTTGCAAAAGAGTGGAGAAGTCTTCTGCGAAAGGTGTCATCTCTGTCCCTCCTACGTAGTTCCATCCAGGCTCTCGTCTCCAGATGCGTTCTCTGCAGGTACATCTCAGGAATCATTGGGACTTTCGGGAGGAGAACGCAGTGATAATCTGGGACGATTCCTGCCTCGAGGATCTTTGGTGGTGGTCAGAAGTGGTTCATCTGACCACTGGCATAAGGCTCGCCCTCCAGATTCCGGACATCCATCTGTATTCAGATGCCTCAAATCAGGGTTGGGGCGCAACCCTGGAGGAAGCTCAGGCCGAGGTCCTTTAGAGGTTTTCGGATTGGGAGGAGTCAATAAATGTCCGGGAATTAAGAGCCGTAGAGGAGTCTCTGTTGTTTCAAAGATTAGCTTACCTGAAGAGAGAGGGCGGTACAAAATCGTCAACCCTCAACATGATTGCACAGAGAATCCTACGTTGGTGCAAAAGTCACAAGGTCTTGTTACTTCCGCAGTTCATTGCGGGAAAGCTCAACTTCCTAGCAGATTCTCTGAGCCATTCAAAAGAGGTCCGAGGAAGCGAATGGACATTAGCGCAAGAGGTGGTCCAATCGCTGTTAAAAAGATGGCCAGCCATGGTGGATCTGTTTGCCAACAAGATGAATTACCGTCTCCCGGCATACTTCTCTCCGGTAGCGGACCCTATGTCTTGCGGGACGGACGCTATGCTCCACCCATGGGACAATCTCAATGCATATGCCTTCCCTCTGTTCAGCCTCATTCATCAGGTACTGATGAAGCTAAGAGGTTGCAGGAATACGGAGATTACTCTTAATTGCTAAGTTTTGGCCTCAGAGACCTTGGTTCCCGGATCTCTTGGAATTGCTGTCCAAACCTCCGATCTTCCTGTCACAAAGGAAGGATCTTCTCAAACAGCCTCATTTTCACAAGAACCTTCCCGTGCTCAACCTAGCTGCATGGAGACTGTGTAGCGAGCAGCCCGAGATTCCGGCCTTATGAAAGGAGTGGCTCAACAACTTTCAATGTGCCTGAGGAAGTCAACAAGGAAGTTATACCAGGTAAAGTGGGTGATGTACTGTACATGGTGCAGGAGACAAGGGCGTAGTATTTCTTGCCCTACAATAGCAAAGGTGGTGGATTTTCCTCTTTTCCTCAGGAAATCCAAGACCCTCTCTTACTCTACTATTGCAGGCTACAAGTTCATGTTAGATAGTACCTTTAGGTTTCATTTACCAGAGATTTCTAGCAGTAGAGTTGTTCATGATCTCAGATCTTTTAAGATCGAACGTCCGATCATTCCGCTTCGGGCCCCTTCATGGGATTTAGCAGGAGTTTTGAAATTCTTAAGTTCGCAACTCTTGAACCTCCTGAGAATTTGTTCTTACAAGGACTTACTTCTTAAGAAAGTGTTGTTTTTTATATCACTGGCTACGGCTAAAAGAGTGGGGGAAATTCAGTCGTTTCTAGGTCAATTTTATTTGTGGGGAAGGATTTGTATCTTTCGTATCTTCCGGAGTTTGTGGCTAAGTCAGAGTCAGAAACTAACCCTCTTCTGAGAGAGTTTAAGGTTTCGTCTCTCAGGGATTTCGTTGAAGGTGACATTGCCGAGATACGACTTTGTCCACTGCGAGCACTTAAATATTACCTGTCGTGCACTTCCAAATTATTGCTGCAGCCGTGGTCCTTATTCGTTTCACCCAGGAATCCATCAAGACTGCTATCGAAAAATGCGATCAGTTTTTTCTTGAAGGGAGTCATTTCCCAATCCCTTCCCGGAGAATTTCGGACAACGGTATTCCACGCCCTAGAGCACATAGTAGTATCAGGAGTATAGTGACGTCATTGGCCTTCCTGAGGAACTTCTCAGTAAGAAGGATTTAGATGCGGAGTCTTGGATGTCAGTATCGGTATTTTCTTCTTTTTACTTGAGAGATGTACAATTCTTCTCAGAGGGGAGGTTACTCGCTAGGGCCGTTCGTAGCGGCTAAGTCAGTGTTATGTCAGTTGGCAATTAGGTCGGGTTCGGTAGGGTAGATAGTAGTTTTTTGGATTTTCTTTTTCGTAGATTTAGTCTGCCTACTTTTCATGGATTATGTCTGGGTTTTCGTGTGCTATCCCTGGTAAGTATGTTGTTTTGCAGCGGCACAGCTCCCTCATTGGACTATCTGGATTCATCACTCGCCTTCAGTGGACATCAGGAGAGATCTGCCCTTGGAACTCTCTCCTTACATGAGAGGCTAACAGCCACATGGGAGATGTTCAGTTCCCCTCCATACATGAGAGGTATATGATACCACATTGGAAGCTTCAGGAAGGATCTGCCATTGGAACTTATCCTCTATACATGGGAGGCTGTACAGCCACATGGAAGTTATTTAGTTCCCCTCCACACATGAAAAGTTCATGATACTTTATGGGAGGTTAGACGGGACCAAGAAGAGACTTAGACTGAGATACTTGTTCCTTCCGTTTTCTCACCTGAGCATTGATTGAAGGTGAGTTGATGGTATTAATCCAAGGTAATAGTTTAATGAGTTCATACCAATGTACAATGGTTGGTCGGGCTGAAACAATGATTGAGCCCACCTCCTTTTAAATGTTGTAAATCTGGCTAATTCAGGTGTTTAGTTTTCCTTTTAAAACTAATATTGTAATATCTACCTGAACGACAACCCCCCTCCTTTCCTCGTCAAATGATTAATGATTTAGCGATTGAAGTATGTAGTCACTGTTGGCCGGTTGCTGGCAGCAGCATTGCCAACCGTGGACAGGTGACTCAGTAAACAATGTTTACCTGCAGCGTTGGTAACGCTGGCAGTTAAAATTTTAGCTAAGTGTGGGTATTTTGTGGGGTGTTGTTCGGGCTGGTCCGGTGACCAGGGCTAGTTCAGGTGTTCTGGTAGGTATTACAGTATTAGTTTTAATATGAAAACTCCATTTTTGAAAGTAAATTGTATTTTTCCTACTTATACAAACCTACTATGAGATGCAAGGCCTCTGTAACATGGTTTTTTGGACTTTGCTCCTTATCAAAGCATCGGATGTAGCTGAAAGTTGACATGTATATTTTACAACCACACACAAATTTTGTCAGCATTATCAATAACCTAAACCCGATAGTTTTAATTTTTATAGAGTAAAAATTATCTAGCCGATGCCATGGCCAATAATTATGAGCCAAGAGTCGAAAAACATTCATTACGTAAGCAAGATAAACACTATTTGACGAAATGTTGCCCCGCCCATCCACCAGACAGAAACTCATTCACCTTGTTCCATCAGCTCTGAAACCCATTTACCTTGTTCCATCGGCTCTGAAACCCATAGCAGTCAAGAATATTTAGCCTCAACATCGGCAGTAATATACCCAGTTGCCATAATTTTTAGCTTAATGAAATAACCTATCATCTAATGTTAAACTTAATTTCTGAGGAGGCCATGGCTTATTGCACAGTGAACAAACATGACAAAGACTTTATGAATGGCAGAAAGATACATAGATGTGGGTGGTGTATCTCTGCTAGCGTAGTAATACTACTGTAGCAGTAGTGCCACAACAGTAGTAATAGCTGTAATATACATGAATTATATGTTTAGCCCAACTGCTGGGATCCTTGAGGATCATTTAGCGCTTCTTACAACTACTCAAGAAATGAGTTTTTGTAGCCAGAAGTTCAATTTTTTAATCCTACAATGCCCATGATAGCCTTCAGTGTTATCCTGAGTTATAACAAGGCACAAGTGGGTGGAGCCTCATGAAATCATCATTCTGACTATAATTATTGGTGAAGGTTTAAAGCTAAAATACGATACCGGCTATTTTTTTTTTCAGTAAATAGGTAGATAGCCAATAAATAAAAATTGCTTGACATTGGATATAGCAGTTATCAAATCAAGCTTGTCTACTATGTTTTTGAAAATTACCAACTATTCCCTACATCTTGTCAATCTGATTGTTACCTATAAAATAGACTGTAATTTCTTTGGAAACTTATTTTGGGAGTTAGACTAATAATCAAAGTGTTTTTGTATTTATTAACATACTTTGTTGGTTTGTTCATTATTACAATTATCAGTGGAGAGGTTTCAGAGTTCATAAAGGTGTACTGCTTTGCTTGTATTTAAATTTTTATGTCATTGTTGCCAGAGGTCTAGCCTTAATTACGTATAGCCGATCATCCTTCGAGAAAGAGGGAAGAAATGCTGTCTTAAGTTACGTAACGAGTGCGTTCGAAACCTTTGGTATTATTTTATTTATGGACATTAATAATGTAGCGTATTTTAACTTAGTTCACTATGTTAAGGAAGTGATAACAAAACACTTCTTCTCAATACATTATTGTTGCTAATGCATACTTACAGAGAAAACAAAAAATATTAAGTTTTTACCTCTAATTTTTCCAAAGTCGGGAGAGGTGTTTCCTCTACGGTAATGTTTACTTTTAATGAGCCCTCTAACTTACTTGCTTACGCAAACAAAAGCAGTTCCAGTTACTCATTATTGGCTGAGAGGTGTGACATCGTTATGACGTCATGGGTTTCATAACCAATTATGAACGACTTTAGTCGAAAGCTAAGTTTCACTAGCATTTCAGCGGAGTAATAAAGTTACCTGTCCAGTGTCCAGTGGTATCCTTGTTTGACTGAATACTCGAATAATGAAGCAAAAACCGGCATTTTGTCTTCCTGTAGGTATGGCAGAGGTAGTGGTTGGCCCTTCTGGCATTAATTTTGACAGACCTTCGATTTCCTACCGATTGTTTGCAGTGCAATGAGGGTTACGTTGAATTTTATCATTATTTGTCTAGTGGTGGTAAAGAAGTTGTGATTGAATATGCTCAAAGACATAATTTAATCCTAAAGCAAAAAAACTGCTAGTGTTGTGGAGCTATTTGTCGGATCGACTCCAACAGGAACGCCTTTAGATGTGATCGCTCTGTAGGAACAAAAGGACGTCGGCGTAAGCGATGCGACACCCAAATCCATCCGCCACGGTAAGTAGCCTTACTGTAACCCCTGTGGCTAGCGCGCACAGCGCAACATTACCTCTTGCCAGAACATGTCGGGCTTGCCAAGAATCTTTAAATATGCGGATAAGGCGCGAAGCGCCGTTCCGCAACGGCCTTACTGACAGCACACACAAATCGATCGTCGCGGATATGTAGTCGCTTCCTACTTTGTTTGTTGTTGGTTTGGTATCGCCGCCATATTGGTTTTGGTGTTCTTCCGCCGATTTCGGTCGGCGGTCAAGCGGGCCCACGCATCTGTAAGTGCTCCAGGGATAGGTCCATTTTTATGTTTGAGTGTTATATTTAGGCTTTTTTCCTCCATTTTGCCCTGTTTTTACCTACTTTGTCTCCCCCCACCCAAAAGGAGGTTCCCCCAGATTGTTATCTATAGAGGGAGGGGTGGTGGAAGGATAAGTATTCATTTGCGATGAAAATAAACCTCAAAATCATTCAAATAACATCATAATACAACAGAAAAACCTATATATTATGTTGTAAGCAATTAATGTCCATAAGTAAAAATTTACCAAACCTTTTCTCTGAGTAAGTTGGCCTGTCTTAAAAAAAAAAAAAAACAAAGTCACTTTTACATTATAAGTACCAAATTTATTCAACCTACGTAATGCAGAATACAGTCAAAATTTATGTGTAGATATAATGTGTATTCTGAATAAGCATTATATTTATGAAATGCATAGATAAAAAGTTATTGCAAAAAAACCGTGTTACAGAGGCCCTGAATCTCATAGTAGGTCCTTTACACTTACTGCCCACCTCATACCACCCCTCAGTCTGCTACCTGGGCCAAAAGCAAATTTGAATGTTTACATGCGGTCAGAGGGAGTATACCAACGACTGAACCAGTAGTTAACTACTGAACCGCCTTGTTTGAAGATTTCAGCAGCCGTGTCCAGGCTACGCCTCAATCATTTCCTATTGTAAAGGACCTATGTTTGTATAGTTAGGAAAAATACAATTTACTTTAAAAAATCGTGAATTTGGTAGCTGTTTCAGCAGATATTAGATAGTTAGGACTGTATTTTACCTATTTGTCTTATGATCTAGACTTTGACTTAGATTTTGGTTACTTAGTATTGCAGCAATGTCCGATAAAGGTTCTCAGAATACTAGGTATTGCAGCAAAGGCTGCAATACAAGATTGATTAAAACTTGCTGTGACCCACATTCAATTTGTATTGTGTATGAAGGTAAAACTTGCTCTCCCCAACTGACTTGTAGCGAATGTGTTCAGTGAGATGAAAAGACTTGGAAGACTTTGACTAGTCATTTAAATAAATTAGAGAAAGATAAAAGAGAAAGGCAGCTTCTAGGGCTATTAGTAAGAAGCCTTTAGCTAGTCAGGATGTTACTGTTGATGATGTCTCTCTCTCTAATTCTTCTACTATTCAATCCTCTCCCTTACCTTTGACTAATCAACTGCATCATAACCCTGGCTCTCTTGCACCCAAATCCGATGCCATTGGCAGCCTTGAAGCGCAGGTAGATCATAAATTTTCCATAGGTTACAGGCCATGGAAAAGCTAGGAGTGTCTGTTAAGACCTTAATGGAGAAGGTAAGTGAGAAAATTGAAGTGAGTGTTAGTGCAAGTGTTGTAGGGGAGATGGCTGTTTGTCCTGCTGATTCTCCAAGGCAAAGGTCCCTGTCAAACTCCCCTGAACCTGTGAGGAGGCATATTGGTACCCCAAGGGAGGTCAGTGGGGTCTGCCCACTGACAGTCGCCCCCTTAATTGGTCCTGTTGATGCATCCCAAGTTGCGACAGAGTGCTGTTGGAAAGGCGTCTCAAAGGAAGTGTCTCGTTTCTCCTCGAGTGTGTCAAGCTCCAAGGAGTCTTCTCCCAGACACCAATGGTGCTTTGGGTGAATCTCGTCTGTTGAATAGGAGAGCTCTCAGTATTTCGCCTTTGCCTGTGCCTCCCAAGAAAGCTAGTGTTATCCAGGTGGACCAATGTCTTTCATGTAGCTTTTGGGACAGTCCCAAACAGTTTTCTCAAGACGACCTGGTGTTAGAGGGACAGCTTGTGTCTGAGAGGCTCTCATCCTCTAAGAAATGTTCTTCCTCGTCAATGAAATCGTCCTTTGAGCACCAGTGTGGTGATCCCACATTCAGGAAAATTTTTTAGCATCCGTTGGCCCTGGATCTTTCTCCTTCTGGGCCTCCTTCACAAGCTGTTCCCTCTGTCTGTGCCTTTAGCTCTAGGAAATGTCATGCATGTGAGCGTCTGTCAGCGCATGTGCATCCTTCTAGAACAATACTAGGGGACTCATTCTGTAGCTCCAGTGAATATGTCACCCAGGAGTGCCCACTGGCGCCTATTTTGCTAGAGCACCCACTGGTGCAGGAGCGCCCATTAGTGCCAGAATTCCTTTTGCAGCAAGAGCTCCCACTGGCACATGAACACCCACTGGCACACAAGCACCCGCCTGTGCATGGGTGCCTACTGATGCAAGAATGTCCACTGACACAAGAGCGCCCATTGGTGCGGGAGCTCCCATTGTCGCCACAACATCCATTGGCACCACATGACCAGAGTGTTGTTGTTCAACAACCAGCTTTTGCAAGTGCTGCAAGACATATTCTCCCTACGGGACCTAATGTTGCTGCTTCTTTGGATCCGTCTATAGCAGCCATTCAGAATAAGCTGGACAGTATTCTAGGTTTTATACTGATTACTACGCTGTCTGCACAGCCGCAAGGAAACTTGTCTCTCATATCTTCGGCGGAAGTAGAGGAGACTCCCCCTACAGTCTACGCTTCGCTACTTCGCTATATCCTAGCAAATTTTCCTAGCTTCTTCTCTCCAGTAGCACCTTCTTCTCCAGCTTCTACCTATATGATGGACAACCAGACAGATTCGTCCAAATTACCTCGACTGGTTCTCTCGTCTTCTGCTCAAAAAGCTTTGTATAGTACCCATGGAGGTGAAGGAGATGTCAGTTCTTCAAACAGGAACTTTATTAACTAAAACATACACGGGAGTACCGCACTAGGCAGTCACCGCCCACCGGAGCAATACCATAGTTCGAGCCTCAAGACACCAAGGCTACAAGGGAACAAGCAATGATCTATACAGAAGTTACTGATTATAATAAAATGGATAAAATATAGTAACAAATATAAAATCGTTATCAAGCTAAAACTAAACATAATTATATGATATGAATAAAAACAACAGTATTTCATAATAAAAGAACCTTAATAGTCTACATCACATTCAATATTCCATTGCATAAATATCCAAGAATTCCAAAAGAAGTTACTCATACATTTAAAACCTGTTTCCCTTCTCTTTAATTTCAACATTTTCTAACCTGAACTCATCGTTTTTAAAATGAACAAGATTGTCTTCATTTAAAGCCATTCTAAGTCTTCCCCTAACTAAGACATACACCATGTCATCACTCTATTTTCCTTTGTTATTATGTCTGCTTTCATGTTTTTAGTATGCAACCTACTATATAATTCTACCTCTTTATGAATTAGCTTTTCCTTCAAGTCTGCCACTACGTTTCTTAACCATTTTCTTTCTACCTGTTTGAGGAGGCAATACTTTCCAGCGTTGGTCTGCTGCCCGTGAACAGTTTTAATGGGATTTTTTCCTCCTTTTTCTCCAAACATAAGTTGTTCAAATCTTTTTGCTAAGTAAACACTGCCATCTACTAATTACTATATCAGTTTTCTTTTTTCCCATTAAAATCAAGTTACCCCCAATTGACTTTGAGTCACATATGTAACTTGCATCGCGGAGGCCATAAATTTTCAGGTCTTCTTTCTTCCCTATTTCACCAAACTTTATTTTGCTTTCTCTTGATTTAATTTTCTTCACCATCTTGTCTACCCTCTTTAGATCACCAATTGTAATATCTTTATTTTTCATAGACATGTTCAATCCAACAATAGCCAAGCCAGGTCAGACATTTTCCGCCTACTACTGGATTTTTCCTGCATACTTCCTGAAAACTGTATATTCAGTTTTTGGTAAAGGTTCGTTATTTCAAATTTTCCTTATTTCTTTTATTTCCTCAATAGATTGGGCAAAATCCTCCATACTTACTTCTATTCCTTCTCTTGTTTTAATTATATCAGTCCCTGTAAATCTGAATTCGGATGACTCCACCTTAGAAATCGTGAAATTTTTCATTAAAAGCCTTGATCATATCCACAAATTCTCTTTCCTGAAATTGAAAAATCATCATGACATAAAATCATACCAAGTAATGATCTGCCGTCATGGAGGTAGTAGAAAGCGTTATCTCTATGCAGTGTTTTCATTCCTCTTGCTTTAAAAATCTTGTCCACTTCAAGCCAAAATTTCCTACCAGTGTCTTCAACACAGATACAAAAGCCTAGATGCCGCATCAGCCGTTAGCTGAATAGGCTGGCGCACGTCATCAGGTCCGCCTTCTTGGCGCGGTAATTCAAACAATGCAGCAGGCTGCAGTATATGACGTTTTTTCGCCACTATTCGCTTAATATTGCACGGATTTTCTTGTCTGATGGCTCGTTACAAAGCTTACATAATTCCCTACAAGGATCTAATAAAATAAAGTTGTTCCTTATTGTTTGAAAGTTAGCTTGCAATGACTTTGTTTTAGCAGGAAGGGGGCTAGTTGTACACAAATGTTAATATTTACCCATAACTATTGCTGTAAACAATAATTTGAAATGCTGTGATAAGACAGATTACCAAAGTAGGCCTACAGCTATGGATCTGTGCAACTTAAGTAAAATCTTTGTCTCTCGAAGTGCTCTTGTTAAAAATTCCCCCAATATAATTTTTGGCACAGCCCTACAAGTTTAGGTCATAAAACTGTAAGGTTGGGCCTAAAATAAACTACAGTAGGCCGTAGAATAACTAGGATTTCTGTGTTATCTAGCCCTTACATCTCTGCCTGTTCCTTTGAGCCTTGTGTTGGAGTGGGGGGGGGGGGGGGGGGTTCCTCCAATTTTTTGGAACGGGATGCTCCTCAGTGAATTCTGACCTCTAGACCTGGCTTTGGAAAATTTAGGGGGGATAAAGAGACCTCGTCTAGTGGCAAAAGTGACCTATCTCTAGACCTAATTTTATATAGTGAAATACTGGATCGGGTGTCGGTAGCCGACTGCCGATCCAGTATTGGCCAGTGTAAATATATTACACCCCTTTTTTCCCTGTCTGGTTTATGCAGATTTTTATAACTGAACCTAAGTGCAATTATGTGTTAAATTGGAGTTGAACTGTGCTAATACCACTTGGATTTCAGTGACAACTGCTTTGAAAGGTAAGCAAAATTTACAGGGAGCTAGCGTAAAAATACAGAGGCAAACTCTGTAGCGGATCGGTACTTGGTATCGGCCGATACCTAAATTTCTGTATCGGTATCGGTAGCTGAAAAGGTGGATTGGTGCAACACTACTTAGTATTAAATGGTCACCATCCCATCCTGCACTTGCTGTAAGGATTTATAAAATACTATATCAACCCCCTGAAAACACTGTGCTAGATCTGCTAGTTATTGTAAGCTCAACATAAAGCCATAACTTACAACTTGAAGATGCACTGGGAAGTCAAATATTGATGGCACCACCCCTGACCTGAGGCGGACAATCTGGCCCGTGCGGTCAAAGTCCTGCTCTGTAAAGTGACTGCTACAGAGAACTGAATGGCTGCTAGCATGGAACCCTTCTCTCCGCAGTGCAACTACCCATCCCCTCTGAAGCTCCTTTTCATTTGGAAATCTACAATACATATTTAGATAAATAGATTAATAACAATACATGTACAAAAATCACATAGATCAGCAGAACTTTAGTTGCACTGACCTTGAAAGTGTGAAACTTAAAACTTTAACATGATAGACAGATAGAGCTGAGCAGAAAATATTCTAAAATCACTCTGTATTATTGCTTGTATTACTACTACAACAAATATAAAGAAACAGAGACCCTAGCAGATGGTCAGACTACATTCTGGCGATTAAAATCAGAACAGGAAAGATAACCCGGGATTAACCATAACTACTTTTGCAACATTCAATTACTGTTGCTGCTGTTCCCGACAAAAAATGAGATTGTGTACATACTACAATAAACTTACTTATGAAATGTGATGCCCTGCTCTCGGCTACGTAAATTTCGTATGTTGTTATACCCAAATGCAGCACAATATTGAGGCATTTTAGAAAAAAAACCACGTCTGAAACCACCTGTTTACGATTACCGCGCCAAGATGGCGGACCTGATGACGTATGTCCGGCCGGCCGGACATACGCCTGTAAGAAAGCTGCTGAAATGTCGACGCTCTCCAGTTCAGATCCTTCATTAGCCGATACTGCGATGAAAGTCTTGAAAGACTCTCAAGGTGGTTAGGGAATCTGATTTTTGGTTTCTCCGTTTCCTGGAATCCTCAAGCAACTAACTTTTATTTTGGTCTTCTGCCCATCTTGTCTCTCTTGTTCTGTTATGACCCACCTTGATCCAATTTTCTCCTGTCCTGTATCTTTTACTTCTTCAAATGCTTCATAATACTCAAAATTTTCAAGTTCTTTTTCTTTAGCATTTATAACTTCAGGCTCGTGATTATGACTGCTTGGAACTTCTACTAAATATGTGGTTATTTCCTCTACCAAGCACTCGTCATTTGACATTTTCATCCAGTAAATACCGGTGTTATCTAGTTCGACATTTTCCTTTGTCTCTCTCACTTCAGTTTCTTCTTCTTTTTCATTAATGAGATATTTCCAGCCCCTTATTTCATTTTTGAAGTAAACTTCAATAGTTTTACCTCCCTCTAGTTTTATCAAGCACACGAATTTGCACTTTGAGTTAGATTTGTTCACTTCAGTCACTTTTCCTTTGTGTTCCTCGCCATTCTTGAAGGTCACAATTATTCTGTTGTTTTTCATCGGTCTTATTTCAGACGGAAGATGATTTTCCATGGTCATTTTGTCATAGTTATCTTCTGCCAAATCAGGTTTACCAACAACTGTCGCTTCTCCTCTCTTTTCTAAGTTAATCTCTTCCCTCTCGGACTGGTCAGTAAGTGCTGCCTCATCCTTCGACTGGATCTCATCTTCTTTTTTCTCATGAGCTGAAGTCCTTTACGTTCCATAAGGTTGTGAATGACAAGAAGCTACTTTTTTCATATCTCCATTTGCTAAAATCCACACACTTCTCCCTTCCATCTTTTCCTATGTAGCGGGACCAAACCATTGTTTTCCACCTTTGTGCTGGTAAAATACTTTCTCCCCAGGGTTATATAGATAATCATTAAAAGATGCATTTCTTGAGTTTAAGGCAATTTTCAACTTTTCACCATACTCAATTTCTCTATACTTCTTATTCACTTCTTTTTTATTTTCAATATGTGTTCTGACTGCTTTTGACTCTGAGATTAAAGATTCGGTTGCTACATTTCCACTTGTTATACCAGGAACTACTATAGCTCACCCAGTGAGTAACTGCAATGGGGCATATCTTTTCACTGTTATGTTAGTATTATGACACCAGGCCGCTTTTGAAACTGCTTCATCTAATGTAATTCTATCATTCTCTTCCATCACTTTCTTCACAGTTAGATAGCGCTATAATGATTTAATTCGTTCAAACCATTACTCCAAGGGGAATATGTTGGGCCAAACCTGATCGTAATTCCCGTTGCAGAAGCCAAACTTTCCATTTCCTTATTTTGAAATTCTGATTCGTTGTCTGCCCAAAATCCTTCAGTAAGATATCCGTATTTATCGCACCATTTCTGGGTGATGGCATGCAAAACAGTGACTCCTTCTTTGTTCTTTGTTGTTGTTGTTGTATTAAGCCAACACTTCTTGTTGGCACGGGCCTTTCCCTTGTTCGGCCCGTAGGTGATCTGAAAAGATTCTTTAGGTACATGGTTAGTTTTTTTTGAAATTGGAAATATCTTTAGTTGTAGAGATAGGAGTGGACAGGGGAAGGATGATGGTGTCAGTAAGAGAGGGCCATCATGTCATATTATAGAATAAGTTTGAATGAGTGTAAGGCTTTCGAAAATCGGAGAAGCGGTGCAGGTGGGGTTGTCCAACCCTTTACTCCCTTGGGTCCCTGCGGGAGGATTTTAGTTGTAGGTAAAGTTTTTTAAAAGAATGATAGTGGATGATGTGGCTAGAGCCTTACAATGAGGGGATGTGATGAGGGTGATTGATTTTATTAGTTTGATTACCTTGGTGGAGGTAGGTTGTAGAGCACCTGGGCATGCTCTTCTAAGTTTTCAATGATTGTCTTTGTGACTGTGGCAGCTGCATGCTCAGCATCTTGTGCAGGTATTGCATTTTGTGCTGCACCTCTTAGCTGTGCTGTTTCTCTGCATTCCAGCAGGTAGTGAAGGAGTGGTTGCTGTGTTTCTTCTTGACAGTGTTCACATGGTCTGACACTGTTTTCCACAATTTCCCAGCAGGCTTTATATCCTAGCCTGAGTCTGTGGATGATCACAGCAAGTTTTCTTGGTGTGTGCCTGTCTATGGGAGGAGGCACTAGACCAGTCGATTTCTTATACCATCTGGCAGACGGTGAGTTCTTTTCTACCCACTCACGATGGTCATTTATCAATTTTTCTTTGCAGAGTGGGTTCATTGCATTTTTACTTGTTGCAGTGCAGGTTGTATATGTACTTGCACTCTGTCAATGTGTTTTGTACTTTTGGCTAGCTCATCAGCCCTCTCATTGCCTGGAATTCCTATGTGACTGGGTATCCAGTTTAAGGTGACAGGTCTTCCTCTTTCGCTGTGCTGGTGTAGCAGTGTTTTAATTCCAGCCAGCAGTGCCTTATTTTCTTTAATTTTCTGTTGTTGCAGGGCTTGCATTGAGGACTTTGAGTCTGTGTGGATGATTACAGGCCCTACTTCATTCTCCAGTGAGTACAGCAGTGCCTGTCTTATTGCTGTTAACTCTGTCTGCATAGTGGAGGCGTGGTTGGAGGTCCTCCAGCAGGCTGTGAAGTTTCTTGAATATACTGCAGCTCCCGTAGTTTGATTCTCAGGATCTACAGTGCCATCAGTGTAGTATGTTTGTGCCCCTATGGTCTCAGTGTTTCTGATTGCTTCATAGGCTTGCCGCTCTTAGCTCTTCTCTGTGCAGTCCTCTTTTGCTCTTGGCAGGCTTGTGTATTTGTATATTGTAGTGTCCCTTCTTCCAGGGTGGTAGTTGTTGTGTGCCCTGTGTTGTGTCTGGACCTAGTTGCAGCAGTGTTTCTGCCATGCCTAGACTTTTGATGTTGTCACTTTGGTCCTTACCATAGGAACTCGAAGTTTGAATCTGTGTGTGGCAAGTTCCTCTCTTGCTCTTTTCTTAGAGATGGAGTCTCTTTCTGAGAGGAACATCTTGGCCATTGTGCTTACATTTCGCTGTGCAATCCTATCCTCTAGCTTTGGCAGGTTAGTTTCAAGCCTGAGGTTGCACAGTCTTGTCCATGTAGGTGCTCCTAGCATGAGTCTCATTGCATTGTTTTGAATGACCTCCAGTGATTCTTTCTGAGCCTCTGTCAGCCTTATCAGAGTGGGGGCAGCATAGTCCACCAATGTTCTGGTGCAGGCTAGGTAGTACTTCCTTTGTATGTGTTCATTTGCTCCTTCCTTCAGGGATGACATGTATCTCATGGCAGCAAGTCTTGCATTTGCTCTTTCTCTCAAGTACTTGATTTCTTCCTTGAAAGTTAGCTGCTGATCTATGACAACTCCTAGGTACATGTAGCTGTCTACCCATTCTATGGGCTCAGCTCCTATTGTTAGTGGTTGCAGCGGTCTGTGGGCTTTTATTGTCATGGCCTTTGTTTTATTTATGTTTATTTTTAGGCCTAGCTCATTTGATTTATTGTTGATGTCATTGAGTGCCCTTTGCATTCTGGGTACTCTAACAGCTCCTCTTGCTACTACACACACATCATCGGCATAGATGAAGATTTCTACGCCTTCTGGAAGCTGCAGGGAGGCTATATTCTCCATTAGTATATTAAATAAAAATGGACTCAGAATTCCTCCCTGAGGGGTGCCATTTTCCAAGTCGTGGAATGTAGACATCACTCCTTGGAATTTTACTCTGGCCTGCCTTCTCAGCACGTAGTTTTTTGTCCAGGCTAGTAAAGTGTCCCCTTGGACTCCCTTCCTTACTACTGATTGTAGTATTGCTGCTGGACTGGCTAGTTCAAAAGCCTTTTCAAAATCTATGAAGACTACTGTGGCCTTCTTCTGATTTATATAGCTGAGAACATCTGTTATGCACTCTGTAGTTCCGACTCCTTCCTGATATGCATATAGCTGCTTGTGCAGTGGACCAATCTTGTACTTCATTCTATTTAGTACCATTTTTTCTCCAGTTTTCTCAATGCATGACACCAATGCGATTGGTCTTGGGTTCTCTGGATCTTTAGGTTTGGGGATTGGCTGCGTGTCTTGCTGCCGCCAGGTTTGTGGTCTTGTGTGCTCGATGTGTGTTTTGTTCAGGATTCTCAGAAAGGCTGTTTCTCCTGCAGGACCCATTTTGCTGATCATGGTGTATGTTATCCTGTCTGCTCCTGGTGCTGTGTCTCTGCCAACTTTAAAAACTGCTTTCAGTTCCTCTACTGTGTAAGGGATGTCAGTATCGTCTGGTCTGTGGCAGGCCGCATCGATCTCCTCCCATCGAATCGGTGCTAGTTGATCCTGAATTCTTCTTGTTTCAGGGGAGAGGTTACCTGAGCTAGTCCTATTGGCGAAGGATGTTGCCAGTCTTTCCGCTTCTTCTAGTGGGTGAGGGTGAGTTGCTACGGGTGTTCTCTTCTTTCCGGCTACTCTGTTCAGCCACTTCCATAGCTCCGAGAGAGATGTGTACTGTGATAGTTTTGTACACCATTCCATCCACTTTTCAATTCTTATCTCTTGCAGCTGCTGTTGAACATCATTTTTGACTGCTTGTAGTAGTTCCCTGTTTTCTGTTGTCCTTCTTTTCCTATAAATTTTTGTTACCCTGTTCAGTAGGGTTTTCAGTCTTCTTACTTCTGGGCAGTAGTACCAGGAGTCTTTGTAGGTGTGGTCTCTTCTTCCTACTCTCATGGGCATTGCCCTGTTTGCAGCATTGTGTATAGCCTCAACTAGATCTTTTTCTAGCTGATCTATGTCTTCTGGAGGTGTGTATTGTGCTGCCCACTCTTTGAGGGCTAGACGAAACAACCCAATCTGCTAGGTCTTGGTTCCATGTCGGAGGGGGTGGCGGTATTGGCGGTAGTTGCTGCATCTCCAGCTCTGTTACTGTGGCAAAGTGGTCGCTCACTAATGTCGTGTGTACTTGCCACCTTGTTAGGTGTCTGATTGTTGTTGTGGCAAATGTCAAATCTAATCTGCCTCCTCTTATGTGTGTAGGTTGCCCTGAGTTGAGTAGTGAGACTCCTTCAAACTCATCTAGAGAGAAGGCTATGTGCTCTCCAGGTTGGTTTGTGGCCGATGGGGATGATAGCAGAGGGTGATGCGCGTTGAAGTCCCCACATATAATTGTTGGTGATTCTGCTGCATGTGCGAAGAGCTGTGTGAGCTGCAGTTCTCCTGGTTCTTCTCTATGTATTTTTCTATATATGTTGTATATATCTATCCTCTGGTTTAGCAGTGTGATTCTCACGGCTAGGGTTTCCACATTGTTGCCACAGGGGATTGGGTTGTGTGTTCTTGCTGTTGGGATTGAATTCTTGACGAGAATTGCCAATCCTCTGTCTGTGCCTACGCATGGGGTTGTGTAGACATTATATCCAGTTATTCTGAATTTTGTCCCAGTTGTTAGCATGGTTTCTTGCAGTAGAATGATGTCCACATTTTCTGTTTTGCAGACTGCAATTAGTGTAGCTGCCTTTGTCCTTATTCCACCAGCGTTCCAATTGATGATTTTCAGCATGATTGGTACGTTGAGGAGAACTGTCTGGGGTCCCTTGGTGCGAATGTTATTCCAGTTTCCTCTGTCATGCCTTCAGTGGTTGATGGTGATGATGAGGGTGAGTTGGATGAGTTGAGGGTGTGGTTTATTTGGTCAGAGGATGTGGAAGGTGAGGGGTTGAGGGCGGATGTGGAAGGTAGAGGTGAGGGGTTTGAGGAGTGGGTTTTGGTGCAGCTTGGGTCGCTGCCTCCTGCATAGTGGTAGAGGGGGAGGGGGACTTGGAAGCTCCTTTGATGAAGCTCTTAAGAAGTACATCTATGCACTCTTGGATAGTTTCTGCATTGATATCTCCCTTTATGATGCGTTTGGAGAAGTCTGTCAATCTGTCCCTGAGATCGACTGTTTTGATGTATATAGACCTTGGCAATGGCTTTGGTGCCTGTGGATTTGTTTGCTGGGGGGAGGGTCTTCTTGATGCAGACCTGGAGCTGTTCCGTTTCCTGCTGGGTCCTGCTTCCCTCCTGGATTCCTCCAGCTCTTCCCTGGTATAGAACCTTCTTCTGGGCTGAGGTTTTGGTGCTGCCCTTCCTCTTGACAAGCTCCTCTCTCTTCTGGTTTCTTTGGGCAGAGCGGCCTTTACTCTTGCCAGTCTCTCCGGGCATCCCCAGGCCATGGCGATGTGTGCCTTGCCGCAGTTGGGGCACTTCGGTGTTGTGGTCTCCCCTGCTTTCCTTTTAGCAATGCAGTCTTCAGTTGGATGTTTCCTGCTGCATATTGCACAGGTCTCTTCCTTTGCCTGACATTGGCTCTTATGGTGCCCAAATTTCTGGCACTTGAAGCACCTTAGGGGTTCCGGGTAGTAAGTTTTCACCCCATATCTCCCGAACACTCCCAGATCAACTCTTTCTGGGATGGTCCCTACGAAGGTGACTAGTACAGCCTTGGTAAGTATACCTTGTTTATTCTTCATTCTAATCGCAGCTGTCACATTGGCTGCGCTCGTTAGGTGGCTTTCAGGCATTTCAAGTGGGTAGCCAACCACTACTGCTTTCTTAATTCTCTCTTCTTCTTTCAGTTCCTTGATGTTGATTGCTGTCGTGTTCCTCAGGGTGATGATCGTTTTCGTATCTCTGGATGAGATGGTCCACTGACCCTGCTTATTGGGCTTAGCCTGAAATTGCAGGTTTTTGAACCTGGTCTGGAAGGCTGCTATGGCTCTGAATCCTTCAGCTGAATTGTTTGCAGTGACCCTGAAGTGGGTCATTTTTTCCCTGATTTGGTTTCCATTAGCGTTCTTTTCCGGAGCATTTTCCTTAAAGCTGGTTTTCTTCTCCTGCTTTCTTGTTCTTTTTGAGGTAACGGTGGTCCACTCCTGGTCGTCGTCGTCCTCCTTCGTCCTCTTTTTCCTTAGGTCTTCAGTCGCTTCCATCTTGGTGGTCACTTCTTGTTCTTGAATTCGTTGAGGTTCCATGTCCGTCATCGTTAGGGTGCTTCCAAGTCAAAAGAGGGGGGTTGAAGGATAGGCAGTGTGCCTGGTTAGGTTGTCCAACCCTTTAAGCCCTAGGGCACCAGACAAAGTGAAAGTTAGAGTGGAAAAATGAAATTAAAGAACCTGAAACTGTAACTGTAATCAATTATTGTTATTATTATTATTATTATTACTTTCTGACTCTTTTTACTTTATTGTTATTATTATTATTACTGTAACAATATATATATATATATAGTATATATATATATATATATATATATATATAATATATTATAAAATTACTTGTGCTTTACTTTACTCTACTTGACTTTCTTTTACTTTACTCTACTTTACTTTATTATTACTATTTTATTCTTTCTAATGCTGTTTTAATATAGTTTAATTATTGTTATTATTATTGTAATATTTTCTTTTCTGCTTGAAGGGGGGCCCTATCTATCCTATTAGTAGCTGTTTACTGACTGCAGCAGTTGCAGCTGGGGAATCTCCTTACTGCTCTCCGAGCACTAAGACGACCCAGCAGTCAAGTCCTACAGTCAGGGAGGTCCTTAAGATGGGGAAGGAATAATAAAACACAAAACATTTTACTGTTTTCAAGTACACACACTCACACTCACAACTTTTCTCTTGGCTTATAGTGCCAACCCTCTCAACCACCTATCTCCTATCCTAGGTTCTTGGCTTATAGGCGCCAAGCCTATCAGCCCTGTGCCACTTGCCACAGACGGCGAGAGTGGGAGATTTTGACTCTTGGGTCCTGCTTCAACTGGAGTTTTAAGACCACAACGGCTACCAGATTTTCCACAGGAGAGTCTGTTAGTAATGGAAGGTTATTTAGAAGTAGAGACTTATTTAAAGTCAGTCGTTATTTCCTTATAATATTGGCTGAATCTCAGCAATAATTACTAGGCAAAGCCTTCAAATTTGCAGCAGGCGACGCTGGGGGCGCCCTTCGGCAGTCTACTCTGCAGGAGAGGCAGCAGGGGCGGCCCCTACAGGAGAGCAGACAGCAGGCAGCAGCGGCGGCGGCGGCAGCAAGCAGCAGCGGCGGCGGCGGCGGCGGCGGCGGCGGCGGCGGCAGCAGCAGCAGCAGCAGCAGCAGCAGTCGACAGGCCCTTGGGAAGCAGCAACGGCGGCAGAAGTCGTCGGCAGGCCCTCGGGAATCGGCAGCGGCAGCAGCAGTCGGCAGGCAGGTCTCAGGGAGGCGAAGTTCTTCTCACTGTGGGATCAGTGAGAGAACTTTTTGTTCTTTAGCACAACTCCACTTATTAATTTTGTGAAGGCGTCTACCATCCACACAGCGTTATCCTCCTTTACTTGCTTTAGGTCAACTGTGACCTTTTGATTAAATTACATCACTGTTGGGATGGCAACTTCTGGTATACCTAATGATTTTTTATACTTTTGGCAGGGTATACATTCATTCACAACTTTCTTAATAATCTTTTTGGTTTGGTTGGTTACTACCCCTGCCAATGTGAACAAATGGAGGAGTTGAGTTTCTCCCTTATGGCCAGATACCAGATGTACCCCTTTTTACTTTTTTTATACTCTGATATCTCTTTATTGCTTTCCAGTTTCTTGACAAACATTACAATCTCTTCTTCGCTACATTCTTTATTGGTTTCCAAGACAACAGCAAGATGGTATTCCTCTCTCATAATCCTGAGAGGCACTCCATTTCCGGAGTTGTTCTTTAGAACACAAAAAAGGGATATTAGTTCAACAGCATGAATTTGCACTCGTAGTCTACTGAACTCTGTTCCATTTTTCTTTCCTTTAGTTATCAGTGGAACTTCAAACACTTTGTTGCATTCATAAACTTTGCTTGGTCCAAATTTAAACTTTTTCTTTTTTATTCTTTTAACATTAACTTGCCCTTTTCCAAATTGATTTTTCTTCAGATATTCTTCTATCCATTTAATTCCTGCCACATTTTTGTATGCACCATTGTCAATAATCATCTCAGTTTCATTTATTTCATCCGTAAAGTAAATTTCGGGCATTTCTACTTCTCTCTCATCTTCAACACTTACAAATCTGATGTTACTTAATCTATTCAGACAGCATTCATTTCTACACCTCTTCTCTCTCAATTCTGATCTCGGCCTCCTGCTGCCCTCCATCGGACGATTTTGCCGATTCCTTTCAAATTCTTCTGGATCTTGACTTCTCCTTTCCGAAGGTTCTCATTGTTTAAAGGAGTCTCTTCTGTTTTGGTTTCTATATCCTGATCGAGAGTAATATCTTCTACTCTGATATCTGCTTCTTGACTCTCTCATGCTTTGGCTTCTGTCTCTTGAACGAGAGTATAGTCTCCTATTTCTTTGCATATCATTTGATCTAGATTTAGATCTTTGTCTATTTGTATAAAATATGTCCAATTCCTTTTCGGGTCTTTGGTTTTCTATCTTTAGTTCCTTGAACTCCCTTTTACATATTTCTATTGTCACTATCTACTACATTTTTTAGTTGTTTCATAATTGACATTTTTTTCTGTTGTTTCTAATTTAGGCTTATCTAAAAACAAAACTGTAGTCCATGACTTCCACTGTGATCCAAAGTTTGCTCTATCCATTTTCACTAAAAGATTCTCAAATCTATTCAGATACTCTTCACCTGTTTCTTTATCTTTCTGTTCAAATTTTTGTATTTCAGAAACCAATTCAGGCATTTTTTCCAAGATTGCTTTTTCAAATTTATCTTTTAGCAAGTTTATCACTCCTTCAATGAAAGTTACACTGTGAGTGTTTACTTTTTCTATAAATTCTCTTGATACAAATTCTGATAATCCTCCAATCTCTTTGATTGTCTTTAAACTATCCACTAATTCGAAAAAATTTTTAATTGGAGGAATGGTTGTCTGTGCATCCCAAAGCCTTAGTTGATGGCAATAACTTTCAAAATCCTTGCCATTAATCCAGATTGGAACTTTCCGATTTTTAACTAAATTAACATGGTTATTTCCCCTTCCAACTTGGTTTATCTCAAAATTCTTTTCAATGATATTCAATAATTTGTCTAGTCTTTCATCCATATCACTCTTTTCATACATTGTCATGTTTGTTTCTTTACCGAAATCCCATTTTTTGTGAAAGTTTTTCTGATGCAAAATATTGGTCGCTCTGTTTTTAAATAGTTTATTGCACTGTCCACAAATTCTAGCCTCATACCTTTAATCTAACTGGTTTTTTGCTGCCTCAAACAGTCAATTTGTTTCTAGCCACCATCTTACCTGTTCCACTTCACCTAAATTCAACTCACTATTGTCACACTTGCTCTCATCTCCACTTGTGACAAAATTTGAAAATAAAATTTCCAGTGTTGTCAATGGTTCCAAAGTTAGTAAGTCGGGTCAACTGGTTCATAAGCTCACTTTCATCTTCAATGTATCCTGGTAAGGAAATTGCAGAGTATTCTGAAGTCGCCATCTTTCCGAACCTTGTGAGGGAAAAATGTATATCCACAATTTCCAATTATAAATGTGTTTCACTTTATTGTAGATAGTAACATCAGAGAGTGAGAAACTAATATTCAGAGGTTTCTGGGGAAAAAAAATGCAAAAGTATCGCCATATGAAGTTACTTCCCAATAGTCTGCTACTCTAGTTAGGCTCGTTGGGCTGCCCATGTTTTGTAATTATTTATTTGCCTCTCTCCTCATCCCTCGATGCCCCCTTTCTTTCTCATTTTTTTTATAGCTGTTTAAATCTGGGAGGAAATTTTACTCATAGATGCAAAGGGGCCATGGAAGAAAGAACCAACTCTTAGAGGGGGCGTGGTGACAAAAGGGTTAAGAACCTCTGGTTTAAGGTTTTTTCCAGAAGATCCCCAAGCAATCACAAACACTCAAAACAACAAAAGGATTAAGCTACTGTGAAGACTCGTAATTACCACTCTTTGGCTCACACACTTTTATTTTTTTCAGGCTCAGGTCGTCCGCCTCACCACGTATCACAGTTCGGCATCATCATAACAAATTGTTTTCTTTCATATATTCATGATATCTGCTCCTCAAGACACTGGTCGACAGAACCACTATGCCCTTTTCAGTTCATAAGCCGAAATCCATTGGTTTTCCTTCTCACAGACGGCTTCACATTTGCGGCAACTTACTCACATATAGAACTTCCGGAATACTCCCCCTCCCTGATATTTGGGAACTTTTAGCTGTTCATCATTTTCTTTTATCTTTCGAAGTAAAATTCAGATTTCAAAGATGATCGCCGCAGTCCCTCAGTCCAAGCACTGCTACCATATAGTACCCAGGGAGGTGAAGGAAACGTCAGTTCTTCAAACAGGAACTTTTATTAACTAAAACATACACGGGAGTACCGCATTAGGCAGTCACCGCCCACCGGAAAAGTACCAAAGCTCGAGCCTCAAGACACCAAGGCTACGAGGGAACAAGCAATAAGGATTGCTATCTGTTACTTTGAAGGAAGTTAATCTTGACTCTTTGAGAAGAGAGAGCAAGGGAAGGTTAACTTTAATTTCCCTCTTTCGAGGCTTTCTACAAGAGGACACTGTGTTACAAGACAGGGGAAGCTCTCTTTTGGGGGTGTCTGCCTCTGCCCAAGGAGACTTCTGCAGCCTCATAGACTCCTCCAGGAGATCGGCCTTTAACTCAGCCAAGGTCATGTTTTCTGAGTTGGAATTAGATCATCTGGTCAAGAATATTTTCCAAGTCTTCGAGGTTGTAAGCTTTCTGGACTGGTCAGCACTGGTGTTGGCCTGTAAGATTAAGGAATGCTCATCACTTGCTGAAGACTCCGTAACAGACGTTCTAGGATTTGTTTCATGTCTAGGTAAAGAGATCAGGCATGTTGGAGAAGTGAGAACTTTGGTGTTCATTCACTACTAGAGGAGTATTGCATACTCAAAGGTCCACTCTTCTCTCCTTTTCTTTGGACAGCAAACATCTTTTCACAGATATAATATGGTGCTTCAGGTTTCTTCTGACCTCCAGAAGAAATCTATGCAGGATCTTCTAGCCCAGTCAACAAAATGCCCTCAAGAATCAGCATGTAGTATGTAACCTACTCCTTCCATGCAAGTGTAGCCCTTTCATGGCAGGGGAAACTCCAGATCTTCCCCAGGTCGTGGGGAAGAGTACGCTATATTCCCGTGCTATCAAGAAGTCCTCCACCAAGACTCCAGCAAGGAAATGAAGTAGCAGTTCTCCATATACCGGTAGGAGCAAGGCTCTGCCAGTTTTGGATGAACTGGAAAGGAAGAGGGGCGGAGCCTTGAATATTAAATGTTTTGAAAGGGGTCTACGCTATCCCATTCAAGAGGAATCCACCCTTAACCAACTCCCTGATATCTTTAAAAGCTTATTCTGCAAATTCAGAGAATTCATGGCCCTGTCAGAAGTATTGTCCCTATTATTATAGGAAGCAATAGAGTTAGATGAAGGTCCCTCAAACTTCAGGGTTTTACAACCAACTATTTGTAGTCCCCAAAGCCCCATGGGGGCTGGGGGCCTGTACTGGACGTGAGCACACTGAATCTGTTTGTTCACAAGATTAAATTCAAAATGGAGACAAACCAGACAGTATATAGTAGTGCCTCAGGATATGAAATTAATCCGTTCTGAAACGGCCTTCATAACCTGATTTTTACGTATCTTGAACTACATTTTACATGTAAATTGCCTAATTCCAGGGACGTGCAGAGGGGGGGTGCTAGGGGTGCCCAAGCACCTGCCCCTTTTGCTACTGTATTAAAAGTGCCCTTTTGAGAGGGATGTATTATAGGCCCGCCGCCTATCTGTGTCAATGATAATAATAATAATAATAATAATAATAAACAGGAGCTTGTAGAAATGGGTATTATATCTTGGCAACACTGGGTCACCAAAGCAGCTGACTATATGTCTCACTGTCTGGTAACACTGGGGCCAAGGCAAGCTCAGCTGAGCTAGACTGACAACAGGCCAGGTAAGCTTTCCTAGTTATTTTAACTGGTATTGCCTCTGTATTAAGGCTCTGACTCCTTTTTTAGCTATAAAAAGTGTAATAACAAAAAGAGGGAGAGAGACAGTGGACCAACCGAGTCGAGTAAATTAATAGATTTGGAGAGGAAAATAGGAACGGGGCCACAGTAATGTGGACTGGAACGCCGAATGGTACAGGTACCGGTATGATTCATTGTAGGTGGCCATTAACCTACTGAATGAGACACATACAGCTTGTGTTTCATTTCATTTGTTGCATAATGTGTCCAATTAAGTTCTTGAGCTGCACTTGATATTTAGTTTTCGATTTTTAAATCAACAATACCCAACTGGATGGGGAAAAAATCTGTGAATGAAGAGGCATTCAAGTCATTGCAAAAATTATGCCAGTTTTATGAGTTAGAAGATGTAGACAAGCTACGGTTGGAATTAAAGATCTTCTATTCCTCATTTCTTTGCCTGCCACAGAACACTACAGCTACAATGCTCAACCTGATGAAAGAAAACAATGTCCAGGAGATATTGCTACTTATGCTTGAACTCTTAACAATTTATGCCAATCTACCCATCAAAACTGCAACAGTGGAAAGGACCTTCTCCAAACTCAAGCTGGTGAAGACAAAGCTACGCAGCCTTTCCAGTGAGGAGAGGTTATCTGATCTTTTGTTGCTAGCAGTTGAAAAGGATATCACAATCAACAACAGTGAAGTTATCAGCATATTCAAAGAAATGGCACACAGAAGGGATCTCTTATAAATATAAAATGATAAGGTCTGGTTATTAGCCAAGTGTATTGATCATACAGATTGATTTTCTTGCAGTCCTTTATGTAAAAGTAGTAATTATAATTTTTCTTTTGTTAAATTTCCTAGTTTTACTGGTAGTCAGTACTGTAGATTTTATGTTCATATAAAACATTAGCCCACTGGTACCTATGATATCAGTCATGTTTATCTCTTTCTTGAATTATTAATGACTAGTTTAGATAAATTTGAAAGAATATTGAGGCGGTATATATTTAGCCTCATTCATTTCTATATTTTTGCCCTTTTTTTCACTTGAGCACCTGCCCTGAAAAAGTTCTCTGCACGTCCCTGCCTAATTCATTCCAAGCCCTACAAAAACACTGCAGTAAATATTATAATAAAGCTAAATTGATCAATATACAATGAAATACAACCATTTGGACTATTCAATACCTAACATAACCTTTATTGTAGTACGTACCTGTAAACAAAGTGTATTAGTGTACTTGGTACAAGAAATACTTTACATACATGTATGTACATATGTAGTAAAATGTGGAACCTTACCTTTTGAGTGAGGCGATCTCTGAAAGTGGCGACAGAGGAGGAGGACAAATGGCAGAAAACATGAACACTTAACTTTACAAAACATTAAAAAATGGCAGAAAACATTAACACTAAACTTTACGAAACACATTAACAAATGGCAGAAAACATTAACACTTCCTGATTATCTCCATCTTCGTTCTCCATAGAAAGCATCCTCTTCTTTCCGTGAACTTCAGCAACATTCTTGGGACCCATGGCTAATAACGTAAGTAATTAAGTTCACACACAACATGATAAAGTAACTTGCAGTGCAACGAAAGCGAAATCACTAACACGAATTTACGTTAACAAACGAAATATATGTGGATGAACGAATTCCAGTGTTTACGATAACGCTACCGCAAAAAATGGTCAAGGAACGCCTTTACATAGAAGCATGATGCTGACCAATAGGAGAGCAGGATCTTACGGCGATGACTAGCATCAGGAACCAATGGGAGAGCGGAAGGATGGTGGCGAGTCTACTGAGTTGGCGGCATGAGAGTTGTAAAATTGTTCTCGGTGGTCCGGGCGAATCTCGGACTTTACCCTTTCGCAACCTGAATTATTTTCGTTTACAGAAGCAAAAAAATCTTTGTCTTTGCTTTTGTAACTTGGAATTTTCGTAAGTAGGGACTTTTGTATGTCGAGGTTCCACTGTATTATGATCCATTCGTCAGGGGGACTGGATGATTTCCATCAATATGGCAGATGCATACTTTCATATCCCCATTCATCAAGATTCGAAGAAGTTTCTCTGGTTTGTCTTCAAGATCAAGATATTCGTACCAGTTAAAAGCTCTGTGCTTCGGGCTGTCGACAGCTTCCCAAGTGTTCACTCACATCTTAGCCCCCATTTCGAAATGGCTACACCTAGTTGGAATAAAGATCTCCCTCTACTTAGATGATTGGCTTTTTAGTTCTCTGACAGAGAGGAAATGTATGGAGGACCTTCAGAAAACTGTTATTAGCCTAGGACCTGGGCTTTCTAATAAATATGAAAAAGTCTTAGTTAATCCCCTGTCAGGAAATAGTGTATTTTGGGATGAGGATCAACTCTGGTTTTTCAGGCTTTTTCCTCCCCCTCAAAGGATTGAGTCGTGCATTCAGAAAATAGACCACTTTCTATTCCTTCAGTCTTGTTTCACAAAAGAATGGATGAGCCTTCTCGGGACCCTCTTTTCTATAGAACAGTTTGTGTCGCTAGGAAGGCTACGCATGAGGAATCTTCAGTTTTTCCTCAAGATAAATTGAGACAGGAAGAAAGATCTGGACTCATTCAAGAAACAGGGAGGAATGCACTCCTTTTCCCTGTGTGAAGTGGCAAGAGCCCTTCTTTTATGGGGAAAGCAGATTGAACCAGAATCCTAACCAGATTCATTTAAGGGAAACTCAACTAAGCCGCAAGAAACAGGTTCTCCCCACAGAGTGGACAATGGACTCGATGGTGTCTTGACTTATGGAAACTATGGGGCAGACCAGTCCTAGATCTGTTTGCAACAGCCAAGAACCACCAGCTTTCCCTTTACTGCTCTCCAGCCCCGGACCCGGAAGCATGGGTGACAGATGCAATGCTGATAGATTGGTCAAAGACCTTTATGCCTTTCCACTCCTCAAGATGGTGAGAGAGGTCATAAACAAGTTCAGGTCTTACTGGAACATTCCCATTACCCTAATTGGACCATTTTGGCATGCTCAGGAATGGTTTCCAGACCTATTAGAGCTGCTCACAGTTTTTCCAAGGATGTTACCTCAAAAGAGCAGTCTGCTCAGACAGCGCCATTTCCGACAATTTCACCAAGGACTGTCCACTCTGGCCTTGACCGCATTCAGACAGTCTGACAAGACTTACAAGCAAAAGGCTTTTCAAGCCAAGCTGCATGAGCTATTGCTCAATACAGAAGAAAATGCTCAAGAAATGTGTACCAAGAGAAGTGGACAGTCTTCCAGTCTTGGTGCAAGGGACATAACATCTCGTCTTCTAAGACAACTATATGTATAACGGAAATTGCGGATTTCCTGCTATACTTAAGGTCATCTAGAGGCCTGTCTATGTCGATGATCAAGCGGTATAGAGCAATGCTGAGCTTCATGTTCAAACATAAAGGTGTAGATGTGGTGGCAAATAAAGATCTTTCAGATCTAATCAAATCTTTTGACACAAATAAAAAAAAGAGCTTAAGTCGCTGTCCTGTAATTTGGAGGTTCTTAAATGGGTGTCCAAACCACGTTTTCATCTGTTGAACACAGCCTCTTTCAGAGACCTCACAAGGAAAACCTTGCTCTTGGTAGCCTTATCCACCGTGAAGAGAGTAAGTGAGCTTCACTCGATGGATAAAAGAATTGGGTTTGCACAAGGTAATGCAATATGTTCCTTAACCTCGTTCTTTCCTGTTCAAAAGCTTTACAGACTCAGTAGGACCAGAGGAAGAAGAGAGATCCTTATGTCCGGTCAGAGCCCTCAAGTATCTTCAGTGAACAAAGAAGATTCGTGGCCCCTTTGATCACCTGTTGTGCTCTCTTTCTAAATGTGCGCTTGCGTTCTTCTTGAGAAATCTTATTGTAGAGGCACATTCACAAATTAAAGAGTTTGACTTTAATTCTGTGAAAGTTAGAGTTTGCAAAGTGAGGGCTGTGGCAGTGTCACTTGCCTTTAGCATAACCTTTCTCTAGACTCTATGATTCAAGTGACCCATTGGAAATGTAAATCAGTGCTCGCTTCTTGTTACTTGCTTGAAATTGAAACAATTTATGATAATTGCAGTACGTAAATTGGGTTCGTATTTAGTTGCTGGCATGGTGTTGGGTAAGGGTGTGTAGGAAGTCATTTCTTCCTAATCTTGTTCTCTTTGCCTTGAGTAAGGTCATTAAGTCACAAGGGAAGCCTGAAGTTACTATGTACCAGGAGTACCCTTCAGTCCTTTTTACTATTTTCAATAGTTGGGCATGGGTTTTTTAATAAATTTGGGGACAATATCACATTTTGTCAAAAATTGTATTTTTCCTAACTATACAAACCTGAGGTCTTTTAACAATAGGAATGTAATCAGCGGCAGCTGGAACTGGTCGTAAGCTTCGAACAAGGAGGTTCGGTAGTTAACTGCTTGTCTGACAGTCGGTGGTCCCGCACGACTGAGAGGTGAAGAATCACTTTGCTTTAGGCCCAGCAATTAGAGTGAGGGGTGGCATGAGGTGGGACTATGTGTAAAGGACCTCAGGTTTGTATAGTTAGGAAAAATACAATTTTTGAGAAATTGTGATTTGTTCCGATACGTAATACAAACCATCGGTCCTTTAACAATAGGAAGACTCACTTATTGGTAGGTGGAATCTGAGTCTTATGAACAGACTGGTGTTCATCCGACCTTGGTTCCCGCCCTGGTCGTAAGAGCAGAGGGAAGGATCCTAGCCTCTGCCCAGCTGATCGGGGTGTGCACCGCAAGATCAGTGGTCAGACCTCTGGACCAAATTCATAAGAGGGAGGCAAGCGTGCCTCTTGTGAATAGTAAGCAAGAACTAGTTCCTACTTCAAGAGCCAATATGAAGTCATGGGTTTGTCTCTTGTTGGCATCCACTCCCCCCCTTGTTAGGGGAGTGGGAATAACTGTTCCTATCCCTAATGAAAGGGATAGGACAGAGCTCAGAGCATAGCTTACCTGCATCTGCCTCCTGTCCAGCGTAGTGACGACCGCAGCCCTCTGCCCACAGGTAGAGGAGAGAAAAGAGGAGGAAGAGAAGCCAGTCACACTCTCTTTCACTCATCCATTCATGCAGTCACACAAGGATGCGATGCTGTTCTGTCCGCTCGGGTGTTGGGTAAGCTACACAACTTGTTGAGCAGCCACCACGGGTCCCAAGGAGAAGGTATCCAAGGACCTGTGGGTGATATCCCGAAGATAAAAAGATGTGAAGGTGGTCTGGTTGGCCCAAACCCCTGCCTTCAGCACCTGTGCCACGGAGAAGTTCTTGCGGAACGGAAGGGTTGGACCCATACCTCTGACTTCGTGGGCTCTCGGACGAGGGGTACGGGTGTCGTCACTCCTATGCGCAGCGTACGCCCTCCCGATTACCTCACGAAGCCAGAACGAAAGAGTGTGCTTGGACACCTCCTTCTTGGTAACCCCGGTGCTAATGAAGAGGCGTCGACACTCAGGCCTGAGGTGCCGAGTTCTCTTCAGATAGCGCCGTAGCGCCCTCACAGGACAAAGCAGCATCTCATTCGCATCATCATCGGTGAAGTCCTTCAGGGAGGGGATCGTGAATGACTCAAACCAGTAGTCAGGGACCGAAGGATTCTGAGTCTTTGCTACGAAGTACGGAACGAAATCGAACATCACAGATCCACATCCCCTTGTATGTTTAACATCGAAAGAAAGACCATGAAGTTCCCCTACTCTCTTTGACGATGCCAGAGCCAGCAAGAAGAGGGTCTTGAGGGTCAGATCCCTGTCTGATGACTCTCGGAGTGGCTCGAAGGGTCTTCGAGTCAAACTCCTTAGGACGAGAGTCACATCCCACCCCGGGGGCCTGAGTTCCCTGGGTGGGCAAGACCTCTCGAAGCTCTTCATTAGAAGGGAGATCTCGAACGAGTTGGAGATATCCACTCCCCGCAGTTTAAGGACTAAGGCCAGGGCGGCTCTGTAGCCTTTAACTGCGGAGATGGATAGGAGCTTCTCTTGGCAAAGGAAGACGAGGAAATCCGCTACCTGCTGAAGAGTGGCTCTGACACCAACCACAGAAGACGGACCACTTCCCCTGGTACACAGCTGCAGAGGACTGCCTGAGGTACTCAGCCATCTCTGTTGCTGCTTGGCGAGAAAAGCCTCTTGCTCGCAAGAGATGGTGGATAACAGCCAGCCGTGAAGAGACAGGGGGGAATCTCTCTCGGAGCTTCGGCAAGCAGAGCCAGCAGGTCCGGATACCAAACGGCCTGGGGCCATTTGGGTGCCACCAGAATCATCCGGAGATTCGCGGTAACCAGCACCCTGCTGATCACCTTGCGAACAGACAGAACGGGGGAAAGGCGTATACGAAGAGGTTGTCCCACGGGTGTTGAAGAGTGTCCTCTGCAGCTGCCCATGGGTCTGGCACAACTGAGTAGAAAACCTGGAGTTTTCTGTTGTGCCGGGTGGCGAACAGATCCATGACTGGACGCCCCCACAGGTTGAAGAGCCTTTCCGCCACGTCTGGGTGAAGGGACCACTCGGTTCCTATCACTTGATTCCGACGGCTGAGCTTTGCCACTACATTCCTCTTGCCTGGAATGTAGTGAGCTGACAGCTCTACCGAGTGAGCTACGGCCCACTCGTGCACCTGCAACGTCAACTGATGCAACGGGAGGGACACTAGGCCCCCCTGTTTGTTGATGTATGCCACTACTGTGGTGTTGTCGCTCATCAGCACCACTGAGTGTCCCATCAGACGGTCCTGGAACTCTTGGAGAGTGAGAAACCCTGCCTTGAGCTCCAGGACATTGATGTGAAGGTGCTTGTCGTGATGATCCCCCACACCCGCAGCCAGCAACACCTCCAGGTGTGCTCCCCATCCCTCGGTCGACAAGTCTGAAAACAGCAACATCTCCGGGGTGGAGGAGCGGGAGAGCAAAGAGGCACTGCTCTTACGAGGTTCCCGTTGTCTAGCCACCAGGCTAGGTCCTGCCTCACCACCTCCGTGAGAGACACGGGAAAGTACGACGGGTCTCTTGCCTGTGACCAACTCTCCTTTAGCCTCCACTGAAGAGACCACAGGTGAAGACGCCCGTGAGGAACTAACTTCTCTAGAGATGACAGGTGACCAATCATGACCTGCCACTGCTGAGCTGGATGCTCCTGAAGGGACAGGAACCGTCCGGTTGCCTCCCTGAACCTGCTGATCCACGAGTCTGCGGGAAAGACTTGCCCTGCTACCATATCGATCAGCATGCCCAAGTACTTCATCCTCTGCTTGGGCTCGAGATCCGACTTCTCGAAATTCACCACGATCCCCAGATCGCGGCAAAACTCGAGGAGTCGATCCCTGTCCTGTAGCAACTGCAAGCGGGAGCTCGAAAGGACCAACCAATTGTCGAGGTACCTCAGAAGACGTATCCCTACCGAATGGGCCCAAGCCGACACCAGAATGAACACTCACGTGAACACCTGTGGGGCGGTTGAGAGACTGAAACAAAGTGCCCTGAACTGGTACACTGTCCCATCGAGGATGAAGCGGAGGTACTTCCTGGAGGACTGATGGATGGGTATCTGGAAATACACATCCTCCAGGTCCACAGAAAGCATGAAGTCGTTCTCCCTGATGGACTCGAGCACTGAACGTATCGTTTCCATCGTGAACCGAGTCTGGCGAACGAATTAGTTCAAGGAAGAGAGATCTATCACCGGGCACCAGCCCCCCGAGGACTTTTCCACCAGGAAAAGTCGACTGTAGAAGCCCGGTGACTAATCCCATACGATCTCCACAGCTCGTTTGCTCAGCATGGCTTCTACTTCCTGCCGAAGCACCACGTCCCTGGCAGAACTGGGAACGTACGTCTGAAGATGGACCGGGTTGGAGGTGAGGGGTGGCTGAGACTCGAAGGGTAGTAGATATCCCTCCTGAAGGACATCCACTATCCAGGTCTCTGCTCCGTAGCGCTGCCAAGTTGCCCAATGGCTCACCAGGCACCCCCCCACCTTCCGGCAGCAGGTGAGGGGGAACGCCGTCCCTAGCATTTCCCTCCTCTCTTTGACTTCTTCCCAGCTACTCCTTGGGAGAAGGAGGGCTGCGAGGAGGGCTGGTACGATCACTACTTACCGCAGAAGTCGAAGGCAGAGTCTTTCCTCTCGGCTTCAACGAGGCAATCGTCTTAGCCGCAGAAGAAGCGCTAGCCTATGGGGAAGAGAGAGGAGAAACTCTGCACCGGTCCGTTCTGAAGACCCAAAGCTGCCTCACGCCCTGCCGACCTAGTTACTTGAGTGAGGACAGCGTCCCTATGCCTCAGAACCAGGTTGGCCCACAGGTTGGCCATCTGGTGGGCCAGGTAGGAAATCGCCCTACCTCCAGACTGGCACAGTCTCCCGAAAGCCGGGTCCCCTTCAGGAGTGATGTTTCCCTAGGAGGCTGCGACCGTAGACACTGTGAGGGACACAGGTCTAGCCATGAGACTTCTTGGAATGCTGCCATGGCAGTCGATTCCAATGCAAGTGCCTCTTGCTGCGAGAACCAGAGGTTTTCTGACAGCAGGTGTTGGAGAGACACCCTCGGAGTTAGCCTAGCCAGCTCCGGGTTAACCTGTTTGGGTGGCAGAGCGTCCTCCGTTGGCACGTAGAATCGCCTTTGTCGTAGTAGAGGTGGGGGAAGGAGCTTGGATGACCTGCCGGACCAAAGAGAACCCTCCTGTCCGGAGACGAGAGAGTCCACCTGGCCTAGCACACTGTCGGCCAAGGCTGATCGAGGCAGACCCACCGTCGTCCTGGGTTCCTTCTTGGGACCCCAGAATGACTCCAGCCTAGATGTAGGCTCGGAGGGTGGAAGCGCCGATCCTTCCCCGAGGTCATTGTACTGACGAATCAGCGCAATAACCTCTGCAAACGACCTCTGGATCTCGGAAGTGACTGCGACCTGCGGAGATGGACCATCAAGCCCATCCAAAGAGAACGCCTCCCAAGTCCCTCCTCCTTCCACAGGAGGAACCACAACAGACCCCTCAAGGTCTCGTCCATCCACTTGTGCTTACAATCTGGTCAGTCCTAGGACCATGCCAGGTTCATAGGCCTCGTGGAGGGACCTTGAGAAGCGCACTCCTTGCGATCGCTCCTGATCGCCTCGCTCTTCCCAGTGTAGCCCGAGGAAGTTGAAGGGATAGGAGAGGAAGACCTGACGCTCCCCCCTCACCAACCGGCAGAACCGGTGTGCTTGGGGGGCTGCAGTCGATCGCCAACCAGCAGTGGCGATCGAGCTGCAGGCCTGGTCGCGCGGCTCCCCTGGGGAGAACCGCTGGACCGATAACCACGGCAACGGTCCCGAGTGTCAGGAGAGCTGCTGCCAGTCCCCCTATCTGCCTGGTCCCTGTGGGAGCGGCGGTCAGGAGACCGGTAGAGTCCACTGTCGTGGTGGGAGCGAGGCCTGTCCTCACGGTGCGCCAAGGTGCCTGGACCAGCCGAGGCTGGTCCTGGCGATCGAAGAGACCTCTTCCTCGCCTCAGCCCACGAACAATCCGGAGGAACCGTCGCGTCAACCCTGGGTACCGGCAAATCACCACGAGAGCGATCGCCGGCCTGGCGGGAGTCACCTGGGCGACTTCCTCCAGTCTTCCGCTCCGTGCCTGGGTGCTGGTGGCGAGCAGGCTTGGCTGCCTGGACCCTGGCTGCACGGTCACCCATGGGCGACAGTACACTCGGTACCTCTCGCGAACGAGAAGCCGAGACGGTACCTGGCGCCAAGGCAGAACCTCTGGCGCCAGGCGAGGAGGTACCGGTGTTAGCCGGTACCCCTCCTGTCCCCGTCTTCTTCTTCCTTGCGGAAGGAGAGACGGGCCCCGTTCCCGAAGGAACAGGAGGACCAGCGGAAGCCCCAACCGTCCTTCCAGAGTGGGACAGACCCTTAGAGGTCTCAGAGCGAGACTTCTTAGAGGCGGAGGAGGCTACCTTCTTCTTCCTCGGCTGTGGGGCCTTGGAAGTCGAAAGGGAAGAAGCGGCAGCAGACAACGACGTAGAAGACGATGAAGATGACGATGACACCTTCCTCTTCTTCCTTTTCTTCTTCATCAGCTTCTTCAGGACCACCGTCAGGTCCTCCATCCAGGATGGAGCCGGGGCAGTTGCCGAAGCAACAGGACCCGGCTGCACCTGTCCGGAGGGACCTGGGGTGGAGGCAGCAACACCACGGGCAGGAATGACGGCGGCAGGGACTGGTATGGGAGCGGCAAGCACAGGAACAGGAGGCGGTACAGGAATCAGCGGCATCCTAGGCATTGGCAGCAGGTCCAGCGGCGAGCTCTTGGGACACTGAAAATCAGGGGCTGGGGCAAGAGCGGCAAAACCAGGCGGCGGCGTGACGACCCTCCTCTGCACACCCAACAGGGAGCCTGCACAGCAGCTGTCGGGGTCACCATAGTTACGTGCTGCATATATATCAGGTGAGGAGGGGCAGCATACCCTGGCGTAGACACCGTAGTGGTCGTAGGGTCACAGGTCCATGGGTTTACCGGTCTGGAACCCCTCGCAAGATGACACAGCAGCCCCTGAACGCTTGGTGTCGCCTGGAGCCCCAGCGAGTACCAGACCTGGCCGAGATCGTCCCCCGCAGCAGGCATAACTGAGGAAGCAAGTGTCGGGTTAATGGGGGGGGGGGGGTTTCCTTCTCGTGGGGGGGGGTTTCCTTCTCCTGGGGGGGGGGGGTTTCCTTCTCGCGGGGGGGGGGGGGTAAAGGTCCCACCCCAAGCGAACGGAAGACCCCTAATACAATTGAACATCGGGGTATCTCGCTCCCTCCTCTACGCTCGACTGATCGTGGGAAGAGAAGGAGCGAGATACACCCCCCAAAGGGGAAGGAGCCATACGTGGGAGCTGTGACGGAGGGAGGAAAGAAGAAGACATGTCCGTGACCAAAGGAGTAACTGGAGAACCCTCCGATGACTCCTTCCCTCATAACGCTCCCACTGCTCCTCCGACCAAATTACACAAACATCACAAGGCTCGGTGCAAGAGCACTCACGCCCTCGACACAGAGTACAAAACTCATGAGGATCCAACTCAAAGAGGGATCGAAAGGCCCCACACTTATGGCCCTCCACACCAGGGCACAATCTGAGGCTGACGGGGGCCGGGGGGGTTGTCTTTCCGGCTCGCGGGAATCCATTTCACACGAGCAATCACAATAATAACAAAATAAACCAAGTACTCACATTATTTCACACAAGCGCACAGTATAAGAAAAAGTAAGATAATATCTTCACAACGATAAAGAAGAATCTCCAAAGCATACGACAGAAGTGGGCAGAGCGGCGAACAACACGTCTAGCACCCAGCGCGGCTGAAAGCAAAGTGGTTCTTCACCTCTCAGTCATACGGGACCACTGACTGTCGGACAAGCAGTTAACTACTGAACCTCCTTGTTCGAAGCTTATGACCGGTTCCAGCTGCCGCTGATTACATTCATGTTGTTAAAGGACCGATGGTTTGTATTACGTATCGGAACAAATATATTTTTACTCTAGTTTTCAGCACTACCTCAAATTTAAAAAATTCTAGCTGCCAACAGATAGAAACTATGCTATGTAGCTACTTGGTAAGTATACATAAAATCTTATTTCATCATAAAAATATGTTTTCTATTCAGTCTTACCAAGCAATTATTCAGCTGTAGGATTCCTATACACAGCAGGCTAACTTTCAAATTTCTCGGTGGCGCCACCATCATTAGTGTAGGTAAACGGGTATGATATCGTCACACCTCTTCAATTGGATTTCTGCTGGCTCCCGAGCAACATCGGTAGCTCTGCAGACTTTCTTCGTCGTCTTTTGGAGGGTTTTTTTTTACTTTTCCTGGATATTGGGTGACATACAAGTTTTTTGGTGTGCTTATTTCAGAATTAGCTTAGCTTGTTTTGTCAACTTTGCTGCCTTGTTTTTGCTTGAATATATCTGATTCAAGTTCATCGGGAATGAGGTTTTGCGCAGAGGGCTGCAAAACTAGGCTAGTCAAAGAAATTTACGATCCTCACTAAGTGTATGAAATGTAGGGGTCAAGAGTGTTCTAAGGAACTTAGATGTTCCGTATGTCAGGATTGGGATGATGATCATTGGAAACAAGATAGGAAGAGGAAAGCAGCCCCTCTCCTTGCCAAGAAATTTAGGGATATGAATTCCAGTCTGCACCTGTCTTGTAGTCATGCAGCTCAGGCGTATGAATTGGATGGTTCGGCTCGTGACTCTGCAGACTTGAACGAGACTCAACAGGTGCAAGTACCTGTGGAATGTACACCTGCTCTTCAGTCGACTCTAAATTTTTTTTACTTTGTTTCCGGACCTTTCTTTCAAAGCAAGACCTAAACCTTCGTCTTCAGTTCAAGCTGAGTCTTCCCAGGAAGACCAGGTGTTAGCTCCTTTTCAGCAGCACTTTGAGGAGTTGTTGTCCTTCTTCAAGGGGAAGAATCCACAATCGAGGAAGGAAGAAGCGGCCATGTCCCCTGCTCCTTCAGAGGTTTAAGAGCAGGACATGTGACCGGAGCTCGAGCACATTGAAGAGCTAAAGCAAGAGCGTGAGCAGGAACAAGTAGAAGAGAAAGAGTCAGGACAGGTTTTGACTCAATTTCCGACAGCTTACGCTTCCTTAATGAGGCTCTTCTTGGATTACTTTCCGGACCTCTTTTCTCCTGCCACTCCTTTGTCTCCACCGTCAATCTTCTTGATGAAGAAGAAGAAGCAACAGGAAGAACTCTTACCTAAGTTATTCCTCTCCTCTGCAGCTAGGAAGGCCTTACATTTTGTGGGTAAGTGGCTAGCGACCAAGAGAGATCATGGTAAAGTGTCATTTGCCTCCCCTCCTTTGCTCATCAACAAGAGATACCATTTCTACATCACCGGGGAAGCTCCTTCCTTGGGAGTATCTGCCTCCTCACAGGGAGACTTCTCGGCCTTGGTTGACTCGAATAGAAGAGCGGTGTTTTCGGCGGCGAAAACGTTCTTTTCTTCTTCTGAGATCGACCACCTGGTTCGCAACCTTTTTAAAGTTTTGGAGATTTTCAGTTTTATGGATTGGTCAATCGGAGCTTTGGCGAGGAAACTAGAGGACTGCCTTCGCTTTCTGAGGATCTGTTGTATCCTGCTCTGACAAGGCCATTAGGGATGGAGCGGACGAAGTAGCTTCCTTGTTCACCATGGGATTGTTAAAGAAGCGTGAGCTGTGGTGTTCCTATACCACCCTTTAGCTGTGGTGTTCCTATACCACCAAAGGGGTTACAACTATTCAGAAGCCAACCCTGCTGTTCTCTCCCCTTGGCAAGTCACACCTGTCATTCTGCAAGACACATGGATCGATTTCGTGCTCGGCTACCAATCCGGTGGTCCGAAGGTCGATTCTCTGCTCGGCCAACACAGAACCAGAGGAATTTATTTATGGTGATAGAAATTTATTTATCGATATAATGTGGTTCAGATCCCACAATAAGCTGTAGGTCCCATTGCTAGGTATTCAATTGGTTCCTAATTACGTAAAAAAATATCTAATCCTTCAGGCCAACCATAGGAGAGCTGTTAATCAGCTCAGTGGTCTGGTAAAACTAAGATATACTTTTTTTTCTGCAAGACACGGTCTAGGATATTCTGTCGGCGCTTGAGAAGAAATAGATGGATTTACTAGCGCAATCTACCAAATGCCCCAAACCCGCAGTAGCTGTTGTGACTCCTTCCAAGTCGCCGCTGCAGAAGTAGCCTTTTCACGGGGGAAAGTCGCGCCCCTTTGCTAGACTTCACTCTAACCTTCGCCCACCCACCAAGTCCTTGACTAGGTCAGCAGTTAAGACCGAAAGCAAATGATGTTCCTGTCCTTCGCACACCCATAGGCGCCAGGCTGCACTAGTTTTGGGAGGAATGGAAGATCAGAAGTGCAGAAGCCTGTCATCAAAGTCCTATGTGTGGGTTACACCATACCTTTCTTGGAAAGACCTCCCCTGGCCAAGGTCCCCATTATATTGACAGCTTACTCCGTAGGGTTGGAGAAGTTTTTCGCACTCGAGGAAGAAGTAAGATCCTTGATTCTCAAGAGTGCAATCAAGGAGGTCAACGACTCGTCAATGGGTTTTTACAACAGGCTATTTGTGGTCCCAAAAGGATCAGGGGATGGAGATCCGTATTGGATGTAAGTGCACTGAATCGTTATGTTCTGAAAGCAAAATTCAAAATGGACACTCAGAGTTCTGTTGTCAGAGTGGATGTTAGACTCGAAAGTTTGCCTGGATGTATGGAAGGTTTTGGGAAGACCATCCATCGGCTTGTTTGCAACGTCCAAAAACAACCGTCTTTAGCTGTTCTGTTCCCCCATTCCAGATCCTCTAGCCTGGGCAGTAGACATGATGTTGTTGGATTGGTCGGGACTAGATGCTTACGCGTTTCCCCCCCTTCGGGATGATCAGGGAGGTCATCAACAAGGTAAAACACCATCCAGATGTTCACCTGACATTGGTAGCCCCAGTGCGAAAGGCTTTACATGGAGAGTTGCAGAAGAGATTGCAAGGTGCAGACACACTTCTTCTAAAAACCTGTACCAGTCAAAGTGGAATGTCTTCAGAAGGTGGTGTAAACAAGCTAAAGTCTCTTCTTTTGAGACCACTGTAAGTCAGATTGCTGATTTCCTTCCCTTCCTCAGGTTGTCAAAGAAGTTATCCTCTTGCATGATTAAAGGAAATCGGGCTATGCTCAATTCAGTGTTCAAGCATAGGGGACTGGAGCTGTCGGCAAATAGCAATCTGACAGACCTCATACATGTAGTCCTGAAATTTATTTCCAGACCTCCTTTTGAACCAATTCGTTCATCTTCCCTGAAGAATTAACAAAGAAGACTCTCTCTCTTTTCGCTCCGTCTTCAGTGAAACGTGTCAGCGAAATTCATGCTGTAGAAAAAAAAGAGTAGGTTTTGCGCAAGGGAATGCAGTTTGTTCCTGGGCCCTTAACCTTTTGGCATAGAACAAGTTTCTGTCGGATCCTTGGCCTCGCTCATTCGTCAGTAGGAATATTACAGATATTCTCAGACCAGAAGAAGAAGAGAGACTTCTATGTCCAGTGAAGGTATTAAGTTGTTATCTGCAAAGAACAGAGAAATTGAGAGGCCCTTTGCAACGTTTATGGTGTTTGGTGAAGAATCCTTCTCATCCCATGTCAAAGAATGCCATGTCCTTCTTTCTCAGGTCGTTAATTACCGAAGCACACTCCGAAGTTAAGGATGAGTCTCTCACACTGTTGAAAGTTAAATCGCACAAAGTGAGAGCTGTCGTTATCGGCGATTCTACAGTCTACATTCTGGAGGTCTAAGTCAGTGTTCGCGACTTACTACTTGAAAGAGATAGAGACAGTTCTTGAGAACTGTAGTACTCTTGGTCCTTTATTAATTCCTGGCATGGTGTTAGGAAAAGCAACATAGAGGGAGTTGTCTGTCCCTCTAAATTTTTGCCTTGTATCAAGGTTGTTGAGTCTTTGGGGGGAAGTCTGGAGGTACTTAGTACCTGGAGTACCCTCCAGTCGACTAGGCACTGAGGGTATTGGTTATGGTTTTTATGGTTTTTAAGGTTTTTTTTTTGGTGTAGGTGACTATATAGTGCTTTGTTTGTGTATCTGGTTCTCGCCCATGGCAAGGGCATTTGTATTTTGTTGTTTCCTTGCTAAGTCAGCGGTTAGCTCACGAATTTAAGGAACTCTCCACTTGTAGAGGAGAAGCACAGTCTAGCTACCACTCTCTCTACTTAATAAGCAGAGCGCCAACCAGAGGCAGTACTTTCCTGCAGCAGCTCACTTAAAAGGTAAGGTATGACAAGCATAATGGTCTATGCTTTCACTCTGTAACCCTTCTGATGAATTATTTATCTCAGAATGTGTTATCTCCATTACCCTCCACCTTTCGATTTGGAATCTACTGAATAATTGCTTGGTAAGACTGAATAAAAATGATTTTTTATAATAAAATTATATTTTATTCAGACTTACCAAGCAATTATTTGATTCGAGCCCTCCCTCCTCCCCACAGGTGGAGCTGACAGCCGAATTCCATTTGAAGAGGTGTGACGATGTCATACCTGTTTACCAGAAGTGAGTGGTAACTAGTTACTTACACTAATGATGGCAGCACCACCAAGAAATTTGAACATTAGTCTGCCGTGTGTGGGAATCCTACAGTTGAATAATTGCTTGGTAAGTATGAATAAAACAATTTTATTATAAAAATATAATTTTTGTTTCTTACAGTAGCTGAGCAAAATTGGAGTGGTTCTTCCCATCTTTCTCTCTTCTGTATAAGAAACTAAATTGCTTTGTGCATGTACTTTTACTAATAGTGTAAGTTAAGGATTCAGAGGCCACATTCTAACCACTTTACTTTGAAGGCATTCCAAAACTTTTATCTGATGCACATTCAGAGTATGAACTATTGCCACCATAGTGGGGCATATTTTGGTATGGTGGTACTGTAGTCATAGTATCATCAAAATATTTAAACAGTTCAGAATTTAGCAACAAAATCTTGTTATTCCAGAGTATTAAGAGTGGCCCCCTTCAGTTGTATATTCACTCTCATGTTTTGCCTTTGGCTGAATTGGAGTAGCACCACACATATCCAACAATGCCTGTGTTCTTACGAAATATGAATCACTGTCTTTTATGCGGGGACCCTTCATCGCAAACTGGAAATGGGCATTGGAACTTGGTAACAAGGAATAGTTAATTGGTGGTAGGGAGCTAACTGGGGGAAACCTCCACTACTTGCCTCATGTCTCCAAGTGCGTTTTCTTTGGATGCCATTGAATTAAGGCCTCTTGCAGTGCTCCTGGTGATTGCTAAATTAAAACATTTTTTATTTTTGTACTTTAGATGTTTGGGAATTTTTCTGATGGTATGGATCTACCTAAGAAGAGCAAACAATGTAGGTGTGAAATATGTGACCAGAGTGTTGCATTTCATGCCCTTTTGTACGTAGATCCCCACCATTAATACTCTTTTGTAGAGGTAGGTGTCATAGACTTTTTGTTAGCACAGGCCAGTCCAGAAGGGAGGTGTCCAAGAACACTATTTCATTCTGGTTATGCGAGATGATTAAACAGGTTTAGTCCTCACTTAATGGTTCTGTCACTGAGTCTGTGCAGGATAGAGTACATGACATCAGAGGTATAAGTTCCTCTCTGGCATTTAAAAGAAAAACTTGTCTGTTCATAGAATTTTGAGCGCTGGTTCTTGGCTACATCAGTCCACGTTCACTTCCTTTAATCTAAACGACGTTGCCCACAGGTCTTTGGACACTTTTCCTTGGGTCCTGTGGTGGCTGCCCAACGTGTGTAATTCACCCAGTGCCCCTGGCGGGACAGTTTGTATCTCGCCTAAGATGATTGTGTGGAAGAGAGAATGAGTGAGTTGGCTGGCCTCTTTCTTTCTCTTTTTTCCTTTCTTCCTACAGGTAGGTCGAAGAATAGACATGTCATATGCTGGAGCTGGTCTGATACAGGTGAGTAAGGTGATCATACTGGTGGTGGGTTTTGTATTGTGATTATGCAATAGACAAATTTGCTATTCAGTTGCAAAGGCTCCTCTCTCTAGCAAGGGAAGTGAGGACTGGTGACCAACCTCTGTGGCTTGCATGGTTTGTTGCTTGAACAGGCAAAGTATTTTTTGTTTTGTTCCTGGAATGCAATGAATCTGGCTATATATCATTGTGGTTCAACCCAGACAGCCGAGATTTTAGATATCTGATTGTCTATTTTCTCCCAGGGTTGAACCCCCTTCTTTAGAACTCTTCTAGCAAGAGTGGTCAGGTGGGTTAGCTCCCAGCCTGTTTAGGATGCTTGTACCTTCCTCCAAGTATAAGTCTATCCTATTGTTTAGACCAAGGGTTTGTTCTGCGTATGAACAAATACAAATTTTTTAATCAATTTGTATTTTTCATAGCTAACAAACTGAGGTCTTAACGTTTACTGCCCACCTCTAGCTGTCCCTCTCACTTTCTTGGGTTGGGGGAAAGACTAGCGCATCACAAGGTTTTATGTCTGGTCGGTGACCAGCTTCCACCTCGTATATGCATGAGTTGCCAGATACCAAAGATCCCTTGCTTTATAATCTCTGATTGTTTTTAACCAGTTTCCAGCTGGCACAAGATTATCCTATTGTTTAGACCTCAGGTTTGTTAGCTAGGAAAAATATACAGGCAGTCCCCGGGTTACAACGGTGTCGGCTTACGATGTTCTGAGGTTACGACGCTTGTCAATAAGACGTTATTTCCAGGGTTACGACGCATGTTCCAGGGTTACGACGCATACAACGCTCATCTGGGAGATGAAATATGACACCAAAAATGCAAAATAATCAACATTTGAAGGTTTTTTTTTTATGAAAAATGCCATAAGAATGCAGTTTACATAGTTTTCAATGCACCCAAAGCATTAAAAGTAAGGTTTTCTTAGGATTTTTGACGATGTTCCGGCTTACGACGATTTTCGGCTTACGACGCGTCTCAAGAACGGAACCCCCGTCGTAACCCGGGGACTGCCTTAAATTGATTAAAAATGTTATTTTTTAAGTTTTATCACAAAAAGTGCATTGAATCATGATATTGATCTGAAAATACAGTAATTTGTGGATATTTCTCATAGAAAAATACTGTGAATACGCGCATTTCCCGCAAATAATGGCTTGATATGGTCCATAGAGAAAAACGTGAATAAGAGTCCACAAATGCCGAGAACACAAATATTGGGCGTCCACTGTATCTGCTAATAAATAGCATACCCAGGGGTTGCTGTTGGCTTTAGTTCATAACATTTAAGATAGTATGTCAGTTATAATTGTAATGTTGCAAAGAAATATTAGAAAATCATGTACATATAATCCAAAAAAGTTACTGCATCTTTGATCTCAGTAAATTTAGGTACGTAAATATTATAGAACTAATTTTTTAATGATTTTAGTTCTTATCCGTTATAATATTGTATGAGCTGTAATTATAATTTTACAAAATAGAATAAAATTTAGTAGAAAAAACTTGTATAACTTAGTAAAATTTACGATTGTTTTCTAAGAGGCCCCACAAGTGGTTGTAAATAGTAATTTTCAACTTCTTGTGGAAAGGAAGGATTTTTTTAGAATTTTTTTTGCACAATGTGCATTTGCATGTCTTCCTCTACATTGATATGAATTTTTTTTAAATAGGCCAACATCTGAGTGCCTGGCCTGGGGTGCTACATTATTGATTTCTTAGCCTGACTTAAGGGGTAATACAGGCAGTCCCCAGTTATTGGCGATCTGGTTGTATGGTGCTTGTCTAGCACCATCAATTCGGCGATTTGTGGCACCATAACGGGCTGAGTTTCGCTTATTAGCACCACAAGGGTGATTATGGCATGCCATAAGAGGCATTATGGCCCAATAAATGTCATTATGGCCCCATAAATCGCATTGTTTCTCTTAATGGCGGTTTTCGCTTACTGGCACACCCAGGGAACGGAACCCCTGCCGATAACTTGGGACTGCCTGTAAATGGTGGCAAACTATAGAATAATTTGGGCAATAAATTAAAAGAGATGACACCTATTGGACTACCGAGTTTTTTTTTTATAGCAAAAGAGCTTAATTGAAATAATTTCATCTCCTCTTTGAATAGTTCACACTCATTGAACAGATGGATTTATTTCAAGGTTTTCTCAAGTTCTTGGGATATTTTTGGTAACAAATACAAAGGTAAAAGAATTTTTACAAGTTTAAATGCCTTATAACTACATATTTGGACATGGATGAGATTTGCTTGCATTAAATGCTTTACTTCTCATGTATTGGCATTGCCATTTTTTGGTAGTAAAATGCCCCTTGCCTAAGCTTCCATGTTTATTAGTAAGTTTTGTTTCCTCTGATTAACATCTTCTCAACATATCACATACTGTGAGGCATTTGATTGCCGTGGAAATTTTTGTTGCAAGTATTTTAAAGTCTATAATTGGCTTAATAGACTGTGATTGGATAAATGTGCTACCAAGTTACTCATAATGACAGTGTAAGACATGAGTGAGGGTGCATAGTCTTATAGGTAGGGTTGACTCTGAGGCCCTTGAGTTCGCTTATGATACTTCATCTTTCTGCTCTGTTAGACTAGAGAACTGTCCGAAGCTCTCCCATTGCTGTGGACATCATAGGGAAAGTCAATTTTACCTTCTGATATTTAGCACATTATCCAAAACCTGTTTTATTGGATAGAAGGTTCATGTTTGAAAGGCGTCCTTTGCATTTTGCTTCTGATTTCAGTCATATTTCAGTTAATGGAAGTCTCACTTAAGGACAATACGGTTAAAGAACACTTGGTCCAAGGAAAAATCTGTTGTTAAATAGACTTTTGCTTGATTCAAGGATTGACTAACCACCATCTCATTCTTTGCAAGGTACAGTATATCACCCATAATTTCTTTGACATCTTAAGGTAGAGCTGTGATGTAAATGACTTCCTATCCCTCTGATCATTACTCATGGCAGGAAAATAATGTCTCTGGATGAAGATATAACAATGGCAGTCAATTCCAAAAGAATCCTCCCATCTTAGGAGTAAGTCTTCTACATTAATGTTGATCATGTTACTGTATGAGGAAATGCCAGATTTTAAAGATAATTTGTTTTTCATAGATACAGAAACCCGAGCCTTTTATCCTAATTCCACTTCAACACTTCATGTATAGTATCTTATACTGAAGAAAATATGCTACATTTTATAAGATGATTGGGTGTTATCCTGCTACTCCACACGCACCACCAACCACCATATTGCTAAGCTTTAATAACCGTTTCCAGTTTGTGCTGAGAATACTGAAAGATGCTGGTTTGTATATCTAGGAAAAATAAAAATTATCTTTAAAAATTTACCTCTAGACTTACACATCTTGTGGTTGATAGTATATTTCACTGGTTTTGTACCTTTGGGAAGTTCCTTTAGGAAAGTTCAGCTAATTTCTACTTATTAAGAAGGGTCATTGTAATAAAAAAATTAGAGAACACTTAATTTTTAAAATTTATTTGAGAATAGTTATTTTGCACATTAGGCATATCCACAAAAGGACAAAATGAATTTATACAATGCTGTTTATGTACAGGTAATACAAATTTATCATATGACAAACCCACCAACCATAATTAGCCTTATTCATACCATTGAATTCCTCAAAACAAGTATCTTCACAGGTCTTGAAGACAGAAGAACCAGAATAGCTAAGAGCGACTGTTGATGCACTGATCCCTCTGATCTGCCTTGTGTTGAGATAATGCAATATCTAACCAGCTTACCTCAGCAGTTTCAATGATCTTTTCATATTTTTTACTTTAATAGTTAACCATTTTCTCTCTCTAATCAAACTTCATTACATTACCTGAAAGGTGTACTGTAGTTGATAAGTATTAATAATCAGATTACTCTCAGGACTTGTCTTTATTCCAACTTTAACTTACCAGAAAGGTGTATTGTAATGTACAGTGGTGCTCAAATCTTATGCGACATGATTTTGTATCGTCCAGATTCTCAGACTCAACATGACATTGCCAAGTAGGGCTAAACTTTTTTTTTAGTATTATTATTATTTGTAATGTCATACATGTCGAAAAGTTTGCGAATTCACATCTAGCCCTATTTTCCTTATGGTTGAATAGATATCATCCCTTTTATGCATTGGTATAATTCGCAATCTGTGTGATTTGAATTGATTTTTTTTTTTTACGTTGCTCAGTTCAAAGTGCGGTGTGATAAGATTAGCGGTGCCATAATGAAGCACAGTTAACATCCTCCCTGAACTGGTCAACATAACTACGTCTGCAGCATTATGACAGTAGACCTAATATGTAGCGCAACAGTCATAACAACAATATCAAAGTAGGAATATGAATTAAAACCAGTTTTCTTTGAATGTTGAAGTTTTCGGCTGTGTTAAGCTGCCTGTATGTTGCAAAATGTTTTATAGGCCTAAAAAAATAATTTAAGCCTTCCGAGATGTAATCTGTTACTGATGAATTTATTTGTAGAGATTACCTCTTTTTTGAGGAATACAATAGGAACATGAATTATAACCAGTTTTCTTTGAATGCTGAAGTTTTAGGATGTGTTTAAGCTGCCTGAACATTGCAAAATGATTTATAAGCCTTGAAAAATAATCTAAGCCTTCTGAGATATAATTTGTTACTAATATTTTTATTTGTAGAGATTACCTGTTCTTTGAGGAATAAAAGATGATGATGATTTTGATTATATGGAGAAGATGGCTGTTAATCAAAATATCATAAGTATTAATATCAAGGCGTATGGAACACTTTTTTTTCAACTGGTTTAAAATATTATTTTCTTAAAAGTTCTGCTCGCTTTTGGTGTATAATTTATTCTTTCATAAGGTAACCTGAAGAATGTGTAGCTAATAACCTCATTTGCTTTCTGGCCAGAAAATGTTAATAAAGAGGTGTGAATGTTAAGTGTAAAGAAATCTAACTCCTAGGCCTAGGAACAATATCTTGGCTTTGACTAGAGAATAATTGGCGAATATTTGGTAGTATGCCATAATTTTTGAAATATTTAAGAAATATATAACAATTATGATTGAAAATCCAAATATTCCTCTAACATGTATAAAGTAAATTTTTTAAAGATAGTTTTATTGACGCTACCAATTGTAGACCTACTTATGTTACACCAGGTGGTTGTTGTTGCACCGACACTAATGATAGGACGTCACACATGCTCCCCTCACACGTTAATATCGGTGGGCGTATTCTACTTTTGTATATACACATATTTACATTTTTTTAGCGTTGAGATGTAAAGGAAATCAAATAGGACTATTTCAAATTTTATGCTTGCTTTAGAAGCATTTTTAATGTTATGAATTTTTTTATTTAACTTTTGAACTGAGGTTTGATGACAACTTCGTTTTGGTCAAATGCTTCAGCGATGTGAACGAAAGTTTTGAAAATGTTTCGTAAGAGTTTTTTTCTGAATTTTGGCTGCACGTGACATTTTCTTAGTTTTGAAATATATGACAGATTTCACTCTAATGAAACATATTATGGCCTTAATGTATGCAATAATCGCATTTGCGCATTGAAATAATAGATAAATATGGAGCAGGCTAGGTTGCCAGTTAGAGAATTTTGAACGAAATCCTATGGAGTCATGTCACATGAGATTTGAGCATCACTGTACATATTAATAATCAGATTATTCACAGAGTTTATCTTTGTCTTCCAGCAAGTATTCTTTTATATTAACTTGCATTAATTACTGAATTTAACCTTTTGGAGTTAATGCGTTATTCTTTAATTAACTTCATACCCATGCTGGTTTGAAAGATGAGAGATTTCAACATCTTTGCTTTGCATATCCTTAACAGCTATTACTATACAACAGTCGCTGACTTATCACCTTCTATGAGAATTCCACCTTATTAACTTACATTGGTACTGTTACTGATTTCTGCTTTTTAGTTGTGCTAGTACAAATTCAGTCAATTACTTTTATATGTATATGCAAGGTTACGATGTAAAATTCTGTATTGCACTCTGATCATCAGGAGTTTTATTTAAACAAACTTGACAGGGCTTTCCAAGTACCTGCTGTATTGTTATACATCACTGAAATGTACCCTCACCTATTAAGCAGTATGTGCTACAAGTAACATTGCTCTCAAAGTTTTACCTGTTACAGCTGCCAAGAATGGATGGCCCATTAAAAGTCTTTTATAAGGGGCATATAGGACAAGGAGGTGGGGTGCTGCAATTAATGTTAATCAAAAAGGGCAAGGGCACCAGTCTTCCAGCCATGTATCTCAACAATGGCCACTTAGCTGCTCTGCCCAGCAATTAGTCTGCCCTTCTAAAATTGCCACCACCTCTATATAGTGGCACAGCTATCAGCCTTCCTGTCTTGGTAAGTAGTTGGACAGCTCCCTTCTGCTTCTTTTCTGCTTACCTATGCTGCTGGCTGTACATTATGACTGGATTCCTGTTTTGACACCAGCCACTCAGTTACTGTACTTAATGACTGCATTGCTGCCTTGTTGCCTACTGCTCAAGGAGAAATTTTATGTATTGATGTCTGGTGTTAATGAGATATCCTCAAATAATTGCTTCATCTATGGTTGTTCTTCAGTCACCTGCTGTACTGTGTTTTTATTCTTGCCTATTGCTTCAACTATAACCTTACCATTGGTAGCTCTGGCTGTGCCTATTCTGACTGCTGTGCTTTCTGAACTGATGGCCTTTTCGGCTGATGCTGCTGTTTCTGCTCCTGTGAGCAGTCCTGCCATAGCATTAATAACAGATCTGACATCTTCAAATGTTTTGGCTGCACCAAAGACCAGCCTTGTCGATTGTGCCTTTTCTGCTGCACTGATGAATGAATGAATGGTCCTGCTGCTCTTACTACTTCAGAAACATGATGACTGCCTATCTTGCTCTGACTATTACTGTTGCATCAGTTAACTCATACTGCTGTTCCTGTTGCTGCTGCATTGATGTCTGCTACTCCTCCCCTTTTTGCTGTTCTTAACAGTGCTGTTCATGCATCTACACCTCCTAGGTTTCCTGCTGTACTGGAAGTGGCTGTTCCTTCATATACAGCCCTAGCCTGATTGTTGTTCCGGCAGTGGTCACTTTGCTACTGTTTTTACACATACAGTGTCTGTCCTATCTGAAGTTAGCTGCTTCACATACTCCTGTATAGTCAGCTTGTATGTATAATGCCTGCAGCACTGGGGAGACTTACTCATCTGTTCCTGGACATACCGTTTCTTTACTGCAGCTGCAATTTTCTCCTGTTCTTGAACAGTACTGCTCTTGCATTCCTGGTTGTTTCGGCAGTGGTCAATTTGCCCAATAAACACACACACACAGAGTTTCTGCTACGTCTGTGGGTTGTCAGAGGTGGCTGCTACATCTGCTGCACTGCCTGCTGTCTTGTGTGTCCACTGTTCTGATGGTATCTGGCCGTTACTGAACCTGTTACCTCACTGCTTGCTGCGCGATTTGCACCCTATATCCCTGTAATGACTGCTCACCATGTTTTGTGAATACCTTTGCTTGTTACATTGGCTGCTGCTGTTCTTGGAATGTCTCTGATGTCCATTTGCTTAACTGTTCTTGAATGCCCTGCTATTGGTGCTTATTGCATCTATTGCTGACTATTCTTTCTATTCTTAGTCATTCTGCAGCAGCTCTAGACGGGAATGGGACAACTGGTCGCGACCGACTGGCCATGGCCCAGCTATTTTACAAGAATGGTTTTGAATACAGTAAATGTCAATTAACAAGTAACAAGGAAACAATGCTACTTCACAAAAATGGTTGTAAACTATTTTCTTCTCCTTTTTTTGGAAAGGCTAGGATTACCTATTTAGGAAATATTGATTTTAAGTTTAGAGTTTAAAATATTCAGTTGCAGTAAACCTTCTACAATGCATCAGGTATACTCTCACAGCGAGGCAAAGGAAAGTTTGTGAGAGATGGCTATATATACGTTTTTGATAGACATGGAGCTGATAATATCACAGAGTTTTGGAGATGTGAAAGGAGAAGATTATGTAAGGCGAGAATACATGTAAAGAATGGTGAAATTGTAAAAAATATCAATGAGCATTCGCATAATGATGACCCCACTCAAGTAAAAAAGGAAAAATAGTATTGAAAATAAAATTGCGGGCTTGAGAAAGAATGGAACAAACATCTGTTGTGATTAATGAATGTTTAGAAAATGTTAATGAAGTATGCCAAGGAGTCATGCCTAGTCATAGCGCTTTGCGAAAAATGGTGAGAGGAGAACGTAAAGATTTGTCTGCATATCCTCCTAATCCTACATCTTTAGAAGAATTGGTTATTCCTGTTGATATTCAAAATTATGGATCGGAGAAATTTCTTCTAGCAGACAACCAAGATTCATCCTGCAGAATCACTATATTTGGAAAGGAAAGCAAGACACATTTACTTAAGGAAGTATAGAATGTTTTTGTTGATGGGACGTTCAAAATCACTCCACCGCTTTTTTGTCAAGTGTATGTGATTCTTGGTGAGATGCACGGTGGTATGCATCCGTTTATCTACGCGCTACTTCCAAATAATGGAACAAACAATCTGTTGTGGGGAATTAATGAATGTTTTAAGAAAATGTTAATGAAGTATGCCAAGGAGTTCATGCCTAGTCCATAGCGCTTTGCGAAAAATTGGTGAGAGAAGGAACGTAAAGATTTGTCTGCATATCCCTCCTAATCCTACATCTTTAGAAAGTAATTGGTTATTTCCCTGTTGATATTCAAAATTATGGATCGGAGGAAAATTTCTTCTAGCAGACAAACCAAGATTCATCATGGCCAGAATCACTATATTTGGAAAGGAAAGCAAGACACATTTACTTAAGGAAGTATAGAATGTTTTTGTTGATGGGACGTTCAAAATCACTCCACCGCTTTTTTGTCAAGTGTATGTGATTCATGGTGAGATGCACGGTGGTATGCATCCGTTTATCTACGCGCTACTTCCAAATAAACTACGTACAACTTAAGATAAATTGTTTTCTATGCTTTTAGAAATTCAACCAAGTCTACAGCCAGAAGTAATATACAGTGATTATGAAATAGGGCATTTCAAAAGTCTTCAATAATGTTTCCCATCTACTAATATTAGGGGCTGTTTTTTCCACTTTGCGCAGAATGTCTATAAAAAATTACCATCTTTGGGATTATCTCAACAATACAATACTGATGCCAGTTTTGCTCTGCGTGCTAAAATGACAATTGCCTTAGCATTTGTACCACCCGATCGTATTACAGCAACTACAATGGAATTAGCAGATGACCTTCCACAGAAATTTCTAGAACTTCTAGATTGGCTGGAAGACAATTATGTTGGAAGAATGAACAGAAGGGGCAATGGCAGACGTTCTCCCCTTTTTCCGTTACACATTTGGAATGTTTACGAACGATGTATAAATGATGAGGATAGAACCAACAATCATGCCGAAGCTGCTCATCGTAGGTTGCAAAATGAACTAGGGATGCAACATCCAACAATATGGAAGTTTATCGATAGTTTGAAAAGGGTGCAGCGAGGACGAGGTCTTTATTACGAACAGTTGATTGCTGGTCAAACACCGCCCATAAAATTCAAGAAATTCCGAGAAGCTGATGCTCGTATAAAATCAGTAGTGCTACAGTTTGAGAACAGAAATATTTTAGAGTATCTGAGAGGAATTGCTCATAACTTCTCTTAAGATATATAGTTTTGTAGCAGCTATTTTAAGCAGTTTTTATATTCCAATAATTCAACTTTTTAATGAAATTTAACTTTTTTTACCTTTAATTATCTTTTATTTTCTTGATATTTTTATTCAATAATTCAGCTTTTTAGTGAAATTTAACTTTTTTTATCTTTAATTATCTTTTATTTTCTTAAATTTTTTATTCCAGTAATTCAGCTTTTATGTAACATGTAATTCAGCTGTTTAACAAAATTTACCTTTTAAGTATTATTCTTTTCTTAGAGAAAACCTCTTTTCAAAAATGATATGCATACATGAAATAAATAGTGTACAACCATTAACAATAATTACAAAGTTCAACAATGTATTTAAAAAAGGAAACAGTCCAATTGGCAAAGTATCAAGCTCTCATTTAAAAAAAATTAAAATAGTTTACAACCATTAATAACAATAAATACCAGTTTTCTTCGAAAGAGTTTATAACCAATAACAACAATAACAAAAATCAAAAGGGTATTTTCAACAGCAACAAAAAAATAAATAAGCACTAGCTTCCTTCAAAAGATAATAAAAATCTCTCTCTCTCTCTCTCTCTCTCTCTCTCTCTCTCTCTCTCTCTCTCTCTCTCTTACCGCTGCGGCCAGTCGTCCCCAGCGGCCACTTGAGCTGCGGCCAGTCAGCCACGGCCAGCTGGACCACGGCCGACTGGCCAGTTGTCCTAGACCCGCTCTAGACTGGTGCTACAGCAAGGCTGTTTGTTTTTTCAGATACGTAATGCCATTCCTCCCACTGCTGCTGCACCTGTTGTGACCGAATGTTTGGTTGGACAACCTCTTCCAGTTGCTGTTACAATTGGTTTTGCTGCTGCATCATCACAGACTGAAACACATCCTTTACTTCAGCTCTGGAAATTTTTGACAGTCCTTTAGAGGGTTCCTACATGGTGTGGTAGTGTAGACAGAGATGCAGGCCCTCCAGAGACAAAGTATTGCAAGAAAAATTTTTCCAGGGATTGTGGCTGTTGTCATAATCATTGATCTTTTGTTGGGAATCTTTGATAATCATAAACTGTCTCTTTGTTCGAAAGAAAAACAGTTGCATCATAATCGAAGGGAGAGCCCATACTTTAGTAAAAACAAGACCTTTTTATGCTTAGTAAAAACAAGACTTTTTTTTTTTTTTTTTTTTTTTATGCTTAGTAAAAACAAGACCTTTTTATGCTCCTCTTCTACTTTGTTGCTCATTACCTGGGAAGTCATTTAATTACAGTTGTGATACCCTTGTCACGTGCTCCTTCAGTCACCCAAAGAAAGTTTTTGTCAATCAGTCCTGGAACTGTGTGTGCTTGGCTGAGTTTCCTGCATCATTTAAGCCAGTAGCTCAGTGGTGCAGGATGAAATTTCCTTTACAAAAGTGTAGACCTGGTCTGCAAATTGTTCATCTTTCAGTGACTTCAACCCAACAAGAAGTGTTAGTAACAGAGAATGAGCCAGAAGAATCTTCTAACTTTAGCACCAGAACTTTTGGGCTCTCTCCACAACAGCAAATAAAGCCATCCTTACCAATAGATGGGGGAACTGCTGGATAAGTCTTTCCCAACCTGGGGTGCTGAAATCAATTATAGGGGTTGCTTAGAGGCACATACATGGTAGTATTGCAGAGCTCACTGATGAGATTGCAATATTTCCCCGAGACTATCAGTGATATTTCACGGAAAATTTTGAGGAGAAAATTTTCATCATCATTTTCCAACCTGGAGGACATTTTCAGTTATCTGAATGACCTGAACTTGTCCATGTAAGGCATGTTTGCTAATAGTATTGATTGTACACAGAAGGTAGAAGCCTTCAGGAAGAAACTGTCACTGTGAAAGCATCGAATCCTTGGAGGATATGTGAGGAACTTTCCTTTCTTGGTTTACAAACTGGAAGACAAGCCAATCAAGCCAGTGCTTGTAGAAAATATTGTTGCTCACCTCTAGCTCCTAGAGATCACTAGGCACAATACTTTCCCATGACTCATACATTTCCAGAATGGATACAACAGCCCTTTTTGGCAGATATGGATGATAATGACAGCATAAATGAGTAGCTAATTGATCTGTAGGTGAACCAGGGTTGTCAGACAAAATTCTGCACACTACGACTGTCAGATTTCTGGTGTGATCAGTTGGTAGCTTACCTTGGATTAACAAGAACAGTATTGGAAATGGTCATCCCATTTCTATCTACCTTCCTCTGTGACAAGGAATTCTCCACCATACTCCAAATCTAAACTGCTACCCAGAACCACCTTCAAATTAGGTTACTCCATGATATGAAGGTATCTCTGACCAATACGAAGCCTCAAATCAAGAAACTAGTTGCGTATAAGCTACACCAAAAATCACATTGATATAGGTATGATTGACCACCCAGCAGTGCATATTTGAGTTTGTCCATGGTATTTTCTTTTTTTCTTATTTCTTCTATGAGCAATAATGGCACTTTTAGTTTTAAGAAATCAGCGAAATAAAATCTAATGAGCAAGCTGTACAATTCACTTTCTTTCATCCTAGTAATAATATATCAGTCAGGCAGTGCTAGACTGGCTTGAACTGACTATAGGCAATGTCAAGACGCTCCAATTTTATATTTGGTTACACTGTCATCATCATATGACAAGACTGGTTATAGGGGGATTTATCTGTTTAAAGCAGTGTTTTCAACCCCTTTTCATACTGCGACCCCTTCAGTAACTCAATGTTATTGATGGCTCTTTAAAATTTTTTATTCAATAATATGTAGGGTTACCATATTTTCATCAACCAAAGACAATACAACAGGAATCAATGATGGGTCCCAAACCTATTTACACGTTTTTATTTATTCCTCCTTCCATTTGTTAAGACATTTTTTCCTCTGACAGGTCACAAGTTTATATGAAAACAATTTTTTTGCTATTCACTTCTGCTTCCAAATCTGTTAGGCATTTCTGCTCTGATAGGTCCAAAGTCTATATGCAAACAATATTTCACTGTTAATTTGCTGTATGCACACATTCCCACGGAACATTGGAACATTGTTGGGTGACTGACTGCTTGTCCTGAACATTCTGGGACATTTTTCTGACTGACCGGGATGCCCAGGACAAGGCCTAAAATCTGGGACTAGTCCGGGCCAAACCGGGATGTATGGTAACCCTAATCATATGTACATAATATCCTAGTACAAAAATAGCAGTTCACTGTAATATATTTGCTACTTCCATTAAAAATACATTATTATAACTATTTCTATTAAATAAGTAAAATTATACTGCCATGGCCTGATGATCAGTGTTGCTTCGTGTAACAGCGGTGAAATTATGGTAGCCGCATGATTAAATATTGAATGTCAGCATATATAATGGAACTAATTCAACCAATGGCCAGTCAAATATATTAAAAAATAAAGTAAAACAAACTTTTGAACGAAAATTTATTTGTTGGTTACAACATCCTCGCTCAACCAATAAAGTTTTCATTCAAAAGTTTGTTTTACCTTGTTTTATAATATATGGTTACAACACCCTCGCTCAAGGCAGCCGATTGAACTTAGTTGGAAATGGCTGCTTAAATAAATGATACTAAAACCCTCGCTCAAGAATGATCTTGTGACCCCTAGATGGAAAACCTGCATTAAAAGAATAGTGTTTCCCCTTTTGACAGACAAAGGGACATCAATCATCATCCAGAACTGCAGTTCTAGGCTGATGGTGTAGCATTCATTCAATTGATCACTGACTGTAGCCTGCTGAACAAGTTCCTGCAGTAGCTAAATTCTTCAGTATGGAAGCAGAAGAGTTTAAAGCAATCTATCTACAAGGGTGTCTCTAGTATCTGTGGAAATATAGTTTGTTTTCATTCACGTTCTATACCGCACCAGAGATACTTCCACTTCATCTGAGGAGAAAGGTATTCCTTAGCCTTAGCAGCAGCTTAGTTGTACCATCCCAGCACAAGACTGTGGATATACCCCCAGATGTTTGGTTAGCTTATGCACATAGAGTACCACTAAATTTGCACTGAACACCCCAGCACCACAAGTACAAAGTTTTGAAAGGAGGTAATCTAAATGTGTTTAATCTCTTATCAGGACTGATGGGTTTCTCAGTGTTTGCCCTAAATTTAAGAACAAACAAGACTAAGAAGGGTCCCCATCCCTCCAAGTACTGCATTAGGTAAGAAAGATAGTCTTGAGTGTGATGACCTTGACCCCAGACCTCAAAGAATCCCATGGTGTCTCGGTGAGACTATGGAGTACTACAAGTCGCATCCCACTTCAGAGGCCCGAGTTTGCAATGTAGGAGATTTTTCAAAGTTTATCAGAGAGCATGGGAACCTCAATCAAGGCAGAGTGGTCTAAGCCTGTTAGCAACAAACCCTGGGAAAGGGCTTAGCAGCAATCCTTTACCACAGAAATATATGTTTGTCTCTGCAAAGGTTGCTTTGAAACTGCAATCTACAGAAGAGTGGCTCTAACTGGAAACCTTAACAACAGAAGATGGGCCACTTTACCTGATAAGAGATCTGCTGTGAATTCCCTGACAGTACCTTACATTTCCTGCACAATGATATAAGAAAAGCTTCTCACAAAAGTTGCCAGATTGTCCCCAGTTGCAAATTGCACCCAACAGATGACTAATAAGGCAATGTATGCCACAAGATAAGCTTGTGCAGCACTTCAATGGGAAGACCTTATAGATTGGTTTACTACTCCAGCTTTGGGTAGCAAGGACCCACTAGTCATCCTGAGACTGGGAGTGACAAACACGTGAGGTTGTCCTTGGGATGGTAGAAGGTACATTCCAACACAATACAGAGGTCTAGCAATGTCAGCAACACACCAGGAGCTTCCTGTTGAGCCACATGGTGAATAGGTTGATCACAGGGTTTCCCTAACCTCAAACAGTCTTCTGCTGTTAGATGTTAGGGACCATTCCATCCCTATGACCTGGCTTTTGCAACTCAGCTGGTCTACCAGTACATTCCAGTGACTCATGATGTACCTAGGTGAGAGCTTGATGGCATGGTGAACTGCCCACTTGTACACTTGCCTTGTCAACCTGTCGATGAAGAGGGAGACTATCCCATTGTTTGTTGCTACAGTCAACCCGTACTGTTCATGGACTTGTCTATTAGTGGATTTTGCTATGGAACATATATAGTACACATTATTCACAGAAAATTCACCTTCTTGTATTTTGCAACTCAGCTGGTCTATCAGTACATTTCAGTGACTCATGATGTACCTAGGTGAGAGCTTGATGGCATGGTGAACTGCCCACTTGTAAACTTGCCTTGTCAACCTGTAGATGAAGAGGGAGACTATCCCATTGTTTGTTGCTACAGTCAACCCGTATTGTTCATGGACTTGTCTATTAGTGGATTTTGCTATGGAACATATATAGTGCACATTATTCACAGAAAATTCACCTTCTTGTATTTTTCGAGAAATTTTCACAGATTACTGTATTTTCATATTTTTGTGACTAAATTTTTGTGATAAAACTATCAGAATACTCATACCAGATATAAGCATTTTCAGAGGGTTTTTTTGTTTGAACTATCAAAATGACAAATTTTTAATATGTATTTTCCATATCTATCAAACCTGAGGTCTTAACAATAGCATAATTCTATAGCGCCAGCTGGAAACTGGTTAAAACAATCAAAGATTGTAAAGCAAGGAATCTGTGGCATCTGGCAACTCATGCGTAAAAATGGTGGAAGCTGGTCACCAACAGAGCTTGGGCCCTCATGACGCGTCGGTCTTTCTTTGACCGCCTTGGAGAGTAGTCTCCTTTTTGCACTCTCCTTCCCAAGCCAGTTTCTTAGTTAGCCCATGATTTATTTGTGCTTTGCTCTCAGTGTATGTGCCTGCTTGTCCTTTATCATGGATTCCACCAAGAGTTTTAGGCCCCGTCAACGCTTGTATCCAGGATTTCCATGTTCAAGGATTTTGCTGTCCTCCACTACTGACCCCCATTCCACGCTGTTCCAATTTAATTAGGTACTATCACTAACCCATGCTCGGAGTGTCATTCCTGGCCTGTGTCGCAGTGGAAGGTTTTCTATAACAAGAGGGAGCACCCTAGAGTATCTACTTGTCCTTCTTGGGAAGGTTTCTCACCTCCACAAGTGGACAGTTTGGCATCTTTATCTCCCAGAAATGTTCTGTGCTACTTCTGACGCCCTGTCTCCTTCCTTTTCTTCCATTAATTCGTCTTTGGAAGTATGAGGAGTTGCACAGAGTGATTTTGTGTATAACGTGGCCCCCTTCTCTCGTGGGAGGCAATCTCCCCCCTAGGAGGGAGGAGGCAACTTCATCATCTTCCTTTGTTTTAAATACAGAATCCCACAAGATGGCGGTTGTTTGGGTGTCCCTAGGCCTACAGGGTTCAATCTCCTTGGATGGCTTATTGTTGCATTTCATGTCTGCTTGCCATCCTCCTCCAGGTCTCCACTACTTTGACTTGTGCTGCCACATAGTGGGACGACATCAACAACTATGACATTTACTGGGTCGTCTTTTATCTCGCCAACAGTGAGGCTATCGACTCTTGCTGCCATTCCACATGCCATGGCATCCCTCCCAGCATCCTCTCAGCCTATGATGTCGGCTGTGGTGTCGTCTCTTCCATTGCTTGTTGCTGTGCTATCATTACCATTTTCGTCTATGACGTCATTGCAGTCGCTTGCTGAGCCCTCCGAGATGTTCCTTCAAGTGGTGGTTGATAGGCTGGACTCTGTTTTTTGTGAAAGGTATCTGTACTTTCTAGCAAGAAGTGTCATAGAAAGAGAGCTCCTTCCCCTCCGCCATCATCTTTTCCTCCTCCCCCTCGTTCTTGGGTCAGACGGAGGATTCAGGACTTTGTTACTTCATCTTCTGGGAGTGAGAAAAGTTTTACCATCTTCCTAGCACACACTTGTCATTTTTAGAGGGGTTTTCAGTATTTGCAGATATTAGCTATTCACGGGGGTTGTGGTACATATTCCCCAAGAATACCGGGGCTGACTGTGTATGCGATTGTAGTCATGTGGTCTCCATAGGGGAGTAGTGCTGTCAGTGCATTTCATTAGATGCACAGTGGGCATTACTAAAAGGTGTTTGCAGCATCTCTTCAGCCCATTGCTGCACCCAACTTTCACTCTATATCTATTCCCACTTCTTTTCTTCTATCTTGCTGGATCTGTCCACTGGATCTGTCCACTTTGCTTCCCAACACTCCACCTCCTTTTTTGTCTTAAAAGCTTGATGGCTACAAGTGCCCCAGAGCTTGGATTTATGGCTTAAATTTAGTGATGCATTTAATAATTTCCTTAAAATCCTTACCTTAAAATGCTTGCAGAGCCAATGTGTCTCGCCTGTTTTGAAAATGATATGCAGGTGAGAATCCACTCAAACTTACACTCCCAAGACAAACAAGACTTCAGGTGTGCTCCACCCACCCTTCAATGCATTAGTGGACAGAAACATCTGCCTGGAGGAAGGGGCAGGGGAGAGGTCAGCAGATATACAACCACTAGTTTAAGAGTACAGAAAGTATTGTAGGATCAGAGACAGGTAACTAGTGCTCCTTTAGGTAACGGTGAAACAAGTACAGCTGGATCCTTCCAATGTGGCACTTGTTTCTTTAATGACAACAGACAACTTAGAAGGATCAGCCAAATTCAAGGTGGTAGTTTCTGGAACTGTACCGATTTCTCCATGAAATACATAATTCAAGTGTCGGGGTCAGAACCTTTACCCCCCCATCATGTCTATCATCATGCTCAACTACTTTGTTGTTTGGGTAGAAGAACATTTATTACAATTCCCCAATCACAACAGAGAGAGAGAGAAGCTGATCTCCAACTGTGGGCAATTGTTTCTCAGATGACAGCCCAAAGCACAGGGCCTAGAACTGGTGGGCAGTCTTGTCATAGAGGAAAGTGCAGGTATTTCCAAGAGTCCTGATGGGTGAGTACCTGGAAAAACACATCCTTCAAATCTATCAGTCCATATAGTTGTCTGTTCTATTAAAAAACAGCATAGAAAATGTTTCAATCCTAAACAGTTTGATATAAAACTTCTGTCAAGAGGTCAGACTGGTCTTCAACTTCCAGGTTCTTTTCCACAGGAAGAGAATCATAAAAGCCTGGCGAGTAGTAATCTTCAACTTCCAAAATGGTTTTCCAGCTATGTTTGCCCCTCTTTGACAGCAAGAGACTTTGATAATCTTGAAAAGTGGTAAGGAAAGAGGATTGGCCTGTGAGAAGGGGAGGGATATAGTCCTTGAATGATAGCCTGTAACTCTGATAAAGGATACACACTATTCAGGGCTGTGGCCCTTGTCACTGCCATATTGCCCAGTGGCATGACAGGCATCCCACTACTTGTGGCATAGAAAGAGGATGATTGCCAATTTCAGTGTCCTCCCCCTAGATGCCTAATTGGAAAACTGATAGGGCCATGAAGACGCCTGACCATTTCCAAGGGAGGAGAATGCTGGGAACCTGATGAGGATTTGGAAGAGCTCAGATCTTTTTGTAAGCCCTAGTTGATGACACAGCTGCCCCTGTAGCCTTGGCTACAGTTTCCTTCACAGATACTTAACGAATTTAGGAGACTAAATAGTAGATAAGAGTCCTTAGCATCATTCCAATGTTTCTGCACTGCTGCCCCAACCTTCCTCTATTTAAAAAGTGAGGAGATACCATGCAGTTTAGAGATGCTATGCATTCCTGACCTCTGCAAAAAGCACAGCAAAAATGAGGGCAACCTAGCACATACAATTATGACCTGGACACTTCTGCTGATCATTCTTACCATTAGAAGTTTTAAACATCTCCAGTCTTACAGCAGTTATTAACATTAAACACCTACATTCTTACAGCAGTCATTAACACTCAATGAACAGGCAAAGTCAGCAACCATTCAAACCAAAAAATACTTGGAGATTCAGCTTCCATAACTGCCATATTCAGCGTAAGAGCATAGTGCTGCCATGTGTAAGGAAATCCAGGTGAGAAAAAGTGAGTAGGTGGTTCCCCCCACCCCTATACCCATCTGCCACAAAGTTTACAGTAGTACACACTTATCAGACTTCAGTGCTGAACCAGCTTTCAGTTAAAGAGTATCCATGTGAAAGCTAGGGTTTGCGTTCTCACCTTTAGCTTTTCTGTTTTTGTCTTCAAGATATAAGATATATGTCTAAGAAATTCAGAGCTGTGAATAAAAATAATTACAACAGGCTTGTGTAAAAAAATTGGTTTTGTCATAATGTTATTTCTCTCAGATATGTCTATGAGATAAAAATAATCTCATATTAATCACAAAAATATAGTTTGAACAAAACATCATACTCCCATGAGTTATGCTGTTGCAACTTTAAAAGTTAGGGAAAATTTACTGATCATCTAGCTAATTAGCTAATGACAAAGATATAGTAGAACAGGGAATAAAAACTAATTATCTTGTATACAAACTATAGGATAACCAATGCTAATGTTAAGAGTTTAAGGCCTCGTTTCCTTGGAAGGAGTGAGAAGTGGGTGTATCAATGAATGAACTAGCTTTGTTTTCATTATTGTTGAGATTTGCAAACTTATACCTACAAGGCCACAAAGTTTCGATGTCGTGAATGGGGATGATGTCCTCTGCTGGTGGTTCTAAGAGCAAGCTATCCCGTACCTGCAGAATGCATGTATTAGAAGGGTTTTATTATCACTACTGTACGCTGTTGCTGCTTTGTGTCCTAACTTGTTTTCACTTGGATAGAGAATTTTAAATTTTAGATTATTATTGAAGTAATTTGACTAGATTATCCTGTTACATTAATGGCATTTAGGGCACATTTGAAGGATTTAGTTTGCTTGACAAGTGACAATTGGAGCAGGACAAGAATTAGAAGAGCTCAAGTCCAAAGAGGAAGTATGAGCAGAATGAATGCTTTACAGAACTTATAATTGCTCCCGAAAACAACATACTAGCTCCCCCCATATTTTAACTATCAGCACACAGGAAAAAAAAGTACAGAACAAATTGAGTGCTATAAGACAGTTGGTCGTGATAAAGAATGGAAGCTCAACCAGCTTGTACACTGATAATTATATATAATTTCTCACACAGTCATTCTCACAGCTATCAGCAATGATGAATAAAATGTTCTTGTTGGTTTTTAAACCTTTCATTTTCTTGTAACCTTTTGCTGTAATGGTAGCTGGGATGGTACTGTAACTGTAAAATTCTATAGACACAAAGGTATGTAAACCATGGTAAATGATATGTAGTACATATTGTATTTAAGAATACCAGTGTACAGTGGAAAGAAAGTTATTTAAATGCCTGAATCAGTACTTAACTATTAGATGATAATATTCTGTTAGATTATGATATTTTTGGGAAAAAGAAAATCATAACAAATTTTCAAGTGAGCTGCTATAGTGTGTTTCAAATATATTGCTTCCAGAACATGAGATGTATACTTGTGTGGCAAAAGTAAAGTTTTAAGTAACTGATTAAAGTGGGTAAATTGTATTGTCCTTTACAGTTATGATAAGGTTATACTACAGATATAAATTTATTTTACTAAAGGGACCTATCTATGGTAGAATATGGTGCAGACACCATCCCAAACTAAATTCAACTTGGCAAAATCATCTTGCAATGTGGTTGTGAGGGACAGTTTTCTGGGCTGAAGTCACAAGATCGTGCGTGTGCACTAGATGAAAAACCTGCTTTCATCTTACCTCTTCAACTTTTTCCATTGCCCTCAGGATATTCAGACCTGCTAGCTTCTTTAGGTCCTGGATGGACCATGAAGGATCCTTTAAAAGTTCAGCAAAGAGTTCTGGATAACGGGATGTGTCCTCTAATCCTTTAGGAGTGCTGGATGGAACAGAAAAAGTAGAGTGATCAAGGGAAAAAGAATTATTTCAATACTTTTATAATTTCTTCAGAACTTTGCAACTTCTGGAAAGAAAAGGGGTAAAATTAAATTTTTTATGCAAAAAATTATATTTTTATAATAATGTATCACATTTACTTACCAAACAATTACAAAGCTGTAAGCTTTCTTACCTGGCAGTCTAAAATTCACATTTCCTGGCGCCAGCGGAGCTGCCATCATTCGTGTATGTCCCGCTCACTTTCGGGAAACCCCAGTACTGCTGAGCTAACTACCGTCAATTCGTTGAGCCGCAACGTCAAACTGTGGGGAGGAGGGAGGGCTCTGATTATGTAATTGTTTGGTAAGTATATGTGAAACCATATTTTATTATAAAAATATCATTTTCACATGAGTGACTTACCAAACAATTACAAAGCTGAATCCATGTTACCCAAAAGGTGGGTACATGGACAGCTTATAAAAAGACAGCAATAATGTGCTTACATTACAACTAATGTTTGTAGTACCTTACCTTGTAAGACAGCAGCTGAAGGTGAATACTGCCTCTGGTCAGCATTCTCATCACCTGTAGATGTGGCAGTAATGGCCAGGGTTGTCCCTACTAAAGGTGGGATTTTGTGACCATGGAGGTTCACCGATGGTTAGAATTAAAAAATTTCGCCCTTGCTCTGGGCTCAGACCAGATAATCCACAAAACTATCACCTACAATAAATACCAACCATAAACATACCCTAGCCATAAAAAACTGGAGGGTACTCTGGGTACAGTGTACCCCCAGGTTTCCCAACAACTTGACCACCTTAAAATCCAAGGCGAGGAGATAGTATAGGGAAAACAGGTCCCCCTATGCTTCCTTTCCCAACACCATGTCCACCACCGACAACAGTCCCAATTTACAAAAATTTTTAAAAACAGTCTCTACATCCTTCAAGAAATGTGATGCGAAAATTTATTTAAACCTCCAGAACGTCGCTTGCAGAATGAAGGATAGTGACATGTTATGTCTAAAAGATAATGAAGTTGCCACTGCACGAATTTCGTGCACCTTCACTTTCATTACACGAAAAGCCTGATCTTGTACTTGAGCGTGGGCTTCCAAAATCAGACTCCTCAAGAAGAACAAAATATGTAGCGTTCTTGGAGAGAGGACGGGAGGAGTCTCTCACCAAAACACCAGAGTCAATTCGAGTTGCCTCTCAACGTTTCCGTCCTAATCAGGTAGTGTCTAATGGCTCTGACAAGGCATAATGAACGTTCCTCATCCTCTGCTCCCACAATGTCCGTCAAGTTCTTAATTATGAAGGAGCAAGGCCAAGGATTTGATGGATTCTCGTTCTTTGCAAGGAACTCCTTTACATAAGAGACACTGCATCATTCTGGGCGACACCTACTTCTTTACTAATCCCTTGCAATTCACTTATCCTGCCTGCCGTGGCTAAAGCGACTAAGAAAAGAGCTTCTTCATTAAATTCCGTAATGAAGAAGCATAGGCTCAAACTGAGGACTGGAAATCCAACTCAAGATTACGTCCAAGTTCCAGTCGACTACCCCAGACTTAACCACTTTTGAGGACTCAAAAGATTTAATGAGGTCACTGATGTCCTGGTCGTTTGAGACGTCAAGGCCTCTATGTTTAAAAAAAGACGAAAGCATGGATCTATATACCTTAATTGTAGACGTGGACAGCTTTCTAGAATCCCTCAAATATAACAGGAAATCTGCGATTTTGTCTGCACCACAACCTAAAGACTTTCCACTTTGACTGGTAGAGCTTGGCAGAAGAGCTTCTTCTACAGCTCGCAATAGCTTCTGCTGCTCTTTGCGAAAAGCCTTTTGCTCTAACGAGATCCCTGACAGTCTGAATCCTGTCAGGGCCAGAGCAAATAATCCTTGGTGATACCAGTCGAAGTGGGGTTCTCTGAGCAAATATGGACTTTGTGGAAGGAGCCTGGGGAAGTCCCCGTTTTAGCAACAAACCTGCCGCAACATCAGGTTAGTTTAGCAAGAAGAGATGATGACATTGTGAATTCAGCTACACATCCACGTAACTTTTAGTATGCAAATATTTGAACTAATACATACGACACTGTGTGGAGGAGGTCTATCAATTCTGTTAAGGAAAATTGGTGTCTTAATAAATTTCGTTTAACTCTTAGCCATGTATATTATATACAGAAAAAAGAAATGCACCAAGCAAAATTGTGCCAGTAGGAAAGACTCGCTCAAGGTAGCAAGATTTAGCTTATCTGAAATTAAACTTTACTCTAAATTCTACCTTTTTGTACAATATCAAAAGTTATAATTTGCGGGGGAAAATAAGATGTAATAAACCAGTTCCTGACATAGTTCTAGAATGTTACACGCTGGCATTACCAAGTTGTAATTAAGCCTGGCTCTAGCGGGAAGCCGCATTCTTTCCCAAGGTACGAGAACGTTCAGGTAAGACTGGTCCCCTTCTCCTCTCCAGACAGTGTCATTGCCATAAGTTGATCGTGGGTCATCCCCAATATCCGTAGTGTTATGACATGTATTTGGATTTTATGCTAATCGCTGCTTCAGATTCTTGAATAATGGCCTGTTTGTCCACCTCACCGACATAGTGTTTTGCAACGGCCACGTGCCAGATTACTTTGCTAATTATTTGACCTTGATGTCACTTCATGTTTATTTTGGGTTGTTAACATGTAAGTAATGCGTGGGGAAATTTTTATATATCCAAATTCATTTATTTTTGTAATAAAATCTTGTGAAAATTGTGAACCTTGTCTTCTTAACCCCTCCCCCGAGTAGTAACAGCTAAGTCCTTGAGACCTTGTCATCGCCCAGAACACCAGGGTACGAGCTGACTAAAGTAAAACATGAAAAATTTGTGACACTTTCTTGGGCCAGAAAGGGGCCACTAAAGTCATCGACACATTTTAATGAGACTGAAGTTTGTTGATTACTTCTCTTAACATTCCGAAGGAGTGAAAAGCATAAACTTCGAGGCCCATCCAATCCAGCAGCATTGCTTCTGTTCTCCAGGCTAGTGGGTCTGGCACCGGAGAACAGAAAATTGGGAGACGATTGACATTTGTTTCTTGAGGCGGTGAAGAGATCTATGGCTGGCTTCCCCATAACTTCCACAGATCAAGAAAAACTCCCTCATTCAGAGACCAGCTAACACGTTTGTTCTTCCTTGAACGAACCTCAGGAAGAGCGAAATCTTGTGCTCGTTCACCCTGAGGAGGAGAATTTCCGCTACCTTGTTGAGAGAAAAAGAGTGTGTTCCTCCTTGTTTCTGGATGTATGATAGTGCCATGGTGTTGTCCATGAAGGTTGCCACCTTTCTTCCAATGACTAGAGGAGCGAACGCTTGAAGTCCTAAAAGAATTGCCTTCAATTCCTTCACATTTATGTGTAGGCACTTCTTCTGCTCTGTCCAAAGACTTGAGGCTCTCCTGTTTCCTAGTATGCAGGGCTCCTCATCCCTTGTCCGACGTGTCTGAATAGAACTCTCAGTAGGAGTTCGATGTTACTAGGGAAAGATCTTCTTGGAGTCTCTCCTTCGACAACCACCAACGAAGATCTGCTTTGATCTTTTCCATCACGGGAAAAACCAGCGGGTCTGGTTGAGTCTTCCGGTTCCAGTTCGCTCTTAGGAAGAATTGGAGAGACCTCATGTGGAGACGACCTAACATTATGAAACCTTCCACTGAAGCAAGGGTTCCAAGGAGGCTCATCCAGCCCAAGGCTGAGCACGACGGGCGAACAAGGACTGTTGTAAGGCACTGTAGTAAGGGGGGAGAGAAAAGCTAGTGTTCAGAATTATCCCTAAATAGGGAATCCTCTGTGTCGTAGACAATTGGGACTTAGAGATTTATTTTAATTTCCAATTGTTGAGTCAGATTTAATGTCCTTTCTAAGTCCTTCACACACTGACGACTGGATTTGGCCCTCAGTAGCCAGTCGTCTAAGTAAAAAGCTGCATTGATTCCCACCAGGTGCAGCCATTTCCCTAGATGAGCGAGAATATGAGTGAATACTTGGGGAGCCGTCGATAGTCCGAAGCAGAGGGCTCTGAATTGGAACTCCTCTTTTTGAAGATGAATTTCAGAAATTTCTTGGACTCCTGATGAATTGGGACATGAAAGTATGCATCTTTCATGTCGAGAGACACCATCCAGTCGCCCAGTTGGGGGCTGACATCACCAACCGACTGGTTTCCATCCGAAATTTCGTCTTTTGCACGTAAAGGTTCAATGCAATGGACCAGGAAAAGTCGGTTGTAGGAGCCTGGGGAGATTTTGTCAGTTACTTCTTCTATGGCTTTTTTGTTGATGAGTGCTTCTACCTCTCTGGCTAACGGCAAATCTCTCCCTGATCCCTTTGAGTACACTGTCAAGCAGATGGGTACTTGGGACAGTGAAGGGTCTTGCACAAAAGGATCGCTTATCCTTCTCTCAGCACTTGGACTACCCACTGCTCTGCTCCTCACCAACTCCATTCCTCCCAAAAATAATGGAGTCTTGCCCCTACAGGTGCATGAAGGACCTCCCGATTACTTGTCAGACTGCCTGAAGGGAGGTTTCTTGATGGACATTGCTGGCATGTGCAAGTTAGTCCTCGGCCTATTCTGCCATGTAGTTTTGCCACCTCAAAAAGGGTGCTTCTGCATAGGGGAAGCTTTAGCTCCAGTGACAGGGGTATCCTTAGGGAATATAGCTGTGTTAACAGATCGTCCTACAACACCTGTTGAATTGTTGTTCTGGAAACAGATGGGACTTACACAGGGGAGAGAACATCTAAGCAGACTTCTGGTCTGTCATAACTCCCCTGGACGTAAAAGAACACAACAGCTCTCTCTTTTTTAGGATGCCCATCGTGAAGAGTATGGCAAGGTCACTTGAACCATCTTTCACCGCTTTGTCCACGCAGGACAAAACGTTAAGCTAGTCCAACGAAAACTCTCTTCTAGGGACTGACATTCTTCTATCTTCCTGGCTAATGCAGCAATAGTCCAGTCTAGAAAACTGAATAGTACTTCTATCACCTTAAACAGGTGATCGAAATCGGGCGAAAAGAACATTATCTTCGCAGCCGAAAAAGCTGCTCTCCTGTTTGCATCCACCAGACCTAAGAAGTCCCCTTGAGAAAAGGCAGAAACTCCAAAGGAAGGGACTTCTCCCTTCGTGTAGAACCTACATGTCTTGTTCTGTAATTTCGAAGGGGGATAGGCCAAAGAGGCCTTACCTAACTCCAGCTTTTTGGACAGCCACTCGTCTGCTTCCTTGAATACTCTTTTTGCCGACCGAGACAGAAACAGTTTCGGCAATCCTGAAGATGGCACCTTTCTATCCTTCACAAACATCAATGGTGGGGACGAAGGTGAAGCTGGCTCAAAAGAGTCTGGGTACGTAGCCAGTAAAAACCGCAACAGACTGGAATACGCCGAAGAGGATTTCGACTCATGATCTTGAGCTTCATCCTCCAAAAGAATCGACGATACACCATCTTCCTCTCCTTGAGAGGTCATCGCTTTCTTCAATAACCCCATCAGTTCTTGGAGCTGCTGCTTGAAAGGTCCAAACGGAGAATGATCTTCTGGAGCACCGGTTTTCGGGACTTCCGAAGTCGATGTCAAAGTCGTCGCTGTTGATCGGCTCTTCTTTGAAGATGAGCGGTTAGTAGGCGAAGCGCTACGAGCCAAATGAGTCAAAACTCCTTTCGACACACTGCGAGGGGAATCCAGAGTGCGAGAGTGAAACTGCTGCTCAGCGCGTAAGCGCCTGTCGTCAGTCGGGACTACACTGTCTGTCAACTGATGAAACACTGAAAGTCTTGTGCAGGTGCAAAACTGTAGGATGGCTGGGGACTCCACTGCTCTCTTGACTTCTTCACAGGCAGTCGTACAGTCTGCATAAGCAGCATGTCTCTTTAACGGATGTGACACTGAACCACTCCACGCTTTTGCCTCTTCTCAGGTGATGGCACATCAGAATCAGACGAAAACTGCATCTCACTCACCTCTACACCTTTCTAGTGGTGTTTAGTCGACAACCATTAGTCGACAAGATCGACGGAGTCGACGACTGCCCGTGGGGAAAATCCTCCAGTCTCCCTTTGACCTCCTGTATGTGTTCTCCCGGGTGTGGGGAAGCGGTACAGTGACCTTCATCTAGGAGAAATGGGGAAACGGACTGCCGCCTCCCCAGACACAACACTGACACCTTGCACAACACTAGACTTTTCACTAGCACTCCATTTCTCCACGAACGCGCGAAAGACAAACCTAAATCCATTACGGGATTTAGCCAAAATCTCAAACTTTTTGTCCATTTTGGACTCTAAATCGGCAATGGTATTAGGATCGGAAGCAAGGGCTGCCTGGACAGGAGTCAATGGCAATGAAGTAGGAGGACTATCAATTGGAGAAATATTAGACTAAAAAGGGGAAGAAAGAGAAGACTTCTTCACTTCTAAAGGCAAAGGAGTTGACTCAACACTAGGCTTACTACCAGCTCTAATAGCTGCTTTCCTCTTTCTATCTTTCTCCATCTGTTCTAAATGAGCCTTAAAAGTCTTTCATCCCTGCTCATCTAAATCCTGGCATTCGGCACAAGTTAAGCTTACATTACTACAACATTGCCCCCTACACTTAACACACTTGGAGTGCAGATCATACCAAAGCTTAGGAATTCTTGTTTTGCAGCCATCGCTGCAAAACCTAAATGATGACGAACTAGAGTCCGACATACTAAGCTAAACTCCTAGCTGATTGAAAGATAATGTAGAAACTAACCGGCAAAAACAACCAAGAAATTTGTACTTCACCAAATATGACACAAAATCCATGTGGCGATGACAGTTGACCACAAAGAAAACCTACAGGTGTTACTCCATGGGCAGCAGAAAACAAATTGACGGTAGTTAGCTCAGCAGTACCAGGGTTCCTGAAAGTGGGCGGGACATGTACCACCTACATGAATGATGATAGCACCGCCGGCACCAGAAAATTTGAATTTTCGACTGCCATGTAAGAAAGCTTACAACTTTGTAATTGTTTGGTAAATCACTTATGTGAAAATAGAAAATATTAGGATTAGTAACTAAATGTTCAAAATGAGTTAGGCTACCAAATGTTCAGTTGTAGCCCTAACCTTAAAGAAACGAAAAAGAGGGTAGGAGTTTTTAAAGTGCTCATACTAATAAAGTGTATGTAAGAAGTTTGTATGGTGTTTTTACGTTGCATGGAACCAGTGGTGGTTATTCAACAATGGAACAATGGAACAATGGAACAAACGACTTTATGTGCCTTCCAAACCACATCAAGGGTGAACTTCTATCACCAGAAATACACATCTCTAACCCCTCAGTGGAATGCCCAAGAATCGAACTCCCGGCCACCGAGTTGGCAGGCCAAGACCATACCGATCACGCCACTGAGGCACTTGAATGCAAGAAGTGGTATCTTGGCACGTGTTGGAAGGCTATACTTTTCATTTGCTTAGCCACAATATTTGTATCACTATGTTATTTTAACCACAAAGAATTGGTTCAATAAGAAAGTACCAATAGGAAGATGTGCCTCCAGGGCTCTATACCCCCTCCCCTCCCCTCCACTTTCTATAATTATGAACATGATGTGTCACCGTATTCTACTAAACAAAAGAGCACACTGCCAATGTTCGTTACTTCCATTTTTGCAAGAAGAGTCAAAGTCGAAGACACAAATTAAAACTGCTGTAAGCTGGCTTTATGGCAACATTAATCATCAAGTGCAAGCATGCATTCACAGAAAACAGTAGCAGTCAGCCACATTATGCCAATGGTCAAATTGACTTATTTCTTCCTGATTTATCTACTAAATCAAACTTGGGCTATATTTTCAATGTTTTCCAAAGCCTTATATTTTTCAATTCTGCGTATACATGGTTATGTACATACTAGTAACCATACTAGTGCTGATAACTCGACAAAAAAGCATCAACAGAATATTATGCTCAGCTGTGAAAGAGAGAGAAAACAGAAGAGATTTATAGTGAAAAACTTATGCAAAAAAACAAATAGAAAAAGCAGTAAAAGAAAACATACAAAATACTGTAGAGATCTAAATTAATATGACCTCTTAAACTTTGAACAAAGTACAGTCACCTCTCAATTAACGCATGCTTAATTAACACCTTTTCGATTTGATGAGAGCTAGAGGGTTTTCCCCACGGGCAGTCGTCGATTTAACTTGAATTGGCGCCCAACCGTGTTTTCAAATCACCCGTGCCTCCCCATCATCTAGCGGAAGCAGGGGGACTCACTGAGCTGAGCAGTTGTGCCCAGCTGGGCCAGCCCAGCACAACTGTGCTCTCAGTTTGGAGTGGAAAAAGGATCAGAAGACAACGAGTGAGGGGATGAGGAGGGACAGCCAAGTTGTAGGGTGGCACGCGCTGCAGACGACAGCTGTCGACATAAAGACATAGCACTGTGCACTGTATGTATTTATAATAAAGCGAAAGACTGTTTATTTTTTATTAATAAAGTGAATGATTTTGTTCTGTTTTTCTTTTTTGCCTGACCTACATAGTATTATATTAATTATCCAGTACACAGTTCCCCAAGTCCAGGAACGTAACGCCCCTTATTACTGTTATTTCGTATGGTAACCCTCGTGTTAATTGAGAGGTAACTGTATCCAAATCATTGCGCGGGAAACTTACCCAGGTCTTCAAGATGTGACATTACGCGGTCAAAATTGTTTCATGCTAAGTTGATCTATGCACCCTACCCCTCATCTAAATTTAAACTACATGGTGAAGTGGCCCAGATGGGAATGGCTGCCCAAATTATGCTTGGGCACAATAAAAGTGGATTCTCGTCAAAGGTATATTTTTGTTGTCATATTCTTTAGACAGATTAACAAAAATATTTTTATAATAAGTTTTTGTATATACTTACCCAGTAATTATGTCGCTAAAAGCTTCCTACCTACCCCAACCTAACAACTGAAAATTCACGATAGCGCTAGTTCTGGTTATGCAGTTGGAATGCCCCGCCCACTACCGGGGCTTATATATAGGTAACAAATGGCAGAGCGCTTCAAATCGTTTTGTGCTCTTAATGTCCATGCGAGGGGAGGCAGCTGGGCTTCGATCATATAATTACTAGGTTAAGTATATACAAAACCTTACATTATAAAAATATAATTTTTGTGCATGGAACTTACCCAGTAATATTATGGCTGATTCCCCATTTAAAGGGGTGGGAATCATGGACAAACTATTTCAATACATTGTGTACTATAGATTAATGAAATTAAAATAAAAGATTGCCAACATAAAATAATATGCTTGTTGTTTTCTTACCTGGCAAGTGAGTACTGCAGATAATTACTGCCTCTGATCGGTGCTCTACTTGACCCGTAGAGTACTTGACCGTCTAGCCCAGAGTCACCTCTGCATGAGTGGGAGCTTTGGAGTCAGGAAGTATAAGCTCGGCTCGCAAAGCTACACAAGGTGCCCTTGCCCGAGGCGAAGACCAGAATAAAAAAACAAAAAAACAAAAAAACACTGCACTACACCATAACCATAACCATAAAAGACTGTCACAATCCAACCATTAAAAAGGAACTGGTGTGCACTAGCCACAAATGTGCCTCCAGGCTTCCTTATGAACCTCATACCTTATTCAAGGCAAAAATAAGCAGACGGAAGTCAGATTCCTTATGCCTACTCTCCCAACACCATGCCAGCCACAGAGATCAGTCCTAATATGTTGCAGTTCTCGGAGACAGTTTCCACATCCTTTAGGTAGTGTGGAGCAAATACCGACCTACACTTCCAGAACGTTGCTTGCACAAGTTTAGTAAATGACATATTATGCCTGAATGCGAGGGAAGTCGTGACCGCTCTCACTTCACGAGTCTTGACTTTCATTGGGACCAATTTATCTTCTTGCAGTTGATTTTAGCATGAGCTTCTGAAATCACATTTCTTAGGAAAATAGATAATGCATTCTTGGAGAGTGGACGAGACGGATTCCTGACCGAGCACCACAGGAGATCCAAACAGCTCCTAACCTTTTCTGTTCTTTGAGGGTAATATCTCAAGGCCCTGATTGGACATAACCACCTTTCCTCTTCCTCAGGCCTGAGGATATCCATAAAATTCTTGATGGCGAATGAGCGCGGCCATGTATTAAATGGGTACTCATTTTTAGTCAGAAAACCCAGAAAGAAGGAACATACCGCATCCTTTTGTGAAAATCCAATCCTTTTATATATAGCTCGGATTTCGCTAACAACCTTTGCTGTCGCCAAAGCCACTAAAAAGATGGTTTTCCTTGTTGGGTCCCTGAGAGGAGCTGACTGAATAGGTTCGAAAGGCGGCCCTGAAATCCATTTCAAACCACGTCTAAATTCCAAGAAATGGCATCATAACACCTGTTTCTTGACATCAAAAAACTTAATAAGGTCACTTAAATCTTGAGTTGATGACAAATCTACTCCTCTATGCTTAAAAACTGAACTAAGCATAGCTCTATAGCCCTTGGTCATAGACGTCGAAAACTTCCTGGACTTCAAGTAGAGAAAAAAATCAGCTATTTGACTTATAGTAGTTTAAAAAGAGGAGACATTTTGTCTGTTACACCACTCTCTGAAGGTAGTACACTCAGAGTGCTATAATTTATTAGATAAAGGTCGGCTGCATTGGGCGATAGCCTTTGCAACTGCTTTAGAAAACCCTTTTGATCTACAGTAACAAGGCGCCTTACAGTCTGTACCCTGTCAGAGCCAGAGTGGACAATCCTAGATGGAACTTCTGAAAATGAGGTTGTTTGAGGTAATAGTCTGGGAAGTCCACTAATATTTGCATAAAGTCTGGGAACCACTTCTTCTCTGGCCAGAAGGGGACCGTTAGTCAGTGTTACGTTCTGGTGAGCATTTAACTTGTTTATGACCTTCCTGATTATACCGAGGTGAGGAAAGGTGTAGACGTCCAAACCGGTTCAGTCTTGCAGCATCACATCCGTTCTCCAGATGAGAGGGTCCGGGACCAGCGAACAGAATCTTGGGAATCTTTGGTTTTTTTGTTGTCACAAAGAGGTCTACTGAAGGTCGACCCCATAGCCTCCAAAGGTCCTTGCACACTCTTCAATGCAAAGTCCACTCTGTCAGAAGGACCTGATTCTGGCGACTTAGACCATCTGCTAGGACATTCATTTTCCCTTGGATGAAGGGAGTCAGCAACAACACTTGATTCTTGTCTGCCCAAAGGAGAAGTTCCTGAGTGAGCACTTGAAAAAGGGAAAACGAATGTGTCCCCCCATGCTTGTTTCCTGACATACAACAGAGCCGTGAACCCCCTAACTGATCGCCACCAGCTGTAAACTGGGATTTTAAAAACCAACAGAAAACCAGATACTTTAGGGCGACCACGGAAACCAGGTTGTGGTCAATAGTTCAACCAGTAGATGCCTTACTTTGTACAAACACAAATTGTAAAAATGACCACCACAGGAGGGATCTGAATGAATTCTATTTGAACATAATTTTTGCTATGCTTGCTTCAGGCAGGGCTACCTTTAGATTTTGTCAAGGTAATTCTCATAATATACCTGGATGGAATGACTTGGTTAAAGATCTGTATACAAACTCATGAGAAAAGTTTTTACGGTGGAGTGGAGGCAAAATGGTAGCCAGAGGGAAGGACTCACTGCATTACTAATGAGACAGGTGAGAACGCAGTCAAACTTGCTCTTAAACGCTGCAGATTAAATGAAAAACAACTAGGAGCCGATGCAATGTCTAGAAACTTAAAATCAGGTGATTATCCTCGTCTTTGGAAAGATACCCAGTCCTTAAATCCAAAAACTAAAAAGCTATAACAGAGAGTAGGGGGAGCAGTCAGTGACGAGGCTATCGCAAGTACGTGGGGCAATCACTTCAGCAATATCCTGAACTGCATAAATGATCAAGACTCCCAAAGGGATGTAGATAACCTCCTTGCTTAGAACATTCAATTTCATATTGCAGATTGTATTACGCCAGGTAACATCAGCGATGCCATAAACAGCCTACCTAATAATAAATATCCCGGCTGCGATGGTCTTCCTGCAGAGGCTTTCAAATTCTGCTATCTGATAATTTACATTTTGCTAGCTGCCCTATTCAATACGTGCATAATTCACCAGTTTCTTCCAAACTCCTAACTTTTAGTTCACTTGATACCATTAATCAAAAACAAGCTAAAGGATGCAGCTAACCCTGACAACTACCGGCCGATTGCAATCAAAACGATCAAGTCGAAGATAATCCAGTCGGTCCTTCTAGTGAGACTTCTCCCCTTGCTACACACCACTGACAACCAGTTCGGATTTAAAGCAAACCACTTACCGACACCAGCATCTACATACTGAAAGAATTGCTGAACTATTACCAATCAGCCTCTTCTGTTTATCTGTTTTGTGGATGCGAGAAAAGCATTTGACAGTAAAATACCTGAATCTGCATAAAAGAGGCACACCTCTACGTATATTTAATTGGAATTTTATATTGCTGGTTCTCCACACACAATTCTGTGTCAAATGGGGTATCGTATATCGTACACCTTCGGCTCCCTAAACGGGCTTTGGCAAGGGGGCATTCTCTCTCCATACCTGTTTAATACGTACACATATGCCTTGAATGTCAAACTGAACTCACTCCCAATCAGATGCACTGTCAATGAAACAACTATAAACAACCTCTGTTACGCCGACGATATGGTTCTGATTTCCCCATCAGTGCACAATGACATTTTGAGACGCCTCACAAACACTCCTCGCTACCACTCCGCCACACAGATGTTCATAGAAAACCGCCTGGACAACTTAAAAATCATTGTAAGGCGAACAATGTCCAGCCTGATAGCACGAGTGAGAAACAGCAGCAATTCGCTCATACAAAGCATCCTAAGGAGTGAAGCAATTATATCTTCATTGTGGGAAAGATGACAAAATGAGGCGTTTGTTCCCCAAATGACTTAATCTCTGTATTGGCAAGGTGTCACCTGCAGAACCTGTCATTATTATTATATTTGCACGGTTACTGTTATTGTCTACATTCAATTTTCGTATTTAGCCCCCTGGACCGGACTACTGTAACCACCTTAGGTCTCTAGCTTGAATCCAAGTTATATAATTTGTGCACTACCTATTATAACTGTCAATGCATTTTTTTCTTTCCAATATTATTACTGTTATTACCAGTAATATGATTACTATCTTTTATACAACTTCAGCAATTGTGTGGATATTGCCGTTTATTAATTTTTTATAATGTTAACTCATGTACCTAGATTGTGATGTTACTGTCTGTATTTTGTATATTCCATGTATATGGCCCTGAGCTGAAATAAAGGATATTATTATTATTATAGTTACTGTTGTCCCTCGAATTAGGGGGAAAAGGCTTGCAAACCTAGAAAAATTTTCTGTAGCTCTTTTACATTTATGTGGGAGCTTCTGAACCCTTCCAGCCATGTTCCCGACGGTGGGGCGACAAAACCCCCACATGACAAAACCCCCACTTATCGGGTGGAAGAAAAGCAAGTCCGTCAATCATACCACAAAAGTCCCTTGTAGTTTCATCTTCCTTGTAGATATTACTAGTCCTAAGCTTTGTAGTTTCCGCCATGTATTTTGTGTTAAGTGATAAAAGCATGTGTTTTGTATAGATCCGAGGACCCAGTACATTTTCAGTAGCGTTCAAAAGTGATTTTTCAAAATCTGTCATCGTAGTATCTGGATTCTTTTATAATCCTAGTTCCTCTCCTTAATCAAAAACTGTCTGTGATTTGCTGGAAAGAAAACCATACACACATATCGCTGAATTTAATAATAAATAGCTGTTCAAATAAGGCAGGTGCTGATGTAAAGGTTCCATCCATATACCAGAAATGTGTCTTAGCTAAATGTTCCATCGCATCTTTTGTAGCAAATATAATTATTCAATTATTGGCTTCAGCACCATTATCACGAAGAAGAAAAGGCACAGAATTTTCTCCTCGAGTCATAGTCCACTCTCCCGAAATTTTCAAGTCCCTCAAAGATTCTTGATTCTTAAGGCATCCTTCTTGGCGTTTTCTTTGAACATATCTTTTAACTGTATTTATATTTCCCATGACAAGTCTTCCTTCTTGAGTCACACCCTCCAACGAATCCGCTACAATGAGACCAGTATTTCCTCTAGTTGATTTGGCCTGTTGATAGAGGGTTATACGCATTTTTGCTACTTCCACTGATCCTTTATCTCGCTTATGATTATGATCTATACTTGAAATGTCGTCCGATATTTCTAAATTTGTTGTTATTTTTCCGTTACATCCAAACGCTGCTCTTCTAGAACATTCCCATCTCTCCGTAGTAGCACTGGTGGATTTTTTAGTATACCTATATCTTTACAGCACAGTTTCTCTCCACCTTTATTATTACGGATGACTTCCATGCTGGGCAAACAAAAAATTTATTTACCCTCAACCTAAAGCTGCGTTTTAAGGGAAAGATCTTGTAATCATTGTAAATAACTACCATAAGAGAATTATCAATACAAATATTTATAGACAGTGTGTTAGTTATCAGTTACTAATAAAATAACATAGTTTCCTAGAAAACAACGTAAATAACTATCGAATAACAATAGGTAATTTGTTAGTGGGGGTTTTGACAGGCATTCGTTCCCGACATCACCTGGTTCCCAGATGAGCTCCCTAACCTAGATTTGAGGCATCGGAATACAAGCCTAAGTCTGGGCTCAGCAGAATGAGAGGGGGCAAACCCCACCGCATCCCTTTGACCTCCGATGTGTCTTCTTTCCGGTGGGGGGGAGCGGGACAGTGACCTTTGTCTAGGAGCACCGGTGGGCCGAACAGCAACCACCTCTACACAGTCACTATGCACTGCACTAACGCTAGATTGACTGCCTTTCTCCACGTACCATGACGGCGTATGCCCACGTACGTCGATCGTGGGCATCTTCGCGGAATTGACCTTGAACAACTGGTAAACAGGACACGGCTGACGGTCGTGAAGCCAACACCGTACATTGCGCCGCAAATGTTCGCACAAAGCAAGCATAGTGTGACGCCTACCGGAACTGGCCTGGGGAAGTCCTACACAACCCCAAGATTTTGCTTTGCAAAGCACGGCGCACTGACGAATGTCCGCTGAGTGTAACGTTCTACGTTGTTGACTTACGTCAACTTCACGTCGGTACCACGCCCAGCGTTGTGGGGCTGTAGGGTACAAAAGGGCCGGCCTGTAAACAGAGCTTGCAGTTCCCCTTGTGAACTCCGTGCAGCAATAAATATTCGCCCTTGTTCTGAATCATCATCGATTAAACAAAACGGCAGCCTTAGGAACTTGGAAAACAACTGTTGAAATGAGATTCATTCGCAGCCACACAAAACTAATAAAATAAAAATGCATTGCAAGAGTCCCAGACTAACCCTAGAGCACTTAATGTGCACCAAAACACACATCAATTACACTCTAAGTAAAATATGAAGCCATTTCACCTCAAAAACTACACAACGAAAAGGAAATGAACTGAAAAATAGAAAATAACAGAAAAACAGAGAGAGAGAGGGACTTCAATGAGTACTAGATATAAAATAACCAGAATTATGAAGATATTTAGAAAATACTTAACATATAAAATATAAATATATACTTAAAAAGACACTTAACATTCAAAATATAAAATATATACGTTATTTACACTAAGTTCTCAATGAAGCTCGAGAGAGAGAGAGAGAGAGAGAGAGAGAGAGAGAGAGAGAGAGAGAGAGAGAGGAACGTAAAAGCACCAAGTATTAGAGTTCCTTTTTTCTCAGATGTAGTTTTGTAGTTTGTGTTGAAAAATTCTACTTTTGTGTTGTGTATATTTTTGTCATAGATTATTTTGTCGTAAGTTTGTTTTTTTCATTTCATATGTCTAGTCTCTGATGTTTGTTTACTACTTTCAAAGTGAATACAAAAAATTTTTTTATTTAAAATTATTTTTTGTATTGAGATACTTTTGTATGTCTTATATGGCACTGCTGACCTGAAGGCGCCGACCTCACCTTTTTTTATACTGCGCTACAGCGTTGCCACGTCGTACAGGGTTGTAAACGTGCGAGTCGGTTTTCCCGTAGGCTACCGCGCAATGAGGCCCACGTGCTTCGCGGCAAGAAGAAAACCGCGGCGGCGAACAATGCTGTTGAACCCAACGCCTACCCCGTTGCAGTCACCGTGGGTCCCACGTACAACGCCTGGAGCTACGTCAGGTGGCATTTGGCGTGACCACCCACGACTTGTTTTGAACATTTCAAAACAGGAGTGGCCTATGGCTCTTCCCTGGGTGGTGCACAGCGCCCACCCAACCCGTCACCGTACGTCCACGATTTTACGTATGTTTAACAGAACATTTACGGTTTATTGACGTAAGCTGTTACCAACTACCAATTTCCACTCATGCGTGGGCGTGCGTGCATTGATACGTGGATGTGTGACCTTGGCAGAAGGCTTTCACAGAAGCACCTAGTTCCATCATCGTACTCTCTAAGAATTCGAACTTCTTATCGAATTTTGACTCAAAGCTAGGAGTTAGTGACACAGGAGCAAGAGAAATGATTGGAGAATCAAGAGGAATTACAGGCGAAACCAATTCAGCAGCTTGAACATTATCTAAACTACCTCTACTTTCTGCCCTAGCAGCAGCTTTCCTCTTCTGTCCTGATCCATCTTGTCCTGATGGAACCTAAAAATCTTCCATTCTTGTCATCCCATTCACAACATTCAGCACAAATATTTTCTTTCTTGCACTCTTGACCTCTACATTTACTACATCTGGTATGTGGATCAAAGCAAGATTTAGCTAATCTGGTCTTACATCCGTCTGCACAAAACCTAACACTAGTTGTGCTAGAATCTGACACATTGGAAAGAATGCTATGACGCAAGACAAAACAGAATACTTCACCGAGAACTCCGAACTCATCAACGCAATACGTTGAAAAAAAGGCTGCCTAAAACTACCGATGAGAAATTAGCGAGAGTAGTGTGAAGACCTTGAAAGCGTTCTAAAAAGCACAAAGACAGACCAGACGAGTATTAACTATTTTCAAAAGGGTGAAATAACTACAAAATCACTGCATTAAAAAGTTATAAGAAGTGTAGCAAGAGAATCATTCTAACCTACTACTGTTTAGCCAAGGAATATGCTAAATGTATCAGTGGCGGATTTAAATGGTGGGGAACCTGGTCATGAGCCATGGATAGATTAATGAGTAAATCTCAAAGCTATTATTGAATTTTGATAATGTGTACCCATGCAAACAAGTAAAATATTGATAGAAACACTGAAAACAAAATGATATAATTTGTTTTTTTAATGCATGTATTAAATGCTTATATTTGCCAAAGAAACTTCACCTGCTACTTCATTGTAAGCTACATGTGTTTGAAACAATAGACTGTTACATTGATTGATAGAAACAACTTGATATTAAACAGCCAATACAGTTTCAGACAAAACAGATCCTACCTATCAAACCTCTTGGAGTTTTTTCATAACATGCTTGGTATCTACGACTGTAGTAGGGCAATAGATATACTCTACTTAAATTTCCAAAAGGCCTTTCACAAAGTTCCACAGGAAGCTAATGACAGAAGTTAGAGCTCTAGGAATTTTAGAAGAAATAGCAGATTGGATCGAAGACTGACTAACTAATAGAAAACAGAGTCGTCATAAATGGTAAGGAATCAGAATGGGCAGATGTGACAAGTGGAGTTCCTCAGGTTTCTGTCATGGCCCACTTTTGTTTTTTTAATTTACATTAAAGACATTGATGTAGGCTTAACTAGCAGGATAGCCAAATTTGCAGATGACACAAAACTAGATGTAAATGCAGCAGACACAGATACCGTGGAAAGTTTAATTAATAAATGATCTAAGAAAAATAGGAGAGTGGTAAAAAATATGGCAAATGCCTTTTAACCTGGATAAATGCAGTGTTACAAATAAGAACCCTCATGCCACTACATGCTGCTTGGGAATGACATAAATAGTGTAGAACAAGAAGAGGACCTTGGAGTTATTATTACCAAGGACTTAAAATCCACAAAACAGTGTATAATGTAAAGGCTGAAAATAAGGCACAGAAACTAGTGGGATACATAAAGAGGCAGTTCACATACAGAAATAAGGAAACGGTGCTGTGGCTCTACACATCAATAGTTTGACCACATTTTTAATATGCAGTACAGTTTTAGTCACCAGCGCTAAGAAAGAACATAGACTAGAAGGGGTACAACCAAGAGCCACAAAGTTACCATCCATCAGGCAAATAGGTTACCAAAGACGACTTGAACGCCTGAACATGTATGACCTAGAATCACGACGATTGCGAGGACAACTAATTGAGACATTCAAAATACTGAGAGGCATAACAAAAGCAGACAGCAACCTCTTTACATTAAATGAAAACAAGACAAGAAATAATGGTTGGACACCAGAACTGAAGAGATACAACACATCATTAGAACACTGAATGAATTGTAAAACCTGCTCCTAAAGAAATGTGAGCACATGATGTCTCCTCACATGGACTAATAAGTCTTCAAGTCCTAATCCTTTTAACTCCTTGTAATTCAGTACATACAATAATATAGATTCCAATCTATAGCCAACGCATCCGTGGCATAAGCCAGAGGGTCCAGGTTGGGGGCCACATAACAAGGGAGTTTGTGGTTCGACTCCGTGGCGAAGAGATCCACCAGAAGCCCCAGTACTAGCTGACAGACCCAACTGAATGACTTCTTGTCCAGGGACCATTCGGACTCCAGTGGGACCGAACGTGATAGCACATCCGCCACCACGTTCCTTACTCCCGCAAGGTGAGTGGCCGATAGGTGCCACTTGTTCTTGCCTGCTAGTGAAAAGATGGCTATCATGACATGGTTCACGTGGCTTGACTTGGAACCTCCCCTGTTGATGCAGTGTACTACCACTGCACTGTCGAGCACCAGCTTGATATGAGATTTCTTGGCTGGTTGAAGTTTCTTCAGGGAGAGGAACACTGCCATAGCTTCTAGCACATTGATATGAAGCTGGCGGAATGGAAGAGACCATGTTCCTTGTACTATTTTGTACTGTGAGTACCCGCCCCAACCTGTTAGTGATGCATCTGTGTGGATCACTAAGGCTGGTGGAGGGAACTGTAGTGGAATTGTCTTTGACAAGTTCTTGACTTCCGTCCAGGGACGGAGACGCTTCCGTAAGATCGCCGGAATCGGAGCTAGTCTGTCCTGAGATCTTTTGTTCGCTTTCGAACGCCAAACTCGATTTATATCTTTTAGTTTGGCTTTCAACAGGACGTCCATCACTGAAGCGAATTGGAGAGAACCTAAGATCCTTTCTTGGTTTCTCCGGGACGTCTGTTTGCACTTGAGAAATTATCTGGTTGCCTTGGCTATTTCTCTCCTTTTCAACAGCGGGATTGATAGAGTATGCGAATCTAAATCCCACTGAATTCCCAGCCACTGGAAATGGGACGCCGGGGCTAGCCGGGACTTTGTCCTGTTTATCTGGAATCCTAGGCATTCCAGAAAGCGGATGACCGCGGCGGTTGCTTTGCGGTAAGCTTCGATGCTTGTGGCCCACACGAGCCAATCGTCCAGATAGGCTACTACCATGATTCCCTGAGATCTTAGTTTCTGGACTACTTTTTCCGCCAATTTTGTTAATATCCTGGGGGCTATGTTGAGCCCGAATGACATTACTTTGAAGGAGAAGGCTTGGTTCCCTAACTTGAAGCCTAGGAACGGGCGGAAGTGTCTTGCTATCGGGACATGATAGTAGGCATCTGTAAGATCTATAGAGGTGGTGACGGCCCCACGGGGAAGTAAGGTCCGCACCTGCGAAATGGTCAGCATCCTGAACTTGTTGCAATGAATAAATAAGTTTAGACGGGACAAGTCTAAGATAATTCTTCATTTGTCTGAGTCTTTCTTTGGCACGCTGAAAAAGCGACCTTGAAATTTTAAATGTCTGACTCTTGACACTACTCCTTTTTGGAGATCGCAGGAATACTCTATCAATTCCGGTGTTGGTTCCTGATAGAAGGTGTTGGGTGGGGGCGAACCTTGGATCCAACTCCAACCCAGACCTTTGGACACAATACTTTGGGCCCAATTGCTGAACCTTCAACGTTGACGAAAGAGGTACAGCCTCCCTCCTACCTGGAGGTTCTCATTGGGTTGCTGAGGAGCGACCTCCTTGCCCCCCGCGTGAACCTCTGCCCCTGCTGGTAGCCCTTCTGCCGCCTCACTGACGAAAGGCGCCTTTAGCTCTGCTACTCCTGCCGAACCTATTGAAAGCCTGAAACACTTGGCTTTCAAACGTCGGGTTGAAGGCCGGGGAGACAGCAAAAGAGGCTGACGCCTGCGGCTGTTGTGGCTGTGTCAACAGCACGAACTGCTGTTGCAGTTGGGTCTTAGAGGTTGAAGGTTGGGGAACCGGAACTGCCTGGACCAAAGTTTGTTGTTGTTGAGGAGCCTGGAGGGGCTGGAACTTCCTAGGCTTCTTCTTGGCTTTGGGATTCGATGAGGAAGACTCCATTTTCCTTTTGGAGACCAATCCCCACCGAACTCTTAGACTTTGATTAAATCTAGCAGCCTCATGTTGTACCTTGTTCACTGCTGAGGCTGGAAAAAGGTCCGGTCCCCATATTGAAGAGGCCAGGAGCTTGTTGGGCTCATGCCGGATTGTGGATTCCGATAGAACATGCTTCCTGCAATTCCTCCTAGCCACAACAAAATCATATAAGTCACATTGCATAACTGACAATTGTGCCTTAGCTATGATCTTGAACAACAGTTACTGTGCATAGATAAGAGCCGCTGCTTCTGTCATGACTAGTACGTTGAGGGATTTTGCAAGCCGGGTTCTAGCATCGAATTCTGTCTGGATGAGCCCATCAGACAGCCTGGGTAATCTCTCACTAAACAGAGAGATGGCACAGTCAGGTTTTAGCTTCCCAACCGAGAAGGTGGCTGGGAGGTCTACCCAAAGGTCATCTGTTCCGGGGAGTAGGAGAGAGGTCGGTTCCGTCTCCTGGAGCTGTGGCATAGGCTCATCTCTCATTGCTGCTTGCAGAGTGAGTTCTGCCACTTTAGATGTGAACGGGATGGGAGTCTCCTCGTCCACAGTGAAAATTGTGAAGGGACTTCGGAAAGCCGTAACCTTAGTGTTTACACACTGCCATTCCTCTAGGTTACGGATCCAAGCTTGTTGTGCTTGGTCCTGAGAGAGGATAACCGTCTCTTTTGGGACCTTATCCTCTCTTATCAAGGCAGATTCCGTGAGGTGGACATAGCCTATGAAAGGGGCTTGCAACCCTGGCGGGTGGAACTCGAAGTCCTCAATCCTTCGAGTCCCGCAGCCCTCAATCGTAAGCATTCCGTTCACGAAAGGTGCATATGAAGCCACTCTCCATGGATTACTTGGGTGGAAGGGAGGGAGAGTGGAGGAGTCCGGCATTAGCGGGCCTTGGGCTGCTTGACCAGCTTGCTGAAGCCCCGACGTTACGCCTTGCTGGAGACCTGCACCTATGTCCTCCTGTGTGACCAGCCTCTCGAGTATCTCCTGAAACTTGGTGTTTACCAAGTTTCCGACCATGTTGCCCATTTGTTGCATCATGTTGGAGGCAAATGCCTTCTGGTCAAAGGAGGAGGGCTCTGTCTTCTCCTTGGGTACTTTTGATCTCGCACCCTTGTAGGTGGATGCCACAGGGTCAGCGGAGGAAGAGTGAGCTCTTTCCTTAGAAGACTTAGTCTTCGACCCTTTGGAGAGAGACTCATGTTTGATCCTGTCCGCTCCGGGATGGTGAGCCGGAGCTTTACGGACTTGGCTGGTACCTGGCTTTCTTAGCAGGGGCTTTGGCAGCGATTTATAGTCACGCTTGCCCTTGACTTTAGGGATCGCTGAGACAGATTTCGATCGAGCTGACAGAAATCCCCCGGAGAACCCCTGGAAGGAGGTAGAAGAGGGAAGAGAAGAGGGTCTGGATGTGCTCAAGGGGAGACCTTGAGCACCTACAATACTTGCCTCACTAGCAATCCTTACTGTTGCCCATGCCGTCCAGCGTCATGGGTTCGACATTGAGATCCAGTGCTGTCGCACGACCTCTTCTGTGACCTCCTGCGTAGTTGTCTCCTCTGGGGGCTGGGAAACAGCTTCCTGAATTGAAGCGATCAGGGGAGCTGCCACTTCGGGATCCACGTAGCCAGTGCTCCTCCGCCCCCGGGAAGATCAGAGTAGCCATCTCTTGGGAGAGGATGTAAGGTTTTGCCTTGACTATGTTCCGTCCGAAGCCGCCCACCCATACCTTGAGGGTGGAAAGAGCAGCGTCCCGGACCGACTGAGCTCCCTGTAAGAGAAGGGTTAGTGTTAAACTTAAACTTAACTCATATTACATAGTAACTTAACTTAGGAGGCATATCAATGACATATATTACATTGGTCCACCTTGTATTATCATGTACACACCGGAGAGTCACCTACCTCAGAGGAGACTCGTTCTACGAGATCGTAGCAGGTGGCACAGTTCTCGTGGTGCCACACTACTGATCCGTCTAGGTGGACTGCGCAGGTGGCGTGGGTCCGGCAGACATCGTGCCCACAGGGATCCTGGAGGACGGCGTTGCAGCCGGTCTCCATACAATGGGTGGCCTGTTAACCTTTAGGACTATGTCCGTGGTTGATATGCCATAACACCGGAGTGTTCCGGTGTTGTAGAATTATCCCCGTCTCAGCCTTCTCTTTGCCATGTACCATGCCAAAGAGTCTGGTAGAGCTAGTAGTAAGTAGTTAACAGTGTTTCCGGTGACACCGGAGAACAGAAAACTACTGAATTCCGGGTAGCTACTACTGCCATGCACCGGAGAAGGAGTAGTCCGAGCAGGTACCGGGTGTCTAGATGGAAGAGATCGGGTAAGGTGGCGGAGCTTGGTAACTCCGCCGTAAAAACTTAATCTAAAAGGAGGGAGTAGCTCCCGGAGGAGCATGGTGGCTCCGTAAACTTAAACTAAGGCAGAAATTATACAAGTAGAATACATGCAATAACGTAACCCCGTATGAGGCCAGAGCCTCCAGGCAGTCAACATCCTCAAGGGGTCCGGCTATGCCGGAATCCTGTGTCCGCCGGAGCGGGTAGGAGGGAGTGACTAAAGGCAGGGGTATGGACCCAGAGAGCCGAGGAGAGCTGAGCTCCCCCGAGCCTGGTGGCTGGCCGAGGCTAGGGCGAACAGAGCTTCTCCCCCTCTACTCTGGGGTGAGGGCGGCAGGGTAGAGCCACCCGCACACCGAGAGTCCCCGTGGGGACCTCCCTCCATCCCCCGAAGGGGTACTCGGATCGGCTGTCAGCGACAACGTGAGCAAGACATCACCCGACCTAGGTGGGAGATGTGGAGGGAGGGAGAGAAGTGCGGTAGCGGGGTGGCTACTACGTGATCGTCTGGACTTCTCACAGCCGGGTGTGTGAACACACTCGTGGTGAAGAAGACCAGGCGAAAGGAAGGCCTATAGGGCAACTGGAGCCGACTCACAGATATGGAATAAAGCAAAAAGTTGAATTTACATGGGGGAAAAGAAATAAAATGAGGTAGAGAGAAAGTGAGACATCCTGGAGGAACTAGGCTGAACCAACCAGGAAGGGTGGTCAAGACCTGGTAACTCCGAGCAGCTGGCCTAGTGTCGTGACGAATAAACGTGGGACAGACGGCCAGGGTAGGCTAGGACTGAAAGTAGGACTAGGGTCCATACAAAAGAGCCTAACAAGGTAACCTAAACAACAAGGAACATGCATGCATGAAAACTGGGTCGGTAGGGCACCGATAGGCTACAAAGCGAGAACACGTGCTCGAAATTCCCCCGTGTGGGAACTAAAACATCAATAAATGCATCATAGATAATAAAATAACGATACTGCTAAGAAATAATCGAGCTCACCCAGTATGGGAGACTGCATGAGACACGAAACGAGGAAACACAAAGGAGCGAGCCGCTGTGGTGGCGCGGGGCCGGTGCCGCATGGGTCGCCGACTCATAAAAACCTAAATAATTCAGTTAAACGTGCCAAGGGCAGCCCCTAAATAGTGTCAACTATAATAGCAGTACTTAACTTGGATGCAGAAACAGCTTGACGTTCCATGTTGAAAAATAAGGGTTCCAAATCGAGAACACAACACAGCAAAGAAAAATGCGTGTGCAGCGTGGTCGTGCTATCAAAGGAATGACGTCAGAGGTGCTAGCCGTAACGGTAGCGAGTAGTGAGCCTTAGGTCGGCTCCTCTCTAGTTGAGGTTTTTTGATGTAGGAAGATGCTAAATGGAAAAGGACCTGTGGTAGTGGTTTCACTCGCCCCAGAAACCATACCGACACCTTATAATAAAGGTGAGCAAGCCAGAATAATCTGGCATTTCCAATTTAGCTTTTTTCTGGTATTATAGCAATATTTTACCTTAGAAATAGTGCTAAAGGAACCTATTTCACGGAGCGACACAGGCTGAGCCCCAGATAAATATATATATATATATATATATATATATATATATATATATATATATATATATATATATATATATATGTATATATATATATATATATATATATATATAATATATATATATATATATATATATATATATATATATATATATATATATATATATATATATATATATAGATATATATATTATATATATATATATATATATATATATATATATATATATATATATATACTATATATATATATATATATATATATATATATATATATATATATATATATATATATATATATATATATATATATATATATATACACACACACACACATATATATATATATATATATATATATATATATATATATATATATATATATATATATATATATATATATATATATATATATATATATATACTATATATATACATATATATATAAATATATATATATATATATATATATATACTATATATATATATATATATTATATAACATATATATATATATATCTATATATATATATATATATATATATATATATATATATATATATATATATATATATATATATATATATATATTACAATCTTAAGTGGCCCCCCATGAAAGAATTCTAGATCCGTCACTGAGATGTATGCAAGCTTAGTGGGAGGACAAAGCCTATATGGTCACATAGGCCATAATGTCTTATTTAGGTAAGGTTTTTGTGTATACCCGTAAGTACTACTGGCATCATTTTAAAGCAGTAAGGATGGTGCACCTTAACTTAGGTTAGTCTGCATAAGCACTGCTAGTGGAATATTCACTTTACTGAATTTTATTTCTGATTTGTCACTCCTTTAATACTAATCCACATTCCAAGACTGAAGAGAATTTCCCAAACCTAACAATGTAAAAATTGCTAGAAAAAGCAATGATAAAATTGAGATGGAGTCCTTAAATCTATGAAATCTTACAGGACTGATATAAGTTTTTATCACCTCTCTGTACTATGTGTCTATAATTTATATCTGGGTCACCTTTATTATCACTTCTATTCCTAAGCACTTATTATTTTCATATCCTACCTGTTGATGCCATCATACCCAGCTCCGAGACCAACATGGTCGACACCTGCCATTGTCCGCACATGGTTGATATGATCTGTAAATAAATTCAAGGGTAAATAAATAAATTATTCAGAATTATTTTCGCGCCATTAGATTGGCATACAAAAAAATAAATAAATAAAAAATAACGACTGGCTAATGGCTAGGACTGTCTCTGTAATCACATTTCTCACCAGGGGGTGCTGGAATGTTCATGTTCTTGTCAGGGCACAGTACAACAAACAAAGCATCCAGTAAAAAAGTCACCTACACCATACAGTTAAAAAAAGATATATATCACCACCCAACACAAAAAACTGGTGGGGACTCCTGGCACATAGGACACCCCCAGGCTCCCCTAGAACTCGACACCCTAAGTCAAGGTAAAGCGATTAAAAAAAAGGAAGGGTTGCTTTCCAGATTCCAGAGACATACCTCTCCCTTCTTATTCCTGGCAGTGTCAAAAGACTTAATCAGGTCGGAGAGATCCCAGTTAGTTGATATGTATAACCTCCTATGTCTAAATACATATGATGAGAGGCCTCTAGAAGATCTCAAGTATAGCAGAAAGTACGCTACTTGTGCTAAAGTAGTCTTATAAGACGAGTTGTTACATCTTTTACCCGAGATTAAAAACTGCCCACTTTACCTGGTAAACTGTCAGTAGGCTTACACCTACTCTAGCAATATCTTCCACCACTGCTCTAGACAAGCCCTTCACTCATATGAGTCTGCTGATAGTTGAAATCCTGACAGGTCAGAGTTGATATGCTCTATGGAACCTCCTTAAGTGGGGTTGGCTGAGCACACTTGGAATTGAGGGAAGGAGCCTTGGGAAGTCCACAAGGAGTCTGAGAAGCTCCGGGAACCACTCCTTGTGGCCAAAACGGAGCTAATAGGGTCATCTTGAAGTTTTGGCGATACTAAAATTTCCTAAGCACCTCGTTTATCATCCTGAACGGAGGGAAGGCGTAAAGATCCAGGTTGGACCAGGTTGGACCAAACTTGTAACGTATCATCCGTCGCCCAAGCTAGAGGGTCTGGAAATGGGGAGCAGAACAGAGGAAGAAGATGGTTCCTGGATGTTGCAAGTATGTCCAGTGTTACAGTTTACATATGTCAGAACAAACCTGACAGTCCAGGGTTCACTAAGTCAGTAGGATTTCCTTGTGACGACTCAGCTCATCTGCTCATTGCATTTCCCTTGAATGAAACTTGTAATTAACTGTGTTTTATTTTGGTCTGCCCAAAGAAGCATCTCTTATGTCGAGTGAGATCATCCAATCCCTTTGACAAATGGAAGCGAGGATGCATTGGGTCGTTTCCATGTAGAATTCTGTTTTCTTTAAGAAGTTCAGGGAACTCACGTCGTGGACTGGCCCCCATCCTCCTGTAGCCTTGGGAACCACGAACAGTGTTGTAAAACCCCTTGGACACAATATCTTCCACCACCTCTATCACTCCATTCTTGAGGAGGGAAGAGAGTCCTCTCAGAGGACTGAAAATTTCTATGATCCTTTAGAGTTGGTTGTCAATGACACAGGAGAGCTGGTCATGGGAGGCTTCTCCTGAAGGGGATGAAGTTCCCCTCTTTCAAAACTTGGATTACCCACTGCTCTGCCCCTTTCGCTCTCTGAAAAGGTGGAGTCTGGCCCTTATAGGTGCATGAAGGACTGGGTTCTCACTGTCTAGCTGTACCCTTTGTTGGGGGCCTTGAGACGGCTGCAGCTGAAGGGGATATGAGGACTTAGGAGTGATGGTGGCCCACTCCCTGTTGCGTCTAGAAGACTGAGCAGGCAGATCTTGCGTAGATTTCTTGTGCAGGTGAGAGGCAATTTATTCAACCATTGCTTGTGAGAACAGATGTAGACTATCAAGGAGTGAGAAAAGAAACGCTGACTTGTGCAACGGTGTGATGCCCTTAGAAATAAAAGACACCCACAGCTCCCTTTTCTCAAGTATCCCCATAGCATACAAGTTGGGTATCTCTGGTGATCCATCCCTGACACATTGTCAGAGCAAGAAAGCACACTACACCCATCCGTTGCAACATCTCATGTAGTGGGGGAAAATCATGAATATTCTTCACTGAAGCTCCTATGGACCAGTCTAGGAAGCTTAGAACCTCAAAAACCTTAAAGAGGTTTTTAGTAAATGGTCTATCTCTGGGCCTAAAACATTATTTTTGCAGAAGGTCGATCTAAGGACCAAGTCAATAAGACTGGAAAAGTCCCCTTGGGAGAAGGCAGCCACTTCCAAGGAAGGAGCTTCTCCAGTTGCATATGACCGATATCTTCAGCACAAAGCTGACTTTATCCAAGCTACCAAAAACATTTCGGTATTATTTTACATTAGTTCGAACTCATCATATAATAATTATAGTACTATAGATGCCTTTTTCATAGAAAATAATTAAACTTTGTCTCTGAACATTTTTTAATTTTTTGGAGAAATTCACCATATCCGAGATATGAATGTATATATAATCCTCCTCGAAAAATCTCTAAGTGTTTTTGTTTACTTTAACATGGACACAGTTCGTGCTCTGATGCGAGTTAGTATTTGTTTAGAACTGCATTGTGGTTCTGATGCAAAAAAAAAATTTCCGCTTAAAATTGCATTGTGGGTAGTTACGTGATATGTTTAGGAGTCACGTGACCTGGTGAAAATCTTACAGGTGTCAGACACGTTCACTTGTCATGTGGTTAAGTCTTTCATAGAGTGCAGATATGTCTGTAGTCTGTGATCGTCTTGTAACTCCGATTATTTTCACTTAATTCACGATTTCTATGAAAATGAAACAAAACGTATTGATTTTTTAAGATAACTTGGAGTGTTACCTCCATTAGTACAATTTTTGAAGTGTAATAAGCAGTGTAAATTTAGAAAAGACAAAAACTTTTGGCACTGTGCCGATTATGTTTCTGACAAAAAACATAAAAAAAGAAAATATTGTAATTTTTTTGTAAGTAATCGGAAAGGCACATTTTCTGATGAAGTTAAATTGCCGGTATGGAGATTGCTGATTTTTCTTTGCCAGTTTTTAAGTGAATTTTGGAAACTTCGCCCTATTGTTAAATATTTGAATGTCTCATCAAAGACCAATGTTGATTGGAATAGATTTTGTAGTGAGGTGACTCAGTTTGGTACAATAATGAGCCCATCAGTGGTGTTGACGTTGATGTCGAAATAGATGAAACTCTAATTACTCATAGTAAATACCATAAAAGTCGCCATCTAATCCAGTGTTGGTTGTTTGGTGGTATTGAGAGAACAAGAACAAAATTTTCTTTGTCGAGGCATTAATTGATTCAGGTGCTGACAATCACAAACGTGAAAGTTTAATTCTTTTAATTAATCGTTATATTAAACCAGGCTCTATTATTTATAGTGATTCATGGCATTGTTATAGTAAACAGTGGATACACTCATTTTCAAGTTAACCACACACAAAATTTTGTTGATCCCAATAATCTAAACGTTCATATACAGAATATTGAACGATTGTGGAGAGATATTAATGAGTGGATTAGGAGGCCTGGTACTAAAAAAGGGCTTTTGAAACAATATCTTGTTAGGTATTTATCAAGTACTACCAATTATCAGTTTTACACAATTTTTTATACTTGAAGTTGTTAAATTATATCCACTTTTAAGTGACGCTCGGCCACCATCACTACCTAGAGAATCATGTTCTGATGACGAAGACGACACTATAGATGAGCCACAACCATATTTTTCTAGATATAAGCCATCAAAACGTTTGTGTCATTCAATTAAGGTAAATTTATAATTTTCTTTTAAATAATATTGTAACATGGTTTACCTCCTGTAACCCGAGACTAGCACGTGCAGCACATTATTACCGATTGCCAGTACATACAAGCTTTCCAAGAATCTTTACAATTGTGGGTAAGGCCTAAAGCGCCGTTCCGCCACCCATTTACGGTTTGGGGATGTTAGGCTCCAGTACACTAAGCTACATTGCTTTACTATGGCTCGGTAGGTGTGCTATGATTGTTTTACCTAATTTTGTCCATGGATTAAAATGCCATTTTGTGTCGATGGTGATTTACCCCAAACAAAACCCCACATTCCCAAAGGGTCCCCAACCTTGTTGGATGTAGTACGGGTGTATGATAACTCAAAAACAACCCATTTCCCCAATGTATTACTATCATAATCCTTCGAAACACATTAAAACATATGAAAATACATAATTACTTTAAAAAAACGGAGTTGGAACTGTTGTATAAATTTACTAACCCTTCATAATTTGACTCGCTAGGCACAGATAATTTTAAAGTCGGGTCGAAAATTTCATAAAGTCATTCAGGTAAGTTGATTTGTCTTTTATATATTGCATAAAAATTGTTGAACTGTAACGACTAGACAATTTTATGGATTTTCGCTTTGAAATGCTTTACTTAATAGTTCAAAATTACCCAAGAATGTTACATCACTACATTATCAAAGAACCCGTATCCCTACTTCTGACAAACATGGGGGACCATAGTATGAACTGGGACCTTGGATAAGGAGAACAAAAATGTGGGCAAATAGCACTTACATCAACGGTGGATTATGTTTAAAGTGCAAAAGAAACCTATGAAAAAATACATTTGTGTATACAATGGCAAAATAAAAGAAAAATTGCGAGCAGAGAAAGGTGTAATAACAAAAAGCAGTTAAATGACCACGGATACACCCTAACCTACCCTTCTTCAACCTAATCTCGGACTTACAAAGGAGGAGTTTTATCCTTGGATCTCCCTAACCTTTGCCTTTGGTAAAGTGTGGCAATGTTACCATTGGACAGTCCCTTATTCCTATTATTTCATTATTGTTAGCCAAGGTGTAACCCTAATTGGAATAGCAGGATGTAGCAAGCCTAAAAGTTCCATTGGGGAAAGCAACCAGTATGGAAAAAGCAATAGAAAAGTAAAGAACGCAGAAATTACAAGACAAAACAAATATGATCAAACAATCCGAGACTTACAGAAGCCTGGCCTAATAAAAAAAAAACAGTACACATGAACACAGTTTCAACTAAAAAAGCTCAAATGGCCATAATTTGGTCAGAGTTAGATCTAGACTCTAGAAGACTGTGGTATTGAATGTCTAGAAATATAGGGCAAGACTTTCAGAACCGTCAGCATAACTATAACAGTCTGGTAGATATGATAACCATAGTCTGGGAAGATCTGTATGCAAAGGATTATCAGAATTATGATAAGCTATAGCCTAGAGTGCCATAAATTAAGAGCGCAATGGAGGGATGTATCCTAACCCAACATAGGACACTGGATTCAACCCTTAGGGGGATCTCCCCAACTTAACATGATTACTTGCACCATAATATTATGGCACTTGTGTTTGCATGAAAACATCCTACCATAACTTAAAATTAACCTAACCTAGGATGACAGGTCCAATCTGACCACGGGGATTCATCGCCACGGCATCTGCCGAAGGTAACAAAATATGAAAATCCCTTCGAGGTGCCATTTGCAATGGTTGCAAGTGTTAATCTTAGATGTGGTTGGATGAAGCAATCAGTCAACAAGTCATTTACGATGGGCATTATATATATATATATATATATATATATATATATATATATATATATATATATATATATATATATATATATATATATATATATATGCAGGATACAGATGTAAAATAGCTATATAAAATTCTGGGTTCTTATACTCAGTTCCTATTCCTGTTTAATTATGACCTCTAAGTATGACATTGACCTTCACCCACTCTGTGCATGGGCATCGTTAGTGGAATTTGTATTGTACTGCCAGAACTGAGCCTCAATTTCATGCAGGGCAAACGATGCAGCTTAAACTAAATGATTATTTGACGCTTGACCTCTTGAGTAGGACGCTGCCCTCACCCTGACATATGTTGAAAACTTATGGGCATTGTTAAACTCTTGTTTGTCTTTTGGCCTGTAACTATGACCTTGTTATTGACCTCAAACTGCACATCAGCCTAAGTTGTGGTTTTACATGCTAAGTGTGACAGATAACCATATACTGTATATATATAAAGATATATTATTAATAATATATGAGAGATATATATATATATATATATATATATATGTATATATAGATATACATATTATATATAATATATTATATATATATATATTATATATACATATATATATATATATATATAATATATATATATAGATATATTATATATATATATATATTTACATGTATATATTATAATATATATATATATATGTATATATATATATTAATAAAATGTGTATGTGTGTGTGCGTTTCATACGACTTCAAAACACAACTCTTAAAAGCGCTGAATGGGTAAAATAATGAGATAACTAACATTTAACTATCTATAAAGTCAGATAGCATTTACTGTCATGTATTGAACAACATATCCAATCAACAAGTGCGAAGCGTTTTGCTTTAAACATATTATCATCTTGATGCTAATTTAAAATGAGTTATTAATAAACAGCACCAGAAACCAAACTTTAGTCTGAATAGCGACTAAAGTATCGTGTTGTGACTGAGATGCCCATTGTAGAAGAAACGCTACGATAACTTTTATCAATAATTTTATCATATTACAGAGTCTACTTGTCGAGTATTTCATTTGATCTATGTACTAATGCAGAGGCCACAACAGACTCTTCATTTCTCTGTTTGCTATCATCACATATCCTTGGTGAGGATGGGTCTAATTCGGCTCAATACTCGTTCCATTTTAAATACAAAGCTGGAGCCCATTAGAGACGTTGACTCTTTTCCGTACGATAATTAATCTGTTTCGAGCTCTCAGCATTTCTCCACGAGGGCTATTATTTTTCGGTCGTCAATTTTCTTGTTTTATTTGTGTCAAGCCTTAATAGAATTCCCTTCACTCACCTAACATCCAACCCTTATAATTAGTTAATTATTTTATCATAACGTGTTTTTATATATTCCTAACACAAGAAATACTGCGAGGAAACTTCGTTATCACAAGGAAACAAATAAGAGGACACAGAAACTCGTATGCACGTGTTTCGTTTCTCACAATTTCCAACGAGAATGACGACATGCCCTTGATAAAATGAACACATACTCTCGGACACTGAATTGACCACTTACCCCACCTGGGATCAGACAGACCAACTCTTGGAATTTTTTTTGTGTAGACTGAACTTCTGAAAGACAGATCAAATTTCCTTCCCTGTGTCCAAATTCAATACTGGTCGTGGTAAAATGCCCTGATCAAATTCATCAAAATTAATTTTGTAACTGTTCTGTCTCTTCGATTTCTTGCCTTGGAAAACAGACACTTCAAACTTTCGGATACTGGTTTCGATTTCTTTGCATACACGGGCAGCTGTGCACCTGCATACCTTAGTTGAAGCCACAGTAAGTTGCGTTGCATGGTCAGAGGTATGCGTCAGTCTCATTTTCTTCTCTTACTGGAAATACTTCCTCTACTTTGGGTCTTCAAATGCTGTCATGGAGAGCCTTCCATTGTGGGGTGACATACAAGAAAGGTGCGCTGTGTTTCAAGATATCAGCCTGAGTACCACTCCCTTTATTCTTGACCTGACACATAGATGTGGCAACGTGTATACTGCATTTAAAATTCTGTCACGCTTACAGTGAGGGCGAACGAGTCGGATCAGATATAAGTGCCAAGGCTTCTCATGGGCACTATGTTGTTAATGAAAATGGTACGATGACCACGTATGAGCTGAAATAAATTACTCTTCTTTTTTTGGGGGGAGGGGGTTTGGTGGAAATTATCTTCAGTTATTTAGCCGGCCTGGGTTCTTTTTTGGATTACAGAGCTTTCACTGAAAAGGCGTATTTAAAAACATTAAAATGATCAAAAGGACACTTTAGACATGTTTGTAATGAAATATGACTTTCCACATACGTAGAGTTTTATCCACGATTTCCCATTCTCGTGTGGTCACTATCATAGCTAGACAACTGATAACGAACGCACAGTATTCTTGGTAGTCTTCTATTCGGAGGCTGGTTTGCATCACTGTAAAGGCAAAGAACAGTGAAGATAACAGATAACTTACCTACGACGTTACTTATGGTCGCCGGACCGCCACAGGTGAGGAAGTCATCGTAAAAGCTGATCATCACCACACCGCCGTTTGTCGCCTGGAAAAGGAGGCTGCGTCTTAGTGGGAAAAAATCAGACAGGTGTTCTTGCATCGATTTGCTTAGAGCGACTAATCGTGCTTCACCTCTTAAGGAAATTGCGATCATAGAGAGATTATGACTGGTTGCCTCACAATCTCAATGCACTGTCGTATTAAAAAAAAATACATACAACGTCATCACAGAATAAAGTACTAAAATGGGAAGGGAATATAGCAAAGAAAACTATACTGAAGTTTAAAAATATTACCAAACAAATATAAAAGTAACAGACCAACAAATTATTAAAGAAAAAAAGGTAGTTGAAAAATTAACAAACACGTTATTCCTTTAAAATACGGTTACAATTTATAAGAAATAGTAGATAACGTAGTTGCAAAAATGATCGTGGTTCCACAAAAAATACTTCTGAAGTAATTTTCAAAATACGAAAGACTTGCTGTTGGAAAAGTTGACAAAAACTTACTTGAATTCAAAATATAGTTGGAAATATAAGTTTCTGTTTAAACTGAAAAGATGGTTACATTATTATACTAAAAATACCGTTGAAATAATATTCCAAGTGACTAGATCGTTGAAAGATGAGTAATCATTATATTCTTTAAAATATGTTGATATTGTAATACAAATTACTATGTAAACAAAAGCGTTCGTTAACTGAGCTGAATTGTTGATGCATTTCACCAGGCTACTGGTGCAAGTCCCCAAAGGCTCTGAAACATTTTCGAGTTCCCAAAGTTCGCAAAGGAGGTCATGATGCAATAATGCCGACTGAGAATCCAAGTAAAAGGTAATCAAAACTGAAAGTGAAACTCAGCTCGTTCTAATGAGAAACAGGTGACGAGACAAATTATTTAGATCAATGAGCGTGAAAAAAAATTTGACCCCAACTTCACCTGTATTAGTGAACCCGACCTAACTCAACCTGATCTTAGTATTGGGTGAAATGATTTGGAGCCGACATGTTAAGCTCCCTTAATGGGAATGAGGAAAATGCAAGATTTGTGAATTCTTTGAAATATTTCTTAGATCAGAAAACTGCAATGCAAAAATGTTCTAATGTAAGACTGTTGCATACTGTTGTTAGAACTACGAATTCGAATGAGATATATATGAATTGAAGACTGCTGGAAACAGCTGGGAAAATAGCATGATTTTCTGAAAAATGATTTAAATCTGAAATAATAAAAATGGCAAACGCATAGACTGATAACAGTATTATACCTAAAATGCTGTTGAAATCACATTCCAAGCTACTAGATGAAAAAAAAACTGATTCAAGACTGAAACAAATGACCCACGACATCAAAAACTGAAATAGAAAAACTGAGGCTGAAGACTAAGAAATGTTGCTTGGCCGAGATGTAAAAAAATATTTTTTTATAATAATTGCAATGAAATGACCTCAGTCAGTTTTACCCCTCTTAGACTGATATTCGTGGATCAAAAAAAGTAAAAAGAAAAAATTACGAATATGAATGCAGTCATTTTTTTCATGACTTTGAACATTGGTAATGGAAGGCGAATTCAAAATTCCCAACAAAGCTAATAATACGCGGAGAAAGAAAACTTATTAAAAAGAAATCGAACATTATTATATATATATATATTATATATATATATTATATATATATATATATATATATATATATATATATATATACAGAACGCACATGGCATCTACTATAGGCAGTATTCTATGTGATTCATCATGGAAATGATATATCACAATAAAGCCCTCATTCATATACGGTAGTATTCCCGGCAAAAAAATCTACTGAGTCACTTTTACCGGGTATAAGTATTGATGTGTTTGTAGTAGCTACGACGACCCCCCTAACTCTTGATGTCTTCAGTTCACGCATTTCTTGTACAGCATATTTACGAAGAGAAAATGGCCAAATAAAAACAACCGATAAGCAAATTTTCCGACAAGAAGATAACACAGTTGACTACATATTTCAAAAGAAGATTATGGTGCTACATTAAATAATATACAAATGATTTCATAGCAAGGATGTGGCGTTAATAGAAGAAAATATGCAGGGTAATGTCGAAGTGATAAAATAAAATTAACATATGCTAGATCATTCTATTCACTTTTAAGCAAGAAAACGGCAATGTATCTCAAATCAAGAATATGACACCAGAAGCGAGAGCATAAAAAATATATCCCTTCGCGAAATTTAAATTCAACAGTGAAATGCAATATCCTACACATTAAGGGAAATGAAATAAAAAACCATCCCACACATTAAGGGAAATGAAATAAAATAATATCTAAAGTATAATTTTTGAAACTGTCGAATTATCTACCACAAATAAGAGACAAAAGACAGCCAAAATAAAGGGTAATTACGCAGCAGATTTCCGTAAAAGCAAATAACACAAATGACAGACAATAATATTAGCAGCTTACTTCGAAGCAAAACAAAATAAAAAAGTAAGAGAAATGCAACTTATCACATACCATTCACCGGAAGTTGAAAGCGAAGTAGAGAGAAGCAAAGACTGAAAATGTGAAAGTAGGTCAGCAGGTTGACAGGGAGGATATTGGGCAATCATCTTGGACTGACGGATGAATGATGGGTGAGGAGATGGCGGAAGACACATGTTAAGGGACAGGTGGAGTTACAAGGATTAAGAAGTCTCAAAGACTTGTTAGTCCATCCGAGGAGACATCGTGTGCTCACTTATCTGTAGGAGCAGGTTTTACTGTTCATTCACAGTGTCCAAATGATTTTGTCTAGCTTTCTTTTAAACTCTTCCTCACTGTTGCTGTTTACAACTTCTGGCGGCAGTTTATTCCATGGGTAGATGAGGATGTGGCTCCACAGAGAGAGAGAGAGAGAGAGAGAGAGAGAGAGAGAGAGAGAGAGAGAGAGACCTATTCTTAGAACCATCTATAATTTTGAGCGAAAAGTTTGGTAGAATATATTTCCCACTCAGTGAATAGCGCTTGTGTGTGTGTGTGTGAGAGAGAGAGAGAGAGAGAGAGAGAGAGAGAGAGAGAGAGGTTCTCTTATCTTTGAAATAGCTGCGAGTCAGAGAAAAAGGAGAGAAGTTCCCATACCGTCAACTAAATGCGACTTATGTAGAGAGAGAGAGAGAGAGTTTCTCCTATTTTTATAATAGCTGCGAATTAGAGAAAAAGAGAGAGAGGTTCCCATACCGTCAGCTATACGCGACTTATGGAGAGAGAGAGAGAGAGAGAGAGGTTCTCTTTATAATAGCTGCGAATCAGAGAAAAAGGAGAGAAGTTCCCATACCGTCAACTAAATGCGACTTATGTATAGAGAGAGAGAGAGAGAGAGAGAGAGAGAGAGAGAGAGAGAGAGTTTCTCCTATCTTTATAATAGCTGCGAATTAGAGAAAAAGAGAGAGAGGTTCCCATACCGTCAACTAAATATGAAACTTATGTAGAGAGAGAGAGAGAGAGAGAGAGAGAGAGGGGGGGGGGGGGGGGGGGGGGGGGGGGGGGGGGGGGGGGGGGGGGGGGGGTTGTGAGCGGCTTCATTAGACTTACCAGAGACGTCAGCACATTATCCGGAACATTTCTCTCAATGTCGCAGAGGGCCCTGACCGCCGAATGCGAGAAGATGACAGGGGCGCGACTTATCTGCAGGGCGTCGAGCGCCGTCTGATGAGAAGAATGCGAGAGATCGACCATGAGTCCAACGCGGTTCATCTCCGCGATCATCCTCTGAAATGGCAGTGTCCTTTCAACATTTCTCTCATATTTTGGCGGGAGGGGTTGGGGGGATCTCGTTCTATTTTTACTCTTTATCTGGTTTTCCATTCCTACCAAGTCCTAGAACTCTTCTTCATTCTTTACTACATGCGAGTGGTCGCCCACTTCCGATTCTGACGTCACACTATTCGTACTGGCAACTGAGTTTCAGTGCTTTTTCAATTTCATTTCCCATTTACTTTTGATGATCTTTCGATTTATCATGTAATTTAAATTTCTCTTGTTTTTTATTATTAGTTATTAATATACGCTTCTAAAATATCTAATTATCTATACTAGTTTTAGGACATACTTTACTAACTTGTCGTTGTTTTCTTTTTAATTCTTTTTTTTTTATTTCAAAACTCTTGAATCTCTTCATTTCTGTTTACTAATAATTGTATAATTCGAATTGTATTTTTATTACCTGATTCCTGTTGTATCTTATTATCCAATTATATTTGCGCTTTATTACTCTCATTTAACCAATCCTTGTTATCATTCATATATTTTTGCCTAAATTTAATTTCCTTAAACATTTCAGCGCCTTTACTTATCTACTTCTCAATCGCGAGTGCTCCCTTATGGCAACATCGTGGCTAAGTCGTTCCCCATAATAAAAAGCAAAAAATAAATACATAAATAAATAAATAAATACAAAAAACGAAAGAAAAGGGGAGGGGAATATAACTGACATCATCCCGTTTGATACTAGAACGCTTCGGGACAAATCGATGCAGTGGATTTCACAAAAAGAAAATATCATTTGGAAAATACAACTATTGTGGTATCGAAACACACTGAAATACAACATAATGCTATCGAGTACCACCTGGATACACTGAAATGCTATACCGTAATTGTCCTTAAGATTAATGATGAAAGGATACCCCAACCCCCACAATAAATATCCTGCCGATGTGACAAGGACTTCCAGTGTGTAGGCATTTCTGTTCTCCCTGATCACTTCCGATTTTCGCTAATAAACTGATTAGAAAAATTATCATTATTCTTGATTCTTCACCATATATAAAAATCGCAAAAGCAAAGAGATTCAACTCTTGCAACGGACTGCAATAGACTGGGGGATCTAAAACACACCGACCGACCGGCTTGCGTAAAGTTGCTTTCTAACGTATGATGCTATTTTGTAGTTACGTTTGCTAGTGTATTCTGAAACTGAGTTGGTTACTGTTTCAACTTATGTCGCTAAATATATGTACTCAGTTAATAAAACTGACAATAAATTACAAGTACAGTGTTTGGCTTATATATTATGACCTTTATTAAGGTAATTTGCAGCCTCCAAATGTAACAAAATAAATGATACACAGAAATCAAGTGCAGTCTTTTAACCTTCTATCTACAAAGCAGATTACAACAAAAGGAGTATAAATTAATTTGCAGTCCTAACTACGGATGCATCCCAGGAGATGCAGTTGTTTCCTGCCGAAGAGCACCACCATGCAAACAGCCATTCATTTGACGTCTACTACTTTTATCCTGCAAATGTATTTCGTACAGTGGTCACACGCTGGAAGCCAAGCGTGGTTCTATTACTTCCACTGTGAATTTAAAGTTTCAGAACAGATGTAAGACCATTTTCGGAAATGAATTGCAGTCATTCCATTTTAAGGAGAGATGGCTCAAGAATATCTCTGCAGAAAGGGGTATTACAAGAGGCTCTCACTTTGTTACCAGCCATGATTAGAATATCTGATGAGAAGGTCGAGTGAAACTGTGGCGCTTTGAGGCAAAGAAATGATTTATGAGGAAACATTCCCTCATAAATTATTTCGAGATGCCTGCAGTGAAACGGAAAATTGTATATACGAGTATTTCTGGACTCAAGAGTAGAGAATTCAAAATATATCTAAATGTTATCTATAGCATGAGGTCATTCAGTTGGTGCCGCACGATCAAGTTTTTTAGTACCTGGCAGCCGTCAAACGTGCTACCCAGCAACCAGAAGTGGTGGCAATTTTGGAAGTTGAGAATTTTTTTCACTGTATAACGTCAACTTAGCGAACACGCGTGACCGACTTCAATTTTATACGCCGATACAAAATACTGGCTGCTTTGTGCAAAGTTTAGCCGAAAGATGCTAAAGGATCTGCAAGCGTATTCGTGGAAGTTAAGATTTCCAAAATATGCCATATACATGATTACGACATTGCTTGAAACGACATGAATGCGAAAGTGGTCGCAAGGAAATTCAATGATGAAGAGGAAATATGCACCGATAAATTACAGGTCTCGAATTATTGTTTAATACCTTCTGCCGAGCTGAATTACAAGTCCTAAGAACTGTATAGCAGAGTAACAATACTGAAAGTACTGGCATACTTTTCTCTTTTTCTTTCTTTTGCAGAGTAACAATCGTATCAGTGACTATTCATCATCAGACATAATCACATGATAATATCTGCATGTCAATCCTCTCTGATTCCCTAACACTTTAAATGAAGTAAGAATCTCTCTCTCTCAATTTCTCTCACATCTCTCCTACGTAATTCACCCACTTAACCCATCCATAGCAATGAGAGAGAGAATCTCTCTCTCTCTCTCTCTCTCTCTCTCTCTCTCTCTCTCGTGAAAAAAGCACTTTCTGAAAAAGTAATGACTTAATCCAGAGAGGAGGCGAGGACTGACGG
>NC_087209.1:36590965-36615965 GCF_015104395.2 Macrobrachium nipponense | reverse complement strand
GAATTCAGCCTTAATTTTCTGTAGAACTTTATTTTGATAATATTTAGATGAGTCTAATATGATTCCTATTCATGTTAACGCACGCCGTTACAGCACAAGCATCGTCGCCTGTGTTTATTGCTTTTTTCCGAAATTGTGGTAAATTGAAATTTAAAAATGACACATAGTCTGTCCTTTTGGGGACGCAACATGACTTTTGAGGCGACATTACTGAAGTTATTAGGCAAATAGAATGATTACAGACAGGTTTATGTACTCGATGTTTTTTCTTTAAGTACTCATGAAGTAGCGTTGCTATAGTACTAATCGTGTTCATATCATCTTCGAATCATAGATAAATTTCCTCGTGATAAATTTCAAAACGACATGGTTGTAAAGAAATATATATATATATATATATATATATATATATATATATATATATATATATATATATCTATGTATGTATGATGTATGTATGTATGTAGTATGTATGTATGTATGTATGTATGTATGTAATTCATTAATGTAAAATTATGAAAATGAACAATTCCGATGAGACTGACAAGAATATTTCTTACTAACAGTGATAATAATGTTAAGAAACCCGGTTATTTTAGCTGAATAGTGACACCAATATCAATCAGGTCTGCTCTCTTGCGAATAACAGGTGTCAGACTCTTGCAATTTAAATGCAGACGCTGATCATAAAGGAAATTTACCGAGCCTCGTAAGTCAGGTTAGCGCACAATCCTTCAACTGAAAGGCCGCTCTAAACACTTAACTCGAGCTGTGTAAAATATAAATGCATCATTAGTATATTCTCATTCATTTGCCATTCATTAATTCATTTCGGGACTGTTTTGGATCAGTCTTCAACGGAATATGCGTATATTTGCGCTGAATATTCCAAAACTGACTTTGAATTATTGCTGGGGTGTCTTGCACAGGATATGAATATTGTTCCTATCTGATGGACTGATTGATAGGGCTGATTAAATGGCGGAAGTATAAAAGTGGGTCTCTACTGTAGTGAAGGAAGAGAGTGCGTGCAGGACAGGGTTTGAAGGAAATTCGATTTGTTGTTAAAGGGGTCATGTGAAAACAGAAGAAAATAAAAAGTATCTTTACAAATTTGTTTTAGCCTAACCACTGCGTCACGTTTCTAGACTCATCAAGTTGAAAGAAGGATTTCCTTTAAAGAGAAGCACGAAAAGTTTAAGAAGCTGGACAGCTACTTCGAAGGAAACATAAAGAATTGCATGAAAAGCAAAATGGAAGATTAGACGCGAAGGACCTTTAGCACCGTCTACAGTGCGCCAATAAAGGTACATTATAAGCAGTAAAGAAATGCAGCCAGACAAAAGTTGTAAAGTAGAGTATTGATGTTAACAATGGAAAAAATGAACAAAGACATAAATAATTCACGACAGATCATACTGAGAGAGAGAGAGAGAGAGAGAGAGAGAGAGAGAGTTACCTGAAGGCAAGCGCACGTGTACACTCACACACACAACACACACACACACACACACACACACATATTGCTTAAATAAACAGACATATGTCTTTTTCTTCTTTCAATGATAACCATTACTCTTTTTCTTCCTCTTTTTCAACTTGTCTTCAGACCAGGGCTAGATACAGACACATGGCCGTGTACCTACTCGCCCCGCCCACGTTTGATTCACAAAACCGAAAAAGCTAAATATCTAACCTGAATTTACGACCTACATCAACTTCTTTTCTAGAAACTTGTGAAATTTACCCCCGTTTATTGTTTGAGAGATGAAGTATGACTTGATTAATCAGGCCGCTCTTAAATGCTAAGAGAGAGAGAGAGAGAGACCTTACCTACCTTACCTTACAGTTCGTTCGGGTTGCCCCAGGTCCCTCAGTGTGAGGCGCCTCTAATGTCTACCAGAGAGTTGCTAGTACATCTTCCGGTATATTTTGCATCTTCCAATCTTGGATGGTCTGGGATGCAGTTTAGATATTTGTCGAGCTTATTCTTAAACACATCTACGCTCACTCCTGATATATTCCTCAGATGAGCTGGGGAACACATTGAATAGACCCTTGCATTCCGCTGCATTATCCGATGCTGGTGCGTAGTGGATTAATGTTCTGTGTGCTTTCCTTATTTTTCCTGGTATAGTTTTTGGGGCACTATTAATCTACCTCTGCTTGCTCTTTCTGATATTTTTAGTTCCATGATATTTTCTGTTATTCCTTCTATCTGTTACCATGCCTGAATTATCATGTAGCGTTCTCTTCTCCTTTCTAGACTATATAATTTTAAGGATTGTAGTCTTTCCCAGTAGTCTAGGTCCTTAACTTCTTCTATTCTAGCTGTAAAGGACCTTTGTACACTCTCTATTTGTGCAATATCCTTTTAATAGTGTGGGTACCATATCATATTGCAATATTCAAGTGGACTACGAACATATGTTTTATAAAGCATAATCATGTGTTCAGCTTTTCTTGTTTTGAAGTGCCGTAACAACATTCCCATTTTTGCTTTACATTTTGCCAACAGAATGGCTATTTGATCATTGCATAACATGTTCCTATTCAGTGTGAGGCGCCTCTAATGTCTACCAGAGAGTTGCTAGTACATCTTCCGGTATATTTTGCATCTTCCAATCTTGGATGGTCTGGGATGCAGTTTAGATATTGTCGAGCTTATTCTTAAAACACATCTACGCTCACTCCTGATATATTCCTCAGATGAGCTGGCAACGCATTGTGAATAGACGCTGCATTATCGATTGCTGGTGCGTAGTGGATTAATGTTCTGTGTGCTTTCCTTATTTTTCCTGGTATAGTTTTGGGCACTATTAATCTACCTCTGCTTGCTCTTTCTGATATTTTTAGTTCCATGATATTTTCTGTTATTCCTTCTATCTGTTACCATGCCTGAATTATCATGTAGCGTTCTCTTCTCCTTTCTAGACTATATAATTTTAAGGATTGTAGTCTTTCCCAGTAGTCTAGGTCCTTAACTTCTTCTATTCTAGCTGTAAAGGACCTTTGTACACTCTCTATTTGTGCAATATCCTTTTAATAGTGTGGGTACCATATCATATTGCAATATTCAAGTGGACTACGAACATATGTTTTATAAAGCATAATCATATGTTCAGCTCTTCTTGTTTTGAAGTGCCGTAACAACATTCCCATTTTTGCTTTACATTTTGCCAACAGAATGGCTATTTGATCATTGCATAACATGTTCCTATTCATCATCACACCAAGGTCTTTAACTGCTTCCTTATTTGTGATTGTCTCATTATTAGGTCCCCTATATGCATATAGCTTTCCTTCTCTGTCTCCATAATTTATTGATTCAAATTTATCAGAGTTAAATACCATCCTATTTACCTCTGCCCAATCATATACTTTGTTAAGGTCTCTTTGTAGAGCGTTCCTATCTTCATCACAAGTAATTTCTCTACTTATTCTTGTGTCATCAGCGAAACTACTCACTACCGAATCCTTAACATTACTGTCTATGTCTTCAATCATAATAACAAACAATATTGCAGCTAGCACCGTACCTTGTGGCACACCGGATATTACCTTGGTTTCATCCGATTTCTCATCGTTTGCAATAACTATCTGTTTTCTGTTGTGTAAAATTCTTTTAACCATCTTCCTACTTTATCTACGATATGTGTTTTCTAATTTTCTTTGCTAATATATTATGGTCTACTTTGTCAAAAGCTTTTGCAAAGTCTAGATAAACCACATCTGTTTCATTTCCGCTTTTCATATTTTTGAATATGTTCTCACGGTGGACTATCAGTTGGGTTTGTGTACTTTTTCCGGGTACGAAACCGTGTTGTCCTATATTAAACAAATTATTTTTATTAAAATGTTTCATAATATTTTTCTTCATTACCCTTTCATACACTTTCATAATATGTGATGTTAGACTCACAGGCCTATAATTACTTGCCTCTAGTCTTTGATCCACTTTTGAAAGTAGGGGTGATATATGATAATTTGTGCTCATCATAAATCTTGCCTGTATCTACACTTTGTCTTAATAATATTGCAAGTGGCTTTGCGATAGAATGAACTACTTTCTTTAACAAAATATGCAGGGACTCCATCCGGCCCTGCAGCAGCTCCATTTTTAATTTCATTAATTGCCTGCACAATATCAGCTTCATTAATTTCTATGTCAGCTAAATATTCACTATTTTCGTCCCTTACTTCTATATCATTATCTTCATTATCTATTCTAGGGTAAATTCTCTTATATCGTTCTGCCAGTATGTTGCAAATTTCCTTTTTTTCATTCGTTAATCTCCCTTCAATTCTCAGAGGGCCTATATCTATTCTTCTTTTATTCATCTTCTTCGCATATGAGTATAATAGTTTGGGGTTTTGCTTGATATTTAATAGGGTTTTTTCTTCCAAGTCCCGTTTTTCATTTTCTTTTGATTGTATAATCTTTTGTTCTGCATTTTCTATCTTACTTTTTAGTTCTATAACTTTCCATGCATTTTTTTCTTTTGCAAGACCTTTTTTCCACTTTCTGATTTTCTGGAACAAGATCCTTCTGTCTCTTGGTATGCATGTATGATGTTTACTTTTCTTCTTCGGTATATATTTATCCACTATTTTCTCCAATATTTTATATAATATCTCCGTATTTACCCTTATGTCATCACTTACGAAAATGTTATCCCAATCTTTGTTTAATTCTTCATTAATTTCTGACCATTTTATATTTTTTACTGTAGAAGTTGTATTTTCCATATCCTTCCCACTTTTTCATTTCTTGCTTATCTCTATTTTCACTTGCTTGGAATGAACTGTTAATTCTATGACATTATGATCTGAAATACTCGCATTATAAACTATTATTTCTTTAACATAATTCATCTCGTTCACAAATACTAGGTCTAAAGTATTTTCCTTTCTTGTTGGCAGGTGATTTATTTGTTGAATGTTGTATTCTAGTAGCATATCTAATAGCTTTTCAAATTGCCTCTTATCTTCTGCACTACTATTACTCTCTTTTTTATATGTATAAGTACAACCACAGTCTCCTATTCGTTCTTTCCATTCTACGAAAGGAAAGTTGAAGTCACCAGATAGGAGAATCGTCCAGTCCTTGTGATTTCTACATATATCATCCAATTTTTTCAATTATTAAGTCAAACTCTTTAGTATTAGGAGGTCTATATTACTATGTTCATCAATTTTTCAGATTCAAATTCTACCGCTATTAGTTCACATTCTGAGTTACTATATTTCTCATATAGAGAGAGAGAGAGAGAGAGAGAGAGAGAGAGAGAGAGAGAGAGAGAGAGAGAGAGAGAGAATGTGTATTTTAATGAAAGACAACACTCGAATAGACGCACTCTTAAAAGAAAAATCCTTATTTATGTAAACAGCTTCCGATGAGGAAATGCATTGCAATGCTCGGTAAAGCTGAATGTGATTTGTGTAAATGAAAATTGCTCGTTGAACTGTTCGGCATTTGTCAAATTAGAAGCTCACGCTATGAGACGGATTTGGATTTAGTATCTACTATAAGAAAAATGAACAATCAACAATGCTTGTCACTTCTATCTAATCTACTTATCTATATGAAGTTTTGTCCTTTGTATAATATAAGGACAAGTAAAAAATTTCCCCGAAGTTTCTGTATGTCTGAGCTGCGGTCCATGAAACTTTTAGCCACGGCCTGTCTTATAGCTTTGCCTGACGTAAGATTATGGCTAACTTTAACCTTAAATAAAATAAAAACTACTGAGGCTAGAGAGCTGCAATTTGATATGTCTAATGATTGGAGGGTGGGTGATCGACATACCAATTTGCAGCCCTCTAGCCTCAGTAGTTTTTAAGATCTGAGGGCGGACAGAAAAATTGTGTGGACGGACAAAGTCATCTCAATAGTTTCCTTTCACAGAAAACTACAAATACAGCCCGTCTCTTTCGCCATTGAAAAAATTATTTTCCTGGAAAAAAAAAGGAAACAAAAAACTTTGTCCCGTGGTACAGGCTGACGCAAAGAGCTACCTTAGCTGCCCTACGGGAATGTGCAAGTTAGGTCAAGAGTCTTGGTTGGCTGACCCCAAACACTGCAAGCAGGACTTCAAAGGTGTTTCCCTGCCAAAACATTTCCTTTCATACCAAGGGTACTGGGAACGTGATTGGTCGTTGTGGAGACGGGGAGTAATATGAATTCTCCACAAAAGCTGTCTAACTAATTCTAAGTGCTATCCACTACCCTCATTTCTTCTTTACTTATATACTTATCTCTCTTCTATTCTTCTATCCAAGGTACTTTTATTACTCTGTATCAGAGTAATATTGTCTGGAAAAAAGTAAGTAAACCACTGAGTGTTAAAGCTTTGAGGCACTATTTTCCAAGGTAAACACAAGAAATATCTGAAACAAAAACAAAATAATGACTAAACATACTTCATGAAATATTGTGATTCCATTTATCATAGTTACGACAAAAACTATGTGAATATGTCATAACAAAAATATTGTTATAAACCTCATATGATTCGCAAGATGTACGATGTCACGTTTCATCGTAAAAGTAAAGTAAAAAGAAATAAAACCATATAAAAATGTCCTAAAACCACATGGCTTATTAAAAAGCTATTTTTCTTCAGAAATACAACATGATAATAGAAAAAAAGTAAAGAAAACAAGGAAAATTGATGAATGAAACTTTCATATATTTCCTATACTTTAGGGAAAAAGAGTGATTCCCACGATAATAAAATGTGGGGGAAAATTGTACCACATTCGTTAGAATAAAGTGAAAATTTTGGGAAGGTGATTTATGGAATGATGGCAAAATTCGGCACTGAAAAAGGCATTAGCATTCATTTCAATCGGAAAGGAAAAGAGCTCCAACCAAAATCATTTCGTATCGAAACTGCGTAATGGCCTAAATGCTACCAATGAATATCGTAATATACGTGTATATATATTTATATATATAATTATATTATATATAATAGTTATATATTATATTATATAATAGATAACTTATAAATAAATATCATATAAATAATTTACATATTATATATATATTTAATATAATATATATTTAAATTTAATTTAATAAATAAACTAATTTATTAAGCTTATCTTTATTATATTTTATATTAGTGAATGCAATTATTAAACTATAAATGTCGCTTAATATCCAATTCGAGCTACGGGAAGTAGCACGAATTGGATATTAAGCGACATTGGTAGCTTAGTGTTTTTGTATATGTATATGTATATGTATATGTACATGTATACATCGAGCTACAATGTCTTTAATATCTAATTCGCTCTAACTCGGAATTAATATATTTTCATATATGCTTAACCAAAGGGGAATTTTTTTCTCGATAATAGATTTATCTGTACCTGGGCGCGAACGCAGGAGACAATCAAATCCAGGGTGGAAAAGCTTCACTGACGTGCCTGGATTTGAATGTCTCCTGCGTTCGCGCCCAGGTACAGGTAATTCTTTTATTGGATGGAGATTCCCTTCGGTTAAGCATATATGAAAACATATTAATTCCGAGGTAGAGCGAATTAGATATTAAAGGACATTGTAGCTCGATGTATGTATATGAATCACGGTAATGTGATATGACTTATGTATATGTATATATATATATATATATATATATATATATATATATATATATATATAACATATATTATATATATATATATTAATATATATGTATTATATATATATATATTATATATATATATATATATATATTAGATATAAATATAAATATACTAGCAGAATGCCCAGTCTTGACCAAACTGAAAAGTAATTTTAAATATCGTGGCTTTATTCTTAATAAAAGAGCACATTTGGCTCAATAAAACTGTTGAGTTCGTTATGAGAAGTCATCTTTCATTCAAGCGCTCAATCTGAACAGCACATTGAATAATTTAATGGTGTAAATGACATTAGGCTAACCCAAGAATATCTGACATGAACACAGGATGAAGTGAATGTGAAAACAGTTTCATTTTTTATAAAAAGACTGTATTCACGACAGGGTTTTAAGGAGATGTACTACTACCCAACCGTGACGTCGTGGGTTACGTACTAGGCTACCAGGTAGTTTTTGCTCCATAAGAAATTAAAAGGCCCGGATTAGAATCGTCCATGAAATCTTTAATATTGGGAAGTTAGCATTTAGACCCATATAAATTGATTTAGAAAAAAAAATATTTATATGATGTTATAAGAAATATGTTGTTTAGTTGTCATTTAATTTTGCTGATGATCAGCAGGTATTTTTTCACATGCTATTACATAAATTCGCCTTTTTCTCAATCAAAATATATGGGTCTCAATGCTAACTTTCTTCTATTGACGTTTTTCTGGACATTTCAAATTCGGCCCCATTCATTTCCGGAGCGAAAACAGACAATTGGCCCCCCCCCCCCTCCCCCCCCCGGGAAGGGAGAGGAGGTGATGTATCACACTACTCTACTCTATTGACGGCTGGTGGTCTAGCACCTACTGTAAATGCCTAAAAACAGCATCTATAAAAGATAACCTATTATAAATTAATAAATAAATAAATAAAAGTTTCAAACGGCATGAGATATGGACAGAGAACTTAAGCAGAATGACCAGACACATGTAGTTTAATGTCGCCATTTCATGCAAGGATTAATTGTCTATTATACGGCAGTTACAAAAATCCGTCATCAAGGTAACGATTTCACAAAGAACGTCGCAGTCGGACGATCATTAAATGGGAATTTTGCTCCTGAAGGAAATGACCTTGCAAACTGTAAGGCACAGAGAAGTGGTAGGTTTGGGTTAATTTGCAACTTTTCCATTTTATACATAGTACATACACATAGACACACAGACACACACGTGCACGCACACACGCACTATATATATATATATATATATATATATATATATATATATATATATATATATATACATATATCTATCTATCTGTCTATCTATCTACTACCTATCTATCTATCTATCTATCTATCTATCTATTATTATATAATATATATATCTATATATATATACATATATATATATATATATATATATATATGTGTGTGTGTGGTGTGTGTGTGTGTGTGTGTGTGTGTGTGTGAGTGTGTCCCCATACACGAGAGAGAGAGAGAGAGAGAGAGAGAGAGAGAGAGAGAGAGAGAGACGTATGTTAATCTAAAAAAACAATGCAAAAATTGCACAACTCTGCCACATCACCTTGAAATCCCTAACATAGAAGAGAAAGATACTTATTGTCCGGAGATTCCTTGAATTCTCTGTTTCCTGGAACAAAATGACAAAAAATGTGAATGAGCTCCCAAGGCGAGACACACAAAGGGAGAAGAAGCTGATGAAGAAGAATTAAAACATCAAAGTCGGAGTGGCAGCTGAACAGCGGGTGTCTTCTTCAAGAACTTTCACGGTCAAGGGATGTTTCGTTGTATCCTTTACCATTCTGCTTTGATGAGATGCAGATCTATTGCTTTAAGAACGACAGCTCCACTGAGATTTCTTTTTGCGATTCGTATACGCCTTTCCAACGGCGCTCCTTCATGTATGTTGGTCGGCAATTTCGGTAATTTCATGGGAGGGAAAAGGACGCTTGTGAGATTTGAAGTCCCACCTTTATCGGGCCTTTGTTTGAATTTTACATAAAAAAAAAAAATTGTCATCATGATCATCAACTGCAGAGAGTCATCAAGACGAGGTTTCTCTTAGTCTATTATTCTGTGCCTTTTACTTGCCATTTTCTCTCGTATTTGTTTCAGAGAAACCTTCCGAAGTTGGTGTTTTATTGCTAGAAGTTTTAGCGCTCTTCCTTTCCGTCTGAGTTTCAGTGTAATCATGAAGAAAATATTGACTGTTCAGTCAGAGTGGACATTTCTTATTAATTACAGATGTTTCTTTCAGAACGGGTTCTGATAAATATGCAAAACCTTTTTTACACACACACACACACGAAGGCAACCTCTTCTTCTCGTTTTCTATGAATGTGTGATTATGTTAAATTATATAATAATAATAAGAAGAATGCCCTTAAAGTACTTAAGCTCAAGATTAATTATGATATTTGAATTGAAAATTATATATATATAATTATATATATATATATATATATATATATATATATATATATATATAATATATATATATATATAGTACATATGAAAGTTTATAACAACACCGTTGGTAGGTACTGTCAGGTGTTCGAGTCATTTAGGTACCTAATCATTTATCACTTATAATTGCTAATTACCTTTCGGTGATATTCCCGAAGTAGCGGGAACTGGATATTAAAAGACGTTTGAAGCTCAACTTTGACTTCAATGCTTGTTTGTATATATATATATATATATATATATATATATATATATATATATATATATATATATATATATATATATATATATATAGCTAGCTAGTTTGTATAGAATGAGAAAAATTGATTAACAAGTCTTGCATTAGCGACAGATACGGCAGAATTTGCTTATTCTGAGGAGCTGCCTCGACCGCCATGTCTGTTACATACGTGATCTAGAAAATTTTTTCAGTTACCAATAGCTAAAAGGGTAATGCTGAGGGCAAACTAGTGAACTTTTCTTGCCCAGGGCGGAATAAAACAAAAAAGAAAAAATCCAGGTTAGACTGCAGTAATAAAGGTCATTCATGACTATAAACCTTTCTGCCATGAGCTCCTTAGATTCATTGAGCGCTGTTCGATTATAGGAAGTTCACTGTTACAAACCTTTCCATAATCCGTCAGTCCTGGAGCGTTGGGAGGGACTTCGTCTCCAGACTCGGAACACTCGGCCCTGGAAAAGGATTGTTGATTTTTAAATGCAGTTTGTACCCTTTTTTCTCTATCTCCTGTAAATTTATCTTCGCAGCAAATGCTAAGGTGCATAAATAGAGCAAAAGGAAAAATCTTAAAGGAAACTCGTTTTTTAATTTTGTTGTCTTATGACCAAAATTTTCGTTGTTTCTAGCAAATAAATGAATAAATATAGCTTCAAAATGTTAATTGTCATGACATATTTCTATACTATACATTCTATAACAAAATAGTTCATTTCAACAATTACTTAAATGTATATAAATAATTTCACGCATACATATTTTAAAATAAATGGGTTCTCTAATTGTTTATTTTGTACTGCAAAAAAAACCCTGATTTCATAACCTCGTACAACAATTCTACTGTTTTCAGCTAAAATGAAGATGCTAAAGCTCGGAAGCGTTATGCAAATACTAATATAAACAGAAATACCTTTGAAAAAGGTTATTGAGATAACTGATTTCTAAGCTAGTTACTTCGTTTTGCAGTTCACTTGCTTCCAACATAATACTAAATACTGTATATGAAAAATAAATAATTACAAACAATAAATCTAAAAACTACGAATATCTTGGACATAAAGTTATGGATTTCACAAAATATGATATACAGATAAATAGCTTTGAAAACCTGTCTCCACAGACAGAAACTATATGCGGGAAGAAAGGACCTGAAAATGAGTATATTTTAGTCACTGATGGTATTCGTCAAATAAAAAATTTCGCCTGTTTATGAATTCCTTTTGATCACTGACCCTCTGTGAAGGCATACTCAGAGAGCAATTAATTGAAAAAATATAATTAAAAGTAGTAACATAATAAAAATAATTACAAGTCTACTCTGCACGCATCCAACTTAAAGCGTGTAATTTTTAAAAGGAACTAAGGAGTAAATATTATCTACTAATTAAATACGAAAATGTTTGAGATATGAGCCAAAATTGTAACAGTGATAATGCGGGAGAAGAAAGATGAAAATATTAAGATATTGAAAGTTTTTTGGAACAGTTTTACTTGAATTATTTTTTACGTATCTGCCAAAACTTCCACAAATTATTCAAAATCAAAATTACATGTATATGGGGATACAATCTTCAGGACTTGTCAGTTGAACACTATAAAAACACAGAGAGAGAGAGAGAGAGAGAGAGAGAGAGAGAGAGAGAGAGAGAGAGAGAAACACCAATACCCTAATGATAAGCCTGGCAATAAACAGCAAGATGGTTGTGCTAATTTCTTGGTCAAGGACAATGAATACTATTAGTTGTGAACAAAGAGTACCAGGTATGTCATATCCTATCAATTAATAGTTTTGCTATTCAGCACATGGAGTTCTTTATATGCAACGTTTTGTGTTACAGCAATTATCCAATATGTATAATTTCTGCATTTTACACATAAATTATATATATATATATATATATATATATATATATATATATATATATATATATATATATATATATATTTAATACTAGCTGAACAACCCAGTGCTGCCCGGGAAAACTCTGAATGACAACCAATTAACTCTGTCTCTCTCACGCTTTCACTTTATCTCCTCCCTAGCACCACCCCTCTCTCTCTCTCTCTCTCTCTCTCTCTCTCTCTGTTTCCTGTTAAGATAGTTGCTTCGATTACGTTGCCCAGCTGTGCTGGTGTCTTATTTTTTACAGTTGGTTACCCATCTTCGTCCTGACAACCCTAAGCCTTGATGAACTTCACTCATCATGCTACTGGCGGCACAGTGAAGGTGATGCGCTTGTACAGTGCATATTGAACTTGTAATGATACAAGGGATGAGTTTATTTTCATGCTAATGCAGACATACATCACACAATGATTAATTTCATATCCTGCTTCGTTTATTGTTTATCACTCGAAGATGAAAAACAAAGAAAATTATGCAAATTCATTCATTCCAAATTTATTGAACTCTGGACTTGATCAGTACGTCGTTAATTTTTGAGAGAGCAATTTATGAAATTATATTTGAAGTTGCATTTATGTTATTGAGAACTTATCTTTTTACGAAAAAGATTTCATGAAGGGTATATTCTATGTGATGCAATTTGAAGTTGCAAGTGTATAATGGGAAAACGAATATGTGAAATTTACAATAGTACCCCTTTAACTATTTTGAAAGATTATAAACAAAATAAACATCTTGTGTCCTGGTCAAGGGTTGTTGTCCACAGTAAGGCGGGTCGAGCTTCATTGGTGGAGATTAGGAGCCAATTGCTCACGAGACCCCTCGCTTCCTTATCAATGTCGGCAGAAGCAGGGGATTAAGCCCATCCCAGCATGACGCATGGTGGCAAGCACTCCATTATATATCGCTGGGTGGCGTGGATATTTCGTACCCTTGTTGGTATCTAGTGGCGCAAGGCTTGCACAAGGGAAGGTCACGCTGTGGCCCGGGAACCAAGAGTCTTTATTGATGATTAGTTCGCAGTAGAGTTTTTTTTTTTTTCCAAACTTACTTACTGTTGCTTGATTATCCATTTTACCAGCTTCTGATTCGTAGCACCAGCGGCCATCTTGAGTTTCGCCAGCTGCATTTCCGTTGTTTTACTATCTGTTAATTATACTTAACTCCTCACTCTTCCCTGAGACTTATTTTACTTTCCCCGCCTCCCACTAACCCTGGGGAAACTGAAGCATTGCGCGTCGATTGATTGATTGATTTATTAAAGATTATCTGGCGTTACACATTGCGCGTCGAAAATATTTCTATCCTGCGTAGGTCATCTGTTTCAAATTTCACTTTACAGTATATCCACTCTTCGGATATTTTTTAACTTTTGTAAATATTTTTCCATTTTCAGATAGTTTTAAGTTAAGCAAACTGTCGTCTGTTCAAAAGTTAGCAAAATATTCTCTCTCTCTCTCTCTCTCTCTCTCTCTCTCTCTCTCTCTCTCTCTCTCTCTCTCTCTCTCTCTCTCTTCTTCATATTTATTTAATGTCTTTTCTTCGACCCTAATAACAAACTGTTTACTCGCGTCAAGTGCCTACGTATTTCACATGAATATAGATTAACTTTAATGAGGGGTTTCACTCGTTGGTGTTAGTATATGCATACACAGCAAGAAGTACATACGTAAGTACTTCCGGTATCATCTGTCTGCTTTTACCGAAAGTCCGACTACTTCTAACGAGACTCCTTTGAATAATAATTGAAGACGCCTTTGAGCATGAATCGTAAACATTCTTCGGAATGAACATAGTAAAGAACCATGGTATGAAATTGGCAGACGCCTTTTCACAATAACATATCGTTTAATGAAATAACAGAGAATGAGCATGAAGAGACGACACTCTTAGTGAAATGGTAAACATCCTTGAATATATGAATGAAATGCTTTCCTAAAAATGGATAGGGGATGTTTATAAAAGTGGTTAAAAAGAGCTGATGAATGTGAGCCATTGCCAAGTTCCAGAACAGCCTTGGGAGAAGTCCATGAGGATATCTGGACGAATTCCTTGACCGTGAAAGAAACCATCTTTGAGTGCGGATGCTCGTCCTTGAAGGGGAATGAAGGACGGCCTTCAGAATAATCAGGAGCCATGGAGCGTGAAATGTCACTGAGTATGACCAAAGGTTCTTAACACTTTTGAGAAATCAGTGCGAATGCAAGGAAGCCAATGAGAATGGGGGACACTCTGGAGCATGAATAAGTAATGGCTACAGGTGAGGGAGAAGGCCGGACTCTTTAGCACTAAAGGGAAAAGTGTGCTCAAGGATTCAGAAAGGCGTCTGAGAGGGCATGAAGGTAATTAAAAACACTTACCAAGGAGTGTGACATTTATGTGTCAATGTTACGTATCGAACGCCCAGGTCATACATGGCACGTAGTACGCCCATGCTACTAGCCAGGGCATGTCCGCCCTCCACGCCCAACAGGCTGCCAACACGGCCACACTTGAATTCTTGTAGTATCTCTGAAAAAAAAAAATAGTAAAATTAATTCTGCATATTAAATGTAAGAATAATAACTTTTTTCTACCGGGGTAACGTCAATGATGTTTGCTCAATGCAAAAAAACACATAAGAACAGTCACTTCCTGAAGCCATGAGAAGCCCCTCGACAACGTTAGTCGCTTCATATATCTGTACAAGAAAGTTCATAGAGCCGCAAAACCCATAGACTCACCAACGCCCTTTCACTTTATTTCTTGCATGCGCGTTCGTACTGCTTTCATACGAAGATCCTTCCATTCCAACACCTTTACCTCTACCCGTCTCGGCAGCACTTTTCTTGCCGAAACCTCAGAATTTTCTGGTATTTTTACCCTTTTGCTTCCATTCTCTCCACATGAACAAACCAACTAGAAACACTTAGTTATCTCTTCACCTATGTTAAACTTTTTATCACATATTCGTCCAAAATCTTAATTTCTCAACTCTTTCAACCCATTTTACTCTACGAATACAACACAAACAATGAGCTATACAGTTTCTACCTTCTTTTCGTATTTGCAGTCAACAACTACTATTCACTTACACAAAAGATGTATATATATATATATATATATATATATATATATATATATATATATATATATATATGTGTGTGTGTGTGTGTGTGTTGTGTGTGTGTGTGTGTGTGTGTGTGTGTGTATTCTTAAAAATTACCAAAGGACTAAAATGAGGAAAAAAAATAATCAACTGGAATGGATGGCCAAAGCAACTAAAAATATATAATTTCAAGAATATGTAGCTGGATTTGAACCACAAATAATAATAATAATAATAATAATAATAATAATAATAATAATAATAATAATAATAATAATAATAATAATAATAATAATAATCAGAAGAAGAAGAAGAAGAAGAAGAAGAATTACTTACCTCGTGATGATGTTACTAAAGTCGTCTCGTAGGGACTGGCTGCAACCATCCTCTTGATAACGTCGATCTGTTCCAGCAACAGCTGAACGGAGTTTTTGTACTGTGACTGGCAAGGAACGTACACAGACCAAAACTGATGAGTTGAGACAGAAACAGGAAAATCGCAATTAGCATTCACTGTCGATCAAAATTCAGTAAAATGCTACTCAGTCGTTACAAATTCACCTTAAAAATGTGAGAACTTTCTATATACTGAATGGCTACATGTGGTTGTCTGTAACTGGGTAAGGAAGAGGATGGGGGCTGCAAACTCATTCCAAAAGGATAGTACCTTTTGGAGCAACCCTATGCAGGACAAAATGTGTATATACATACAAACATATATATATATATATATATATATATATATATATATATATATATATAGATATATATACATATATATAATATATATCTATATATAGATATATATACTATATGTATACATATCTATATATATATATATATATATATATATATATATATATATATATATATGTTTGTATGTATATACACATTTTGTCCTGCATAGGGTTGCTCCAAAAGGTACTATCCTTTTAGTTTTCAGCAGGTCTTTTGGAATGAGTTTGCAGCCCCCATCCTCTTCTTTACCCAGTTACAGACAAACACATATATAACATATATTATGTATATATGTGTGTATCATATAATATGTTTATTATATATTATGTATATGTATATATATATGTGTGTGTATATATCTATATATATATATATATATATATCTATATATATATATATATATATAATACAATTAGTACACAGATGAAAAAGGGACTTAAATTAAAATACTTTCCCGCTGAAGGCAAAGTTATCTATAATCATTAGGTTTAATTTTTCAACGTTTCGGACAACTACCAATCTTCAGGTTCTGTAAAATTAAAAATTAACAAATTATTACCCAAAAAACATAAAATTATCATAAAATAGTGCGATTAGTACACAGATAAAAAATGGAACTGAATTAAATTACTTTCCTGCTGAAGGCAGCATTATCTATATTCAAGTTGAATTTTAATTTTTCAACGTTTCAATGTTTTCTGTGTACTAATTGTATTTTTTATGTTCATTTTATGTTATTTGGGTAATAATGTGTTAATTTTTATTCTTACAGAACCTGAAGATGGACAGCTGTCCGAAACGTTGAAAAATTAAAATCTAACTTGAATATAATATATATATATATATATCCCCCCTCCACAGAAAAAATGGAAAGTTATGAAGTTTTCAGCTACAGCCTATCTCCAAGTACATTATCTTAGGTTGTTATTAAGCTATTTTCCATTTTACATTTCTTGTATTTTCAGTCTGAGTGACGGAGTTAGATACAACCATGGCTAACAATGTATTGACCGAATCCGGCAATAACCTTCAGAGAGGCCAGGGATGCTGGCGAATCCTTCATTTCACGTTCCTGGACAGCTGAATACATTGAAAGAGATGAATCCTTTGTTAAAAGAAACTGGAACAAAAATCCATATGACTGCCATTGCAAAAAGAGTGAGAATCTTGGAAGGCCTGAAGTCCTTTCTCAGGAGTCAAAAGATATCATAGCTGAGGCAGTGGGTAGACCAAGAAAGTCTTTACGTAAATTGGTGCTTGAACTAGAAACAAAAAGGGGAAAGAAGAAAAGTTATAGTGCTGTATATCATGAGTTGAAAAAATCTAGTATCAAGCCATTTCATGTTATCAGCAAGCCCAACATCACTCAGCAACAGAGAGAAGACTGTGCATGGTTTTGTGGTTCATTTATTAAATGAACAAGTTGTGAAATTTCCTGAATGTTTGGGAATTTTTCTGTTTCACAGCCAAACAGTTAATGTGGATCATCAAAGAAAAAGGACAGTCATGGCATGGCGAATACTTGAGAGAAACTGTGCTTACTGGTGGAGTATTTCCTTTCCTCAAGGATCCTGAAAATGTGTTAACTGTTGAAGAAGTCACATTTTTGCATGATAAAGCACCATGTTTCAAGGCTCTTCAAACACAGGAGCTGCTTTGAAATAGTGGTATCCGATTTCTTCTTGTCAAGTGAATTTCCAGGCAGCTCCCCTAAGCTTAATGTGTGTGTGAAAACATTGGTAGTATCTTAAAGGATCGTGCTGAAGCGCTCACAGTGAACTATGATGGTATACCAAGCCTCAACGACCTGCTAAGAGAGGTGACCGAAGTGCTCAGGGAAATGGAGTTTGAATCTCAGCTTTTTGCGAATTGCTGAAATCATACCCCTCAAGATTGCAGGATGTGGTACAGGCAGATGGAGGCCACACAAAATATTAAATACTTAGAGATAAACTTAAATAAATACCTGTTTTGATTTACTTTGGTTTTTGTCCGTATCAATTTTAGTTTATGCTGTAGAGGGGGCGCTCTAATTTCGAAACACCCTTTATATATATATATATATATATATATATATATATATATATATATATATATATATATATATATATATATATTATTAGCATCGGATGACAAACTGGACAATATCACTCAAAAGCTTAAAGGCAGGACCAAAAGTACAAGAAAGAAAGTAATATAATAACTCTATAGCAGACTTAGAAATGTTGATAATCATGAGGACATTTCGTAGTGCTCGTCAAAACAGTACTTACCTATACAGTTGGTGTCATGAATTTCGTTACACATCCCATCAAACAAAGGAGATAACTAAAAACTCCACTATGTTGGTACTTGATATTGTTACTAAACTAAGATGTCTTTGTTATTCGGTAAACGATTAACAAACGTGCTTTTTGTCACGTGTTTACAAATTTAATGTCTTTCGTTTGCTAAACATACGGCTACTACCTCCTACAGTGCGGATCTCACAGATGTTACCTTCGCTAAGTCTTGATGAATACCGATATATTCATCTAGTACTAGTCAACTGAACCACCACCTCCTTAGACTGCTAATGGTGTTGCATCATTGCTTTTTGACATTCTTTTGGTTTCCACCACCTCATTATTCTGTTTATTATCTTATCATCGTCATCATCGCTCCCAACACCGTGTAATGCAACGGACCTCTGTGAAATTCATACCCTTCCGGGACTTTTTCCTTCTGAAAACATTACCTATGATTTTTTTTTTTTTTTGGTATTTCTCTCGAGGTCCAATCTCTCTAAATTTACGATACATTCTGTTAAGCAACCTTCGCAAATTTTGGAGCTTCGCTGATTAAAACAGCATTATCTTTCTACACAGTCTAAATCTGTCAGTTATATCGTTATTCCAATCTAAACTTTCCTTCTCATCGCAATTCAGCTTTTGTTTATTGTAAAATCCACGAGAATGGAAAAGAGCAAAAGTAATAAAACTTTCCCAGAAGCAGTCTATTTCTAAAGTAAATCCTTTTGTTATAAGCCTTCAGCATTAACTTTGATAAGTGCTATGTTCACTAATACTTTGCATTAACTTTACACATTTAGCAGGGTTACCATAATGACGCGAGGCCTTCCAAAATATTGATCTGTGGCTAATATTCACAGGTTCGTCTTAACGAAAAATACATAAAAGTTATCAGAGGGCGATTTCTAAATTTCAAACACTGCTACAATACAACACATAGATTTGATCTGGACAACTCCTGCCTTTTCTTAAACGAGCTTCTTCATCTCTAAGTATTTTATTAATTTCTATACCCTATTACAGAAGAGCACATTGAATATCTTCATCACGAGTAATATAAGTGAAAATCTTCTATAGTAGTTGCCTACCAGACTCACTCAGGTCACCTTCTCTGGTATCTTTGCTACGTCTTCCCTTTTTCAATCATTAGGGTTTGCCTACTCATTCCATATTCTGTAAAACAGTCCAGTTAATTTACGAGGCATCACTTCACTTTCAGCTGAAATCATCTCCGTAGTCATTCCATCATAACCTAGCTGGCGTTTTCCACGCCTTCAGTTTCTTTATTATTTTCCATTTAAAAAATCTTGAATTCATTCATCTGTACATTTAGGACTTGTTCAGTTTCTGGTCTGTCAATCAAATTATCCATCTAATAACTCTTACTGATGATCACACAAAAATCTTCTGCCCAGCGCTCTCTTTATTTATCTTTTTATGTTATTAATGACCCATCCCTCCTTTCGACCGATGTTTTCCTCTTTTTCTGTGCGCTAACCCAACACCAATCCCGCACCCTGAATAAATGATACTTTCTTTGGCAGCATCATTAGTAAATTTTTTTTCCTTTATTTATTTTTTTATATTCTCTCTATCCTTTTCTTGGGCTTCGTTTAACTTCACTCCCATATCTAGACTTGAGTCCTGACTAAGCACGTTTTTGCTTGCGTTCTTCAGTTCCTTTCTGAAAGTTTTCTGAAAGTCTCTCTCGACCAATGGAAGTTTTCTGAAAGTCTCTCTCGACCAATGGCTATATGACCTGTTTGGGTTCTTCGACTGCCTTATGTAGATGTTCAAGTATATTTATAGATGTCCAAGTGAGGTAAAAAGAGTATAGCTCCAGTTATAAAACTGTCTGAATTCACTTAAAATACTTCATTTTCGGGTGCAGTTTCCCCAAGGTCGACCTTTCTTTGGCTAAATCGTCCATACCTTCACTGTAGTACATACAGTTTGGCACTCCCATCGTCCGCAACACTTCTCATATTTCCTTTTTCGTATTTCAGCTCAAACATTCTATAGGCCAAGCGCTAGGACCTATGAGGCCATTCAGCACTGAAAGAGAAAATGAGAGCAAAAAAAATTTCCAAGGTGTAGCAGGATGAAAACCTCACAGTTGCACTAATGAAGCAATTGTTAGGAGAGGTTGGAAAGTAAGATGGAAGACAGACTCTACGAACAGAGGTGCAGGAAAAGGAATGAAAGGTGTTGTAGCTACGTAGGTGCCGATGGGGCGATGCAAAGAGCCTTAAGTAATGCCTACAGTGCACCGTGAGAGGTATACGTACACTGATGGCACCTCTCCCTACTGGTGTAAAACATGCTATAGGTCTATATGGAATTCATCTTCTTATTTCTTGGCGGAGCTCATCTGTTGGCAAATATTCATATTGCACTATTGTGATTTAGATGTTGCAAACAATAATCTACCACTCACTGCTCTCCAGTCAGTCAGTGTCTGCATTCAAGATCAAGCTACGCCTCTGCCACTTCCAATTTCTCTTCCGGAATAAATATACACCTCATCCTCATCCTCATCCTCATCTCATCCTCATCCAATCTCTCGCTTTCCATTCTTTAGCTTCGTGATTCATAAACAGCTAAGATATCCTGGATTTATTTTCTACCTGCTGCATCTTTCTAACTGGATTCAGGGCTCTTACATTCAAAATTTCCGTTTTCAATTTGTACCTAGTATTTATAAATAGGAAGATTCATAGCACCCAATATACCAGGACTGGGGCCATTTTTAAATGTTGTCTATCTATTTAAAGCAAAATCCACGAGATTCATTAGTTATATACTCAAAAGGCTAAGCAGTTCCTAGCCAATGGTCTCTGCCGTTACCTGCGGATTTTTTGCGTGACCTTGGTGTTTCTTTTTAGCAGAAATATTTGTTCCGTTAAAAGCATAATTTGAAAAAGGTAAGGTTCCCTTATATTTTAATCACGACCTGTCTCTCGCACACGTTACAATAAAGAGATCATCAAAATATAAAGATTTTGAGCCACTAAACTTGTCAGATCAATTGTGGTAATTCGGTTCTTTTTTATATATATATATATATATAATGCTGTTGTTCCCACAATGCATTGTCTTTGCTGCAGACTCAGTCATCTGTCACAAGTTCTCATAGGAAGTAAAAGGACACATTTCAATAACGGTCAGCTCCGAAACACTAAAATGGAAAGGATACTAAAGACAAAACTACTTAAAAAATCGACTCTGAAAAACGAGTGATTCAAGATCCTATAAATTAGAAATGGCAGATAAAGAGAATCAATCGCCTGTGGACCGAATTACCCGCCAAGCGAGGCACCGGAAAATAACCGCAATTAAAAATAAAGCGGCGGTAATCAACCCAGCTATAGACCTAGAGAAACGTTTCATGTTTTACAGTGGGAGCAACGGAACGCGGGGCTAATTGCAGCGACTGTTTTTGGCCCGACGAAGTTTTGTGATGAATTCGAATTAGGGACATTTGAAGACTGACTTTTCTCCAGCGAGTTTGGTTCAAATATGGCCATTGTCTGCGTAAACTGCTCTAAAATGGAGGGCAGAGGCATAGTTACGCCTGGTACAATATCTGAGTATGATCTCTCTCTCTCTCTCTCTCTCTCTCTATGACACCTAGTAGAAGGAATGGTAGCTCGTACGACTCTCACTCAGGTTGAGTCGTGCTTGATCTCGAAACGTGAAAGTAGCGATAAAAGCAGGTTTCCTCAAAATACCGACGTGTTTCTGTTGACTTGAACACAAAATGATGTACCTGGTTGTTAGTTGGTTGTTGTGGATGGCAGCCAGGGAAAAATGTATGCTATCATAAGAATTTAAAAGGAGAACTCTCTCTCTCTCTCTCTCTCTCTCTCTCTCTCTCTCTCTGTTTCCTATTATATTAGAATTCGGTTGCTAGACCCTAGCTTTGACATCCATATATTATATATAATATATATATATATATATATATAATATATATATATATATATATATATATATATATAAGCTTGTAAATGTCCTTTTATATCCATTTCGTTCTGCCTCGGGAATGATATATTTTCCTATATGACATGTTAACCAAAGGGGAATTGTTTAGTTGATAAGAAATTCATCGTCTCATGGGCTCGAACCACCGAAACCGAGAATTCGGGACGTACAGTTGACGCCAGAACGTCCTGAATTCTCGGTTTCCGTGGTTCGAGCCCATGAGACTACGAATTTTTTATCCACTAAACAATTCCCCTCCGGTTAACGTACATGAAAATATATTATTTCCGAGGTCGAGCGAATTGCATATTAAAGGACATTTGTAACCTGATACTTGTATATATGAATCACGGTGAAGTGATAAAAACCATTATCATATATATATATATAATATAATATATATATATATATATGTGTGTGTGTGTGTGTGTGTGTGTGTGTACAGAGGTTCTCTTACCAGTTGATTCGTGTTAAAAATTCCTTACTAACCGCTTCATACACATACACAGAAGCAAGCTTCCACATCAGCGCATCGAACACCTTGCACCCACACACACACACACACACCAAGTCATTTACCCTCGTCTTGCAAGCGTTCTCGTTCTACCAGGATATAAAGGCCCCACTTTTGAATAAAAAATTTTCCCCCCAACTCATCATCGCCCAGTCTTTCAAAATGGCCCAGCCATCTCAAAATAAACTGATCCATATAATCTATTTTCTCTGTGCATCTCCACACTTCTCGCCTTATCAGTTCCTACGCCATATATACAGTAATTCGAAAACTGTTCACCTTGATAGCCCGAGGCTTTTTTTTTCACAATCACCATCCACACTTGCGTACGTATTTATTTCCGTGATTTACACGTACGCTACGCACAAAATGGCTTGTGAGCAGACACACACCCACACACAATATTTCTGTATATATATATATATATATATATATATATATATATATATATATATATATATATATATATATATATATATATATATATATATATATATATATACTACATATATATATATATATATATATATATATATATACATACATATATATATATATATATATATATACATACTATATATATAATATATATATATATATATATATATATACATATATATACACATACATACATACATATATATATATATATATATATATATATATATATATATATATATGTGTGTGTGTGTGTGTGTGTGTGTGTGTATGTGTGTGTGTGTGTGTGTGTTTACATACAATGCCATATTTACTACTGTATCGCATAGTCTAACGTTCTGTTATCTTAATATCTTCTCTGGAATGACGAATACGCGACAGCATTCAAATATTAGCGTAAAAATCTCGGCAGATAGCCAAATCGTAAAATTAGATATATCTTTTCAAGTAATCTCAATTTGCAGCAAAATATGGAATTACAATTCATTTTAGTGAGTATCTACAAATCCTAACCTATCTTATCTTGACCTAACCCAACGTAGAATTCCGTGTCCTACTAGAACCAATGGGAGGACTTTCAAATATGGCAATTTCTATCGAGTTGCTCAAACTGGAGAGATGAGTAACAATACAGAAATTGAATAAGCGATTAGCTGAACTTTGTAAACTATTACCGTTATCTTTAATCCACAAAAACGGAATGTCATGTCAGTGTTTCATGGTTTCCGATAGGTACCAGTGGGGCTTCCCCAGCCATGGACCAATAAGTGATCAAGGGCTTTCATAAATGATAGTGTCAAAGAACGGTAACTTTACCGAACCCAATACAGGTGGCCACATCTTATCTGACCTGCACAACCAAAGCTGACCGCAGGCTGGGTGTCCTCCCTGTTGCCCGCTTTGATATCTTTAATCATAACTGACCTCACCTTAATGAAATATGTTAAGCCAGGTTGGTACAGGGGTCGTCTATATTAGAAGTCTCAAGAAAGATGGACGAACGCTGAGGCTGGTGGAGTTATAATGCTTGATTCAAGAAATTGTAGAGAGTGTTAATCTTTGAGTGCTTAAATACCTACAAAAGTGTTGCTTTGAGTAAGTAAAAGCCCATCCATGGCCGCCTGACTCACTGACATCAAGCCACAAACAGTCAATATCCGGAGTAGGTAGGATGAGTCACTGGGATCCACAAAATGTTCTAAATACGGGCTTGTGTAACGTTACTATTGGCGGTCCTCCCGTAACTGTAAGTGACAGAAACAGGACAATTTATATATTCCATTAAACAGGCATTTAAGGTTCACTCTTTTTGTGGGTTAGAGGTTAAGAGTCCACCGCAGGAGGAAAAACGTTTAGTACTGCGCTCAGTATCACCAAACAACGACGCTAACTATGGAGCAAGTACTCTGCCACAGTCGTGTTTTCGACGTACAATGAAAGTTTCATCTGTTTCCGAAATAAATTCTGCCAATTAACACTAGGATAAAAGGCGATGGGCGATTGTCAACAACAGTGCAATGACAAACTTTTCTGAATTCAAGCGTCTGTGAAACAAAATTGCCCACGTCTGTAAATACGCTGACGCCGGTAAAAAGTCCTGTTGAAGCCACTAACACGGTACCTACAGAAACAAAGTTTCGGTGTAATAAGAGTAAAAGAGGTGGTACAACTT
>NC_087209.1:36553465-36585965 GCF_015104395.2 Macrobrachium nipponense | reverse complement strand
TTCGGAAGAGTTACCGCGCGGACGTAAGGAAAATTTTTTTTCATAAATTCACCATAAATCGAAATATTGTGCTAGAGACTTCCAATTAGTTGCAAAATTAAGTTAAATGATTGAATATTACTAAAATATAAGAGTTTTAGCTTACGATTGCGTTTTTCGACCATTTCGGTAGAGTCAAAGTTGACTGAAGGTTGAAATTTTGGCACTTATCGTTATTTATATGAAAATATCTCAAAACCGATAAAAGCTACAATCATGAGTATTTTTTCGTTGTATTCTACATAAAAATGCGCACATTTTCATATATAATAGTCCATGTAACGGCTAATTTAAAATGGTAATAAAATTATGTCAAAGTGACGAAATAATTTCCGAGATGTGTCACAGATACTTTTTAGTGCAGCAAGAAAGAAATTCGCGCTTGCGCGCCTGCGTAACGATTGTAAACAAAACAACACTTTGATCCGTGAACTCCCAGCATCCCCCAAGGCGCGTGACTCAAGAGTTTTCGGCTGGTAGGCCTAAAAGTATTTTTCTGCGAATTTTTAAAAAAACTTTTGTATGTCGACGTAAAATACGTCCAGTCGGCACCCGAGAGACAAAAAATGTCGACGTAAAATACGTCCAGTCGGCGTTTAAGGGTTAATATAATTTATCTAGCCCGATTAACCACATTGAAAAGGAGGAGGGAATCTGAATACAATTTCCCCTTCGGACAGAATAGGAGAAAACAAACAAAGAAATATATATCATAGTTAGTCAAAACTCAACCCAAGGTCTAAGATACTAACAACTCAAAGTCTCCTACCATAATGCCACCAAACTGCGGTAGCACAGGACAAGGAGTAAGTGCATAGTCAGTCCGTCTGTACTAAAGTCAGGTGACCGACCAGGTGACCAGTCAGACGAATTGAGGACAGCAAGGCTGCACCCTGAAGACTATCAAGCACTATTCTTTCCCTAAAGGATGAGTGTCTGGACTGTCTGGGTGATTCAAAGCTAAGCAAACCTTGGGGGTGTATCAACGCAACCCGACGTCGCCAGCAACGAATCGGCTCATGAGCAACTCCTAACTCGAGCTTTCTGGTGCCAAGAGAAAGGAGCGCGGAGCAAAAAGGCGATTCAGTCCCGAAGGACGAATACCTGACAGTTCAACCTGGTCTCATGTTACACGATCATCGGGGGTGTATCAACGCAACCGACTTCGTCAACAAGAAACTCAGGGCTACTAAATGTCGCCTGATCTCACACGAGTGTCTGACTCCGAGAAAATAGGTGAGACAAAAAGTAGATGGTGAGCGAGTCACCAGATGACAGCAGACGATCCATCAACTAATTCCCTGTCCAGGACAGTGGAAGAAGCAGGAGTCGTCAGGACAAGCGAACCAGTGGCTAGTCCTAGGTCAGCATCGACTCTGGGAGAAGCGTAGTCGCCAGTGCCGACAACCCAGTGGCTGGAACCATTTCACACTGACAATGGAAGGCAGCATGAGTTGCCAAGCAGTCAGTCCTTGTCATCAACAACACCTAAATACCAAACTGCCTAATTCCCATTATAACTACAGTCAAAAACTAGCCATGGGTTATAATACAAAAAAAAAAATATATACAACAAAACAAAAATTAATGAATAATATACAGGTAGCAACCAAACGTAAAACAGGAAGACTACCTAATTCTCCTGTCTGAAGACCTGTCCTGCCATCACCAACGGGCCCAAAGAACGAAGGTCGCCTAGAACTAGAGAAATATCCCTCAAGTAAAAAGAGGCAAAAAACAGAATAGAACGCCAAGTCGCCGCCTCAAGCACCTTGGCGACTGAGACGTTCTTCATAAAAGCTACTGATGTAGCAACTGCTCTAATACTGTGTGCTCTCGGCGTCTGGTCTTCCCCAGCAGCCGAACCACCAGTTTTAACGATCAGATCTCTGAGAAAAAAGGATACACCATTCTTTGAAATAGGTCTCTTGACATTCCGGGTGAAACAAACAGATGACGGGGACGACCCTGAATGTCCTTCGTGCGGCGTAAATAACATGAGAGCGCCCTAACAGGGCAAAGAACTAATTCCTCATTTAAATTACCAACAAAGTCGACCAGCAACTTCAGTACGAAAGACCTGGGAATGGGATTATCAGACGATTCAGTCTTTGCGACAAATTCAGGAAGGTATGACAAAATCATGTCTTGTCCAGATCTGGCAACCAGAAAAGAGTGCTTGCAGTTCACCCACCCTCTTGGCTGTAGCCAGTGAGACAAGGAAGAGTGTCTTAGAAGAGAGGTCCCTAAATTTGGCGGAATTCAGAGGCTCAAACGGAGGGAACCTTAAGGCTTGAAGGACTTTGTTAACGTCCCTTGTCGGAGGCGAACACTGCGGCCTGGGTCGAGATAGGTGGGAAAAAGATCGAAGTAAATCTCTAATGACATAAGATGAAGAGATCTCGGGGAGCCTTGCCTGAAAAACATAGGAAAGCATAGACCTATAACCCTTAATGCACAAAGGTGACAGGGCCCTGTCATGATGTAAATGAACTAAAAACTCCGCTACTTTCGGTAAGGAAGGTCTAGAAATTGAATGTCCTTGAGACTTACACCAACGTCTGTAAACCGACCATTTAGCCTGATAATTTACTCTGGTTGATTGCCGTCTGGCAAGAGCCAACTGTCGCGCCACTCTGGAGGAGAACCCTTCGTGCTTGGAGAACCTCCTGACAGTCTCCAGGCATGAAGATGAAGCATGTGGAGCCTCTGATGGAACCGATGAAATCAAGGGGTTGTTTGAGAAGATCTGGTCTCTCTGGCAGGCGAATGGGGGGGTGGTGGGGTTTTTTTTTGGGGGCGTTCCACCAGTGCTTCCAGAAGGTCGGGAAACCAAACCACTCCTTCTGTGGCCAGAAGGGGGCGATCAAGGTGAGATCCAGACGCTTGGTTGCCCTCACTTTGTTGAGGACTGACCTCACCAGAGAGAACGAAGGAAAGCATAGGCTTGAAGTCCCTCCCAGTCCTGCAAAAGAGAGTCTGTCCCGGCACTCTGAGGAGTCTGGTAAGGGGCGAAGAATATCTGGCACGAAAATTCAGTGGGGTGGCAAAACAGATCGACTGTGACAGGCCTTTTCTTCCTGAGGCTGTCGAAGACTTCCTGGCAAAGTGTCCACTCCGACCCTTGAACTTCGTTCGGTCTCGACAAGGCGTCTGCTAAGACGTTGTGATGGCCCAGGATAAACTGAGGGACCAACGAATCCCCCTGTCTTCTGCCCAACACAGGATTGATCGGCTTCTTGAGTGAGAAGATCCGACTGTGTGCCGCCTTGGTTTCTCAAGTACGAGACTGCTGTGGTGTTGTCGACAAAGATCGCGACAACCGACTCCAACAGTTGTTCCTGAAATGAAAGAAGGCCTAGGTACACTGCCCTCAGTTCCCTCCAATTTATTGACATGATCCTCTCCTCCTCTAACCAAAGGCCCGAAGCGGCTTCGGAGCCCAGGTGTGCGCCCCAACCTTGATCCGAGGCGTCTGACCAAAACATTAGGTCCGGAGGAACCGAAAGAAGAGATGTCCTGACTTGAGGCGGTGAACTTGCATCCACCAACGGAGATCCTTCCGACATTGTGGAGAAGAGGCGACTATCGTGTCCTCGGACACGAAATCCCATGACTGGCGAAGTGTCGACTGAAGGGACCTCATTCTGAGACAACCTCCGGGAACCAGTTGGATGAGGGATGACAAATGGCCCAGGAGAGACCTCCAAAGAGAAACTGGCTGCGTTACGGAGGACAAAAATTCTTCGATCAGACTCAGAAGCTTGTCTATCCGTTTCTGAGCGGGAGAAGCCCCTCAAAATCTGGGAATTCAAAAACAATCCCCAGATAAGTCATGATCTGGCAAGGGATTAGATTGGACTTGTCGAAGTTGACACGAATGCCCAACTCGACACAAAGAGACAGAACTATATCTCCCTCGACCGGAGACATTTCTCTAGAGATTCGGCCTGGACTAGCCAATCGTCCAGATACCGAAGCATCCTTACATTTAACTGATGCAGAATAGCTGAAACAGGAGCCATCACCCGAGAAAAGACCTGTGGAGCAGTGGTGAGGCCAAAACAAAGTCTTGAACTGGAAAACTCCCGAGTCCGTGAAAAACCGAAGGTAAGGTGCTGCTCTTGGATGGATGGGGATTTGCAGATAAGCATCCTGCAGATCGATGGAAATCATCCAGTCCCCCCTCCTGACGGATGAAAGAACAGTCTGGACCGTATCCCATCCTGAACTTGGACTTTAGAATGAACTTGTTCAAAACCGAAAGATCTATGATGGGCGCCAGGCACCCGAGGCCTTTAGAACTACAAACATCCGAGAGTAAAACCCGGGAGAAGGAGGAGCTCGCTCTATGGCATCCTTCTCCAAGAGGGCCGAAAGCTCCTTCTCCAAGGCTTGACCCCTGATTGAGTGAGGGGAATAACTGCTGAACTCGAGAGGACGATTGGAAAGTGGAGGTCTGGAAACAAAAGGGATCTCTTAACCTTCCTTCAGGACCTCCACCACCCAAGCATCCACCGCTCTCACCCCTGCCAAGCTGACCAATGGCGGGAGAGACAAGCTCCTACTGCGGTCTCCAGGCGAGGTGATGACTCCTACTTCCGAAAATTCTTATGCAGAGACAAGGAAGAAGAAGAAGAAGAAGAAGAAGGTCCTCCTGGAGATTGAGCTCTTTCTCTGCCCTTAGAGCCACGCCAAGAACCTCTCCCGCGTTTCAAAGGGTGAGCACCAGAGGATGAAGAGGCACCAGCAACCTGAGATGTACTCTGGAAAAAAGAGCCAGAAGGAGGTTGTTGGGCTGGAGCAGAAGGTACAGATCTGGTCCTAAACTTACGCTTACTCCTTGAAGGAACAGTAGGAAGACCAGAGGAAAAAGCTCTTGATAAGGCCCAGTGAGCTTGGGAAGGGAGGCATCACCTTGATGTTCCTTCAAAACCTCAGAAAGCACAGAAATATCGAAAAGGAAACTCGCCAACCAAGGAAAAGGACGAAGGGACAACAGACGGGTTCTCTGAATCTCCGATACAGAGGAGGGTAACTGCGACAAATACAGGTTACGCCTTAGAGAAACAAGAAAGGCCTGCATTGAATGCAGCAAGCTCGTTCTGATGTACAGAAGCGATTGAAATGAATGAGCAGAATTTCTCAAAAAGAGGAGCATCAGGAGGAACAAACCCGGAGTCCTTGATATACATTAAAAGCCCTCCGAAGACCCACATATTGAAGGATTGAGCTTCTTGTAAGGAGCTCATAACAGACTCCATAGCAATAAAATCTTCAATTGAGACAGAGACCGAAGCCTTAGAAGGCAATTGAGACAGAGACCGAAGCCTTAGAAGGCAAGGGTTGACTTGAAAGTCGGACAAAATCAGGATTTGGCTTGGGGGGTCGAGAGAATGAAGAATCATCCGCCACCTGGTAAACTCCTCTCCGGTGTCGTAGAAGAGAAGAGAGCTTCCTCTTCCCTTCCCCGATCACCTTCGAAAGTTTAGCGGCAACGTCCGCCTTCACTCTCGCGAACCTCTGGGCAAAGGGAAAACGTAAAAATTCCCGTGACCGGGAAGGACCGTCAAGAAAAATCCCTTCTGTAATACAACGAGGCGGAGGCTGCTTCTGCTCTTTAGGCCTCACCTGAGGAAGAAAACTCAAAATTAAATCAAAAAGTTTCTTGAATTCTACATCATGACATCCATTCGAGGAAACATCAATATCACACGAATCCGCGTCATCATCATCATCATCGTCAGATCCTAACTTAGAAACTTCCCCTGAAGTAAAATCCTGACGACTAGCTATCTTAGGTCTGACACTAATATCCCTCCCCCCTTCTCCTAAATAAGCGCCCTTTGGCACTGTTACGGGACTAACAGGGGACACGTTGGGTAAAGATTCGTTAGGCACCTGCCCGGATCCGATCCCCCCTAGGCCTTCGCCACGACGGGGTTCACAAGCCGGGGTATCTGTCGCACCGTTACCCATGGTGCTGTCGACAGGTACCTGACGAGGAGCTGAAAATGAATCTAAAAGAGTGTTAGACATTCTAGTAAAGGCTTCTTGAAAATTCTCTGACAGATTGTTAAACTTAGCTGAAAGATATCCTATCTAGACTAAGCTGTAATTTCTTAAAATTCTGTTTCCAGGTAGTTTCCATTGCCAAAATCTTTGAATCTACATCAGAAATAACTTCACTAATTACCGGTTGTACAGGGGGCAAAGCATCAATTAATTCGGAATCGGAGCGCCCAAGTCAAAGAATTCGTTAGATACAGTTCTAGCAATCGATTTCTTTTTCTCCTTAACCGATCTTTTACGCTGCAAGATTGTTTGGCGTTTCATATAAGCAGTCATATCCTCGTCAGACCAGGGCTTACATACGTCACAACGAGAAGTCAAGTCACAAACCTGTCCACGACAAGAGCTACAAATGTCATGGGGTTCATACTCCCTGCTACTCATCCTTGTCCCACAAACCGGGCAGTTCCTGATGTTGCTGGCAGAAGGAAGCATCGTAATTTCTTGGCAATCCATTGTAGAATTGGACAGGTCAGTAGTTCCGGGTCGCGCAAAATTTCGTAATTTAAGATAAGAACCACAACAGAAATCAAAGTTAATTCACTATTTCGTGATGTAATGCGTGAGTGGTAATTCACATAAAGTCTCATTTAACAAATAATGCAAGCTTTAAAGGCACAAAAAATGTTTAAGGAAATTTATAAAGAGCAGCCGTGATGTAAACAACACGGCCGCTCGTTAACAACTGATTTGAGGGAAGGTTTTTGTATCTGTCAACGACAGTGTTGCCAATGGGCGGACAGAATAGGAGGTAACAGGGTTGCCAATGTGGTAAATTTTGGTGCGGTTTTTGGGGATTTAGGGCTAGATAAATTATATTAAGGTAATGTTATTATATATATATATTATATATATATATATATATATATGATATGTATATATATATATATATATATATATATATATATATATATATATATATATATATATATATATATAAAAGCGAATGCCACAGGAAAATGATAGTCAGAAATCCAAGCACTTTCGTCTTTACTAAGACATTGTCAAAAAACGAATGAAATACAATTGGAGAGAAAGTTATCAGGTAAACAACAGATCAAAAATACCAGATGGTTAATTGTCAAAAGGGTAAAAGTTAGGAAGATAATCAGGATTATCGGATATCACACGGTCACAAACCAAAACATAGATTTAACCCTACCAGAAACTACATATTACCGTAAATTCAAAACATGTAAAAACTGAATATATTAATTAATTTTGTTGCTTATATTTATCTACAACTTTTTTCATTATGAAGGCATCAAGTTTAAATAAACCAAGACTTAAATTTAGAACATTTCCATTATTTGACTTGATGAAACAAGATTCAATGATATTCCTTTTGACTGTGTCATATATATAATATATATATATATATATATATATATATATATATATATATATATATATATGCAATAAACTACTTAATGTCCATTAATATCCAATTCGCTCTACCTCGAAATTAATATATTTTCCTATATGTTAACCGAAGGAGAATTTTTTAGTTTATAATAATTTCGTCCTCTAGTGGATTCGAATGAGAGCAGAGAGGAGAAACCAAGACTTCAGTGCGGCCGAGTCGTAACAACACTGAAATTCTAATTTCTCCTCTGCGCTGGTTCGAGTCCACGAGAGGTCGAAATTATCATCAACTAAAAGATTCCCGTACGGTTGCCATGTATGAAAATATACTAATTCCGAGGAAGAGCGAATTTGATATTAAGGGACATTTGTAGTTTAATTAATATATATATATATATATTATATATATATAATATATATAATCTATACAATTATATATACTATAATGGTAATTAAGATTTTATGACTTTTATGGAATGGCTCTTGGTTGTAAGATATACAGAAAAATATTCAAGCTCAATATTTAATATAGGATCTTTGTTACTTAAAAGACATTGTCACTTATCGAGAAGCCTGACCAGCAAAGCACCCGTTAAGCTGAAGAGCTATTGTTTGTTTATATATGTATATATATATATATATATATATATATATGTATGTATGTATGTATGTATATATGTATAAATATTCTACCATGGGAGCTAAAAGGTGATATAAAACATAGGCAAAGTACATGGCCATGAGGAAAGTGAAACGATGGAGTGTAAGATCTTTCGACTTTCTTCTAAGACTTTCTCATGCTCTAGAATGCGTTATAAGAGTACAGGGAGAAGTCTTTGACCCAGCTGTTTTCCTTCTCTCGTATTCACTTATACATGGGTTCAGATTTAAATATATATACATTATATATATATATATATATATATATATATATATATATATATATATATATATATATATATATGTGTGTGTGTGTGTGTGTGTGTGTGTGTGTGTGTGCGTGTATCACCAAAAAGTTTGAAATAACAATCAATAACTCAGTCATTCAATAAATCAATGGCCTCTATCTTTAAATGACGAGATGACAAAGTCAGTCTTTGACTTAAAAAAGTCAAGAGACAGAGGATTGTGGACGATGAAAAGAAATGCCTTAAAAAATATTGACTGACTGAAGAAGAAGAAGAAGAAAGAAAGAAAATTAATAACGTTAGAAAAATGTTAGACCAGGAAAAGAAGAACTGACTAAAAGTGACAAAAGGGCAGCGCAAGAAAGCAAACTTGAAATTATCGCTTCCATCGACTGAGACTTGGTTTATGGCCGGAGGAGGAGGAGGAGGAGGAAACTACCGAGAGGTGTGAAGTCAATACGACGCACAGAACTGCGATGAGGAAACGGAATGTTGTGAGCAGTCTTACGACATGGAATGAGGACTTCAAGAAAAAGAATTAAGATGGGAATGGGGTCACTAGGGGGAAGGATTAAGCAATGGAAAGGAGATTTTTAGAAAAAAAAATGATTGCGATATGGAATGAGGATTTTGGAAAATGGTATTAAAGTGTGAATGGGGATTTTTTGTTAAAGGACTATGATACTAAATGAGGATTTTATTTTTGAAGGACTATGCTACTGAATGGGGATTTCGGGAACAGGGATTACCACTGAATGAGAATTTCTGGAGAAAGGCTTCCGGTATGGAATGAGTTTTTTTTTTTTTTTTTTTTTTTTTTTTTTGGAAAACGGATTGGAATATTTAAAGGGTATTTTAAGAGAGAGAGAGAGAGAGAGAGAGAGAGAGAGAGAGAGAGAGAGAGAGAGAGAGATGTCATGTGGTGAGGATGTGATAAAAAAAAATATTAAGATATATATATAGACCGGGGATTTTAGGGGAAACGGCAAAGGGAATAAAAATGTGGAATGAGAATTTTGTGAAAAGGATTCAGAGGTGGAATCTGGATTTTTTGGAAAATGACTAAGATGATGAATGACGATTTAAAAAAAAAACGATTAAGATATGATGTGATGTTTAAGAAAACAGTTTAGATATTTCATGATAAAAAGGATTTATGAATGAAATGCCGATTTTGGAATAACAGATTAAGATATGAAATGGGAACTTTGAGAAATAGGATTGAAAAGAACACTGGGATTTTCACGACTAAGATCTGCAATGGGCCTTTTGGGGAAGGACGACTGTATGGAAAAGGGAAAAGATTAAAGCAGCCTTTGGAATTAAGATAAGGGATTGGATATTTTAGGAAAAGGATGACGATAGGTAAAAGACCGCGGATTTATAATAACAGGGTTGTAATATGGGATATGAATTTTGAGCCCCAATGCCAAAACTGGAATAGGTTTTTTTTTGTATATGGGATTAAGATATGGATTTAAAATTTGAGGAAATAGACTATGATATAGGGTAGGAATCTTGTGGAGAAATTAAGATACTGAAAGCATTTTTTAAAAATGTTATATAGCTAATTTACGGAAATTCTGGGGATGATAGAACAAAAAGGACATCAAAATTGTATTACTTCTTTTTTTTAATTTTCGATTCTCGCCGTTTTTTTCTTTTTTTATTCACCGCTGAATCTTTCGTTATATTATTTTTTTCTTATATATGAATAAGGTTTAACTGACCCTCTCTGAAAAAAAAAAATGAAAATTTATAAATACACTTCTGTGAAAGTTAGCAAAACATTTTCTTAATGTAAAAAAAATAAACTTGGAAGATTTATAAGTAATATTTACGGGCTGCTCTCTGGGCAAGAGCCCGTGCTGGTATAATGTCTGCTAAATCTAAAACAATTATGTCTTTTAAGAAAGATTTTATTAATTTTTTGGGGAGTACATAACTTCTCGAATATGGAAACGTTAAATTTTGAAGAAAAAAAAAAAACGCTTTTGCTGACTAAAACCATCGTCAAATGTTGAAAAGTATAAACTTTTGGAAAAATTAAAAAATCAATATAAAAAGAAAATTCGAGAAGTATAGAGAAGTGGACGTTCGCCAATACCCCTTAGAACGAAAGCGGCACAAGAGACGTAAAAATGGTGCTAAGGTGAATAAAAGCTTTCTTACAGCTCTCCTGTTATCGCAAGTTCCTTGAGACCTCTGTTTACTCACGGAGTTCTCGCGCTCTCCTTCGCTCTTTTATTTTATGTATATCTTTACCTGCAGTTTTCTTTATGTTCGATTGTTTGTCTTCACTTCGCTTTGATTTTTCTCTAACCCTAGTTTTCTTGTTTGCGGAAGTTGTGCTATAGTAGATTCACGTCAACCGTGCATTTAATGTCTAGGACAGTCCCCTTATGACGCTCCTGATTGGCCATTGATAAACCAATCACAGGTCTGGAAACTCTCACACAGGCAGGATGTATGTTCCACCTCTCCTGAGGGATACTTTTGAAAGACGTATCCCTCAGGAGAGGTGGAACATAGATCCTACCCATGTGAACTCTCTCGAGAGACTGAGAGTTTCCAGCCCTGTGATTAGCTTATCAACAGCCAATGAGGAGCGTCGTAAGGGACTGGCCTAGACATCAAATGCACGGTTGATGTGAATTTACTATAGTAAGTTAACGGCGCTTTTAACTGTTTTTTTTTTTTTTTTTTTTTTTTTTTTTTTTTTTTTTCCATATTAATATTTGCACATTTGAATTAAACAGAAACAATGAAAATTTCTTCTCTAACCCCTCAACAATCGGCCATAGGCCTATTTCTAGCGATGGGCCCAAACAGTGAGTAGGGAGGCATACATAGCCCGTTGTCTACCCGAAAGTAAGTGAACTGATCTTTGAGGGGAAAAAAATGAAAGCCCTGATGGGAAGTTACAAGAGGAAAAGCAGGTCAGACCCTCATCACACACACACACACACACACACACACACACACACACACACATACACACACACACACATATATATATATACATATATATATATATATATATATATATATATATATATTATATATATATATATAATATATATTATATATATGGGCAGCAGGGTCCATAGACCCAGCACTTTTAAAAGTGGAGGGGCCAAAGTTTCCTTTGTGCCCCCACTTTTCAGCACAGCCAAAATTTTTTTAAAAAATGACATTTTTCAAGTGAGTGCTTTCATTTGTCAGTGAGTGTTATGTCGATAATATATCGTAATTCCTGGTGGCATTTTGATGTTTTTGTTTTTGGTAATTGTTCAGAAGTGTCGCGGACGAAAACTATGCAGCCAAAAGAGTATATTGGACTAGAAAAGAGAAACACTAAGATATAATATTTCGGTAGGCAAGCCTAACATAGCGGTGTTATTTCGAGAATTTTATTTGTTCGTTCGTCAGTGCGTGTGTCATATCGTTAGTATATAGTTATTTCTAGGTTTATTTTGATGTTATTGGTTTTGTTTGCTTATAAGAAGTGTCAAAGACAAAAACTATGTAGTCCAAAAGCTTAATATTGGAATAGAAAAGAGGAAGACTAAGATAAATTACGATTGTTATCCAATAAGCTTGTGTGTAGCGACTATGATATTATGTTATTAGATATCTATTGGTGTAGTTATTTTAGTGTGTGTGTGTGTGTTTGGCAGACAATTATCAACAGTATATTATAATTTTATGTGTTATTGTGATAGTTATGGTGTAGTTTTTTATTGTGTGTGTGTGTATTTTTCAACATACAATTATCAACAGTATATTATAATTTTATGTGTTATTATGATAGTTATGGCGTAGTTTTTTATATTGTGTGTGTGTGTGATGTGAGTGAGTGTGTGCCAGGGTGTCAACTAAAACATTTCTGTATTAGTGAGTGAAATAAAAGCTCACTGAGTGAGTACATAGTATGTTGAGCGCCGAAGTTGCAAGGCAATTAGCTAGGTGGGGTCTGGAGCGAGCACTTTATCCCCCACTGGGATTTGTGGCGGGGCTCTGGAAGCCCCTGCATTTTTAATTTTGTGCGTTTGTGTGTGTATGTGTATGTGTATGTGTGTGTGTACCGGCACAGTAGAGAAGAGAGCATCAAAGAGGAGGCTTGAATATGATCCCGATTATGGCGCTGGTGCCCACTAAAAAAAAAATGCATGCAAAATGGTATTCAAACACCATAAATGACTATATTTTTGTATGATTGTATAATCTATGATGCTATTACGATGCATGCTATCAAGCCATTGAGTCTATTAAGTTTTGAAGAGGTCTGGTAATTTTACATTGTTTTTATTATTCCTATAAGATATTGAGATCTTGGCTATTTTTCTTTACATGTTCACGTTCATTCTGATTGCATTATTATTAGCATTGCCTTCATATGATTATATATGGGTGTGTGTCTGTGTGTGTAATGCTTGGATAATAGAAAATTTGCTTTGATTTAGTTTTTACATTTTGATATTGCAAATTAATTTGCAGTAATGCATCCTTTGATAAACTGATTCAATTAAGCTGAATTGTGGCCAAACCATTAAAGATGACTTTACCAGTCTAGAAAATACGATCAATGTTCAATTATTAAACCTTTAAGATTAACATCATACACAATTTGTGCACGTGTTTTAGTTTGAATTAATGATACAGTACTTTCACCTATTGGTTTATTTGAAATAAAGTTTTATATGTTCCATAAAGAATTGAAACTTTTCTGATAATTCATGTGTATCTGAATATTTGAATAATTGAGTATATTGGTTAGGCGGACACTATCTTACACTGTTGTCTCGTGCAACATGGAGGGTCTAATAACATTTATTAAATGTAAGATAACACAATATCGCAATGACTTTTCACCAGATCAAATATGTCTCAGTAACATTGGCCACCCCACATTTATCTGGTTTCCTACGCCACTATATTATATATGGATATATAATATATATATATATATATATATATATATATATATATATATATATAAATTTTTATCACACCGTGATTTATATACAATCATTTAGCTACAAATGTCGTTTAGTATCGAATTCAGACTGCTTCGGGAATATCCTCGAGATGGAATTATCACCAAAAGGGAATTTTCAAGTGAAATATACATACACATACATACATATATTTATATATATGTATATATTATATATATATATATATATATATATATATATATATATATATATGTATGTACTGTGTGTGTTGTAACCAGTAAGTTATTCTTCAGCAAGGTTCTATTCCTTCATTTTTCGAAATGTACGGAAACAATATATTTCCCTCTGGCTTTTCTTTTTTACCGATTTTCATCAGAATTGAAAACTATTGTCTATAAAACATATTTAAGGCCTGGTCATTTTTTCTTAACGTTTCTTCCCCACCCACTTTTTTTTGGGGGGGGGCTTCGGTTGAAACAGGACACCGACTTACCGGAAAGATGATGCGATTTAAATACATAGTCTGTATTTTGTATACGTTTTCTTCACGCACCTCGCATATTTTCTTGTTTTTCTCCCTGTTGAACACTTACTGTAACTGGATCGTACCAATCTAATAACAACAAATGAAAGAAATCACCAAATAGCTAGCAAACGATAAAAAAATAAGCAAAAACTATTCACTGGTCTTCATTTTCTTTGTTCCATCCTTAACGCTCGGTATTTTTCGTCCTATTTGTTCTTTGCGTTGCCTGTATTTGTACCAAACTGCCAGCAAGAACAGCAGCGAGGTAAACAGATAACAAAAGCAGAGGACTGCTTACCCTGCCAGGCTTCCTACAGAGATGCAAGGCGCAAATGGACCAAAGTTTAGGGCCATGGAAGGCTTTTATGGTCCGAACGCCATTTCTGTCTTATGGTCCTGAATTCGGTCTTCTTCCCCCCCAGGAAAATACCTGGTTAACACAGGGCCGAACTTCTTCTCTGAACTCTCTTCTCCTCCTTCTGTTATTGTCTAAAATACATGGGAACGTGTACCAGGGTGTCATAGAGATGAGACTAGTAGGTGAAGGAATTCATTTAGATGCCTATTGAAATATATATCTATATATGTGTATACACATATAGATCTAAATGTATATATAAATAAATATACATAAATTTATATATATATATATATATATATATATATATAATATATATATATATATATATATATATATACATACACACACACACACACACACACACACACATATATATATATATATATATATATATATATATATATATATATATATATGACAATTTGCATAGTAGTAATAATTGTTTTTCGTCCTTTCAAATGTTTTTTTATTGCCTTCCAAAAAAATACATGAAAGGTTTGTAAATTATAAAGAAAAATAAATCATACATGTATTGCAATCAATTGTTGTTAGTCACTTAGTCACTTTGCAAAATATCATAAACAAAATATTGCAATTGTTGTTAGTCACTTAGTCACTTTGCAAAATATCATAAACAAAATATTAAGTATATTATTCACTATTAAAGTATAAAGGTAGTATTTTTGACACAATAAGCATATTCACACAGTATGAAAGTGTTGAAGTAGTAATTTTTAGACAAATGTTTCTCAATCAATGTATTTCTCGTTTCTTCATTATCTAAACAAATTTCTGCTTTGTTGGCTATCCAGCGTGAATTCGAACCTCGCATGGGAGGAAGAATGTCTTCCTTCGATCAATTTTGGAGTTCAAGATTTTCAGTGGCAACATATCTAAAAAATATTTGGAAACAGATAAGTAAAGAGGTCACTGTGGCTATTTACAATACGTACAAGGGATGAAGTTTACTCATTTTCTAACCATTTTCGTTAGGACTAACCTAATTTAATGCTGGAGTACCCTAACCTAACTTAACTTTACCATACTGTTCAGGTGACACAACCTAACCTAAGCTAAGCTAACCTAATATTTGAAAGCACAATGACTCCATCATAACCATCTTAATCTATCTCATGGCCACTGAGACCTAACCTACCACACTGACACTATAACAAACTAATGCACTAAAAAATCTATATAACATTTTAACATGCATCAGTTGAAAAATAAATAAGCCCTCTTAATCTAACGAAACATATGGGAATCATATCCTAATTTATAATTATCCTATCAATTATCCATCATATGACCACTGTAACCTTCCCCATTACGCTGGCGCCATAACTTTACTTGTCACACAAGTGATAAACAGTAAATATAATTAGAATCTCATCTAATGTTAACAGTAAATAAATGTTTTTTTTTTTTTTTACTGATTATACTGAATGTTTTCATAATGCCCCTTACAAGGCACTATAGAACTCATATGCTGGCCAATTGTTTCCTAATGTTATGAAAAAAGGAGAGAGAGAGAGAGAGAGAGAGAGAGAGAGAGAGAGAGAGAGAGATTTGTAATGTTGAGAATATAATCAAATAAGCAAATTTCTGTTGCATTCTAGGTATCCGTTAATTCCAAGCTTTAATGTACTGGGATCGATTTTCCATTGTGCAAAAAAAGCAAAGGCACTGAGGATGAGAGAGACTGGCTCTTCTGAAAATATGAGACTGCAAATACAACAGACATAGTTGAACAGTCTGTAAACTCAGCTCTTCAAGTGAATTAGTGGTTCCCAACCTTTTCCGGACAATGCTTCCTTTCGCCATATGCCAGAATGTCATCCCCGTCACCCTCTCCACCTCCCCCCCCTACCCCAACTTTTTCCAAAATTGCCTGGCTCAAATGTGGATTCTAAATAATATGCGACAAAATGCTAACACAAACACAGAGGCTAGCGAACAGAAAGCTCGGCGTGACTTCTCAGCAGTGCGGACCGATGCGCAGTTTGAGCCTGCCAATCTGTGGTCACAATGCCACCCGCCCCCGCCCCCTCCCCCCTCCCCCCACAAAAACTCTGAAATTCCCCCCTGGTTGAGAACCATTGTTAGGGGTTTGCTACGAGGGGAGGGGAGAAGGGCGTCAAGCGTATTTTGACCTACTACAGTGAAATTTGCGTGGCACGAGCGATGTAGAAGGTACTCAAGGTTAAAAAAAAATGCCTGCTTAACACTTCATTTTGAGTTAGGAAATGCCTGCTTACTTAATATGTAATGCATTTCAATCCGTTAAGGAATGTCTATTTAATTCCTCGTTGTAATACTTCGTCCTACAGATGGATTCCTTCCTGCCTTCTACTTTTCCTCGCATTCCCTTGGTCATCTCCCCACTCGGCTGTCCAGTTTCTTTCTGTTTGAATGTCCGCTTTCACCTCTCATGGAAGAACAAATACTTAAGGCGAGACCTCTGAATCTTGAAAGGTGATCTGTGGTCTCGTTAAATCCGCTACTAATAATAACAAGTAATAAATCGAGTATTCTGTGCAACGTATAATGCTGTAAAACCATCAGCTATGGCCGGTACCGTTTCAGTTTCTCACCAGCTGCGGTAGAGTGAGGGTGCGTACCATGCCTCCGGAAAGTGTTGCCAGATGCAAAATCCATGGCTAAATTCAACCTTAAATAAAATAAAAACTCCTGAGGTTAGAGGATTCCAATTTGGTAGGTTTGATGATTGGAGGGTGGAAGATCAAAATATCAATTTGCAGCCCTCTAGCCTCAGTAGTTTTTTAGTTCTGAGGGCGAACAGAATAAAGTGAGGACGGACGGACAAACAAAGCCGGCACAATCTGTACCTTTTACAGAAAACTAATACACATAATAATAATAATTCCCTCACAAGATGATATGGAAATTCCAACATGAGGTACTGACGTACAATTTGCCTATCAATTAAAAACATGAGTAAAAAAAAGAATTATAATTAAATGATAACACTTTTCAATAAAGAATTGCGCTCATTATCTCGGTCGCTGTTATCGTCACCTGTTATCATCACTTCGTGAAATTTCCACCGCAGTCCTTATCGCCTTCCACTTAAGGAATTACAGCGGCTTAAAAGGGCCGATGACATTCCATACGATTTGGTATCTAGTGCACTCGACTCTTCATTAAAAGAGGAAAGTTATTTTCATTCACCTGTGGTCTTCCAACAGCTAAATCCTCCTTATCATCTCACCTGCGCTCTCTCTCTCCATTTCTTCGCCATCTTGTAATTTTCTTTTTCATTCTTGCCTAGATGTCGCGTTCATTGGATATTTGGGTGTTTCTTTCTGCTTCGTCTCTAAAATTCTTCTTGAATGGCGGATTTTGTCCTTCGCTCCCCTTCGTTCATTCATCGCTTCCTGCTTCTCTCGCTCCTCTTTTTCCTTCGCTTCCTCTCCTGCGAACGTCTTGCAGATTGCAGATTTTAATGAATGCCAGACCCCAAGACTCCGACTCTAGAGGAATGAAAAAAGAGCCATCATCCTCTTTCTTTCTTTTTTTTTTCTTTTTTGCAACAGACGATGACGTTAACACGTCTCTTTGAAATGTCGGAATATTGGAAGACGATTCCGACTGTGCGTCATCGCTTCTGCCGTGCCATTTTATATCTAGGAATTGAGCTGGATTTCTCTCTCTCTCTCTCTCTCTCTCTCTCTCTCTCTCTCTCTCTCTCTCTCTCTCTCTCGGCTGCAGATTATCTCTGTATTTTTGCCCTTGATCAATTTTTGAAGGGTACAAACGGAGCAGAAAACCAAAATGTGGACATTTTTTTTTGTACTTAGCTAACAACTATGCGTTAGAGATCTCTGGTCTTTGGAATCTTTGTTTAGACGTATAATAATCAGGTTCTGAAGGTTAAATTTTTTGAATGACGGAGCATCTCATCCTCTCCATCTTGCTCAAAACTACTTGCTCGTTATCTCTTCTAAAACAATTATACTCCTAGTTTCATCGCTTCTGTTACCTTATATCATTATGTCTACATATAGCACGTCTGTCATCTGCTATGGTTTCAAAATGTTTATAATGAATCTGCGCTGTAATTCAACGAACATCTCCATCTCGTCCCTCTCGTCCAGTTAGGTCTCAAATACTGGTCCCTGATTCTAAATCAAGTGCACACAGTGAGAGAGAGAGAGAGAGAGAGAGAGAGAGAGAGAGAGAGAGAGAGAGAGAGAGAGAGAGAGAGAAGAAAACTTCCCTCCATTTGCAAAGGCCACAAGGAAAACACTATAAAAACTAGATTTCTGTTTTTCTTCGGCAGATGTTATTTTCTTACTTAACTTTTGGAAATCGTCCGAATTTAAACTTTCCTTGTTACTCGAAAGCTGACCTTTAAGTTGACCTTTCATTCCCACGACCTCGATTCGATTGCACCTACATCCCAAAAGTTCTCTTCTTTTCCTTTTTACTGAGTCTTCATGGTCTGAAATCATGAGCTTGTTATTTCTTGAAAGGTCTAATATTTTTCTCGGAATATCCCATATAAAAAAGTATAAATAAGCATTTTTTTTAAGGCTGATATCTTTAGAATTTTCTTCTTGAGGTGGACTCTAAAAAGCCAGGCCGATAACTTTCTTTAAACCTTTTCTCGAAATGAGAGCACCCTCATATACCACCGACTTTCCTTACAGTGAATCCGTAAGGAGTGCTCTGTGACTCAGCGGTTGTTCGAATCATATTTAGCGAGCCTTATGCCAGCAAGGAAAATTCCCTGGGTGTTGTAAGGTATGTGAGGGAGCTGCAGGCCTAGTGTCGCTCTCCGGACCCTGCCCAACCAAAATGAGCGTTCTTCATTCATGAAAAACTTGCTTTCATTTCTCCTCTCTTTCTGAAAACGTCATATGTCGATGACCATCGTTTTAAAGCCAACAGTATGCATCAGATGGTCCAAGAACTTAACGGTAATTCGAAATCACTGCCACTTCAAGGAAAATTAATAACCGTGTTTGAATTTTAGATGAACTAGAGTTGGAGATTCAAATTTCTGTCTAGTGTCATCAGTGGATCTTGAAACTCAAGATTGAGCGGACTTACGAATTTTGGTTGCCTTATGAATTTCCGCATTTCGTGAGCTACGAATCTTGGTTGCCACAGACTCCTACAATATGGAGTATTGAAAACGAAGGCGAAATACGAAAGTAAATAGCCCAAACCCAACTATAAAACTGGCTTACAATACAGTTACCATATTTTTGTTTAAATCATCATGAGCATAATTGCCTTCAAAGGTTTAAACACCCAAAAAGCCTTAAAAATGTAGGATAATTCATAAGGTACCATTAATATGAAAACAATATAAGATTAGAATCTTGGTTTGCTAACCAAAATTCATAAACCTGCTCAAATATCCGAGTACTTCATAAGTCAGCTTACATGTAACTCCGTTTCTCTAGTTGGTCCCCAACAGGCAAACTCAGTCTGGTCCTAAATACTATCAGTTAATTTAGGGACATTTAGGACTGCACCTGCAAAAGGATTAGATTGTAAATGTACAACCTAACCTAACCTTTCTGAAAGGAAGAAAATAATTGAACAATTTTTTAATGGAAATTCGGATTCTATTCTCTCTATTACCAGCCACCTAATCAATTAATCTGTTAACGTCTCGGAGAGAAATGTGACCTATTGTCTGAGACACTTTGACGAAAAATATGACTCCAGGAGGGGTTGCATTCATATCATTAATTATTACTTTGGACTGATGGTTGCTAGCTCTTTCTCAACCCAGTCAGTGAGCCGCAACCATGTTCTAGACTAGACGTTAGACCGTGCCCGCAACGGTCGACTTGTCACCAGAAATTTCATTCACTGCTCAGGCAACAAATTTCCAAAGGCGTTTGTAACAAACTGTTCCCAGATCCTTTGGAATTCGAACCCGGGCCCTGTAGCCAATGAGGCAAATGTGCTATCGCTGCACCACGACGTCTATACATTCAAGTTATCTACTTTCTGGAACCGATGATGGCGAATCGTCGGAGTGGAATCGCCCTAAGTCAGAGGGCAGACTGTGTAAATTGTCGAAAGTTTCTCCCTGTCTCATAAACTGAGGCGGGAATATTGTCAGTTTAGTAACAGGATATTGTCTGAAACAGGTTACAGGTGTTGCTGTCTTCGATGCTTCAGGGGGACAGGACAAAGTCAGCAACAAACCTGAAGGAGAACGGGGTACCATTATGCCAGACAGGCGAAGAGGTAAGTTCAATATATGGGGTTTATGACAAAATTAAGGCTTTCATTTAGAGAGAGAGAGAGAGAGAGAGAGAGAGAGAGAGAGAGAGAGAGAGAGAGAGAGAGAGAGAGAGAGAGATGATTATGTGGAGTAATCTGGCGTCACAGGCAGACATATACGAAGACAAAAGAGCACACCAGAAATAATACAGATATAAAAGAAGGAAAAATAAAGTGGAGGATATACATGAGGGTAGATCCCTCTGATCTTGTATTATGTCCACTTAAGTGTGAGTATGTATTGTTTGTAACACCTTTTCAAAGACAATAAAATTCTAGGGAGCACATAAAATTCAAAGTAATGTAAAAGGGGGAGGACCAGTGTGTGTGTGTGAGAGGGAGAGAGAAAGAGAGCTCCTAGAAAGTCTACAATCACGATTTCGCAACTGGAATGAGGTGGAACGGGGTGACTTGTAGAGTCTGGCGCGAAGGTGGGTCAAAATGTGGCTCTACAGCCACTGGAGTGAGAGTGACTTTAGTGGGTTATTATCTCTTTAAATCAGGTCAGACGTCATTCTCGAAATCCCTGTAGGTGAGCCGAGTCGAAATTCTTCGCTGGGAGGGATAGGCGGAGGGAGAGGAGGGGCCAGAGGAGGAACTTACGTCATTTGTCATGTAAGGGGAAAGATGGAGGCTTTGGAACTGGGAAATTGGCCTCAGGAGGAAAAGAAATTGACGATTATTGATGACAGAAGCCGATGTCTCGGAATACTTTTTCCCCTTCAGGGACGTCTGCAAGGTCATAAACGTGGCCCCAAGGATACTGTATAGTCGGAAGAAAAAAGACGAAAGTTTCCCCATTAAAGATGTGTCGATCTGGTGTACGGATGGTTGTAGGCGCCACGTCAAGACTTCTAATATCTGTCTGACCTTATTTTATTCAGAACTGACCGCTTAGAGCTTTGAACTAGATATGGTTGTTCGGTCCTACAAGGAAGTTTGCCAATGAACTTCTCCGCAAAGCTGTGACAAATTCTAATCTTGAAAACATGAAACACAAAGGAAGACAGTAAATTCCTCGTGTTAGAAGTAAGTCACAGGAAAGGCTGATTAAATTGGTGACCCTCGAGATCGCAATCTCCCCTCTGTAGAGATCACTGGACAACGACGTTTTTTTCTCTCTTGGTAATCGCCATACAAAGACGTCTCCAGGAACAGGTGCTGGGTTGACCACGTAATCTTATTTTTCTTTTTCCTACCCTTATTCGAATTAAAAAAAATTTTCCCGGTCAAAAATAAAAGCAAGTAAAATATGCGCCTTAGTTTCTTCGGCGCAATCGAGTTTTTTGTACAGCTTATAATCTACGACCCCCAAAATAGATCTAGTATATTTCGGTGGTCTCAGTATAATGCTGTGTGAGTCGCGGCTCATGAAACTTTCAGCCACGGCCTGGTGGTGTTCTGTCCTATAGCCTTGCCAAACGCACGATCTCGGCTAACTTTAACCTTAAATAAAATTTAAACTACTGAGGCAAGAGGGCTGGAATTTGGTATGTTTGATGATTGGAGGGTGGATGATCAACTTAGCAAATTGCAGCCATCTAGCCTCAGTCATTTTTAAAGACCTAAGGGCAACAGAAAAAGCAGTGCCGGACAGGCAAAGCCATCTCAATAGTTTTTTTTTAATAGAAAACTAAAAAAGTTATAACTTAACAATTTTTGGCCTTTTTCTTCCTCATAACTGGATTGTTGAGCTTTCCTGCAAGCCCATCGCTCTCCCGCCGTCGATTCCATCATTTTTTTTTTATATCAATGAATTCGAGCATTCATAAATCAACCCTATACTCGCCTCCCCTCTTCTGATGTGAATCAGCATCATAAACCACGAATCATCAATCATCACAACTCTTCACTCTGCTTCGTCATCATCATCGTCATCAACTTTAGATTCATCCCTAAACGACAAGTCAATTATCAAAGGGGTTTGACGAGAGATTGCAGTTTTTGTGGCGTGGCATAATTCAGGACCTGAATCAGCTTCTTCAAGCGCCAGCAAATGAATACACATACATATGTGCATACTTCCGTAATCTACACATTTTGTCTGTTACGATATTAGGATTTAACATCTGAGTGAGAAAGAAGCTACGCGATAATAAAAAAAAAATAATTCCTGGGCAAAGAGCCACCATTAACGACTGATCAGAAAACAGCCATTCATCAAAAAATCGCCGCGAAACAAATGACTGATAGGAAAGCAGCACATGATAAAGGGAGACGGATAATGCAGAGCATATTTAAGACTGACGGATGCGCAGCACTGATAGAGATTTACGGGTGAAAGCAGCCATATAATCGAATTTAGAGGGAAATAGCATATTAATACAATACTGAAGGGTAGTCAGGGGATAGCAGCCAATTTAAGAAAATTTATTATTATTATTATTATTATTATTATTATTATTCAAGACACTCATCCATATGGAATAAGCAAAGAAGGCATAAGCTTACTACTATGGAATAAAATGCCCAAAGTAGAAAAACAGAAACACAAAGCACAAATTAACAGAAATAAAAGAAAAGATGAACACCCGATGCAAGGGGCGGAAAGAGCCTCGTGCTGAAAGATTGGTCGGAAGAGCAGCTTCGAGAGACTGGAGAGGAAGCAGCTATAAAGGACTCGAGGGAAATCTGCCACAGAATATCACGGAAAAGCAGCGAACAGAAGCCATTCTATGAAAAATTAAAGGACATCAAAGACAAGATATGGCGGAAAGGTACCAATGTGATCAAAACTGGAAGAGAGTCGACGAGAAGTTATTTTATAAAAACTAGTGTGACATCAGCCACAGGATACAGTCGACAAGAAGTTATTTAATAAAAACTAACGGGACATCAGAGACAGGATACAGTCGACAAGAAGTTATTTAATAAAATTAATGGGACATCAGCCACAGGATACAGTCGACAAGAGGTTATTTAATAAAAGCCAGTGGGACATCAGAGACAGGATACAGTCAACAAGAAGTTATTTAATAAAATTAATGGGACATCAGCCACAGGATACAGTCGACAAGAGGTTATTTAATAAAAACCAAGAAGGTACTTAATGGTATCGGCCCGGGGGATGGGGGGTGATTTTCGACCAAGTTGGCAAAGTTGTGTTTTTCACAGTATCTCAAAGACGTAAGATGATGCCGATCTGACGCATTCTACTAGATAAAAAATGTGTGAGACTTATCTTCGATAACTTATCAAGTAGATTATTAAAAGACCATGTGTTGCAGTGGGTATCTTTACTCATTTAAACCACAGGAGACTATTTTAAATGGCTATATAGTTAACTGCAAACTTGTTTGCTCACTTATCACTCTAAGAAACCTCTTGGAGGCACCAAACGTCAGCCGCAAACATCTTTTCTCATTCAGCAGTCAGAGATCTTTGGAAGAGCTACAGAATTACCTCAGAGCTAAGGGTATGCTGTGAATATCTAATAATCCTTCAATCAAAGAAGCGTTGAACCCACAAAAGGTCGGTTGTGAATCTACTGACCCCTTGAACTAACTAGATTCTTGAAAGAGCAAATGATCAGCTGCAAGCATCTTTTCTCAGCTTTCAATTAGTGGTGATTCTTGAAAGGACAAAGGGTTGGTTATTAGGATCTTTGTTCAGCCATTAATCAGAGGAGATTCTTGGAGGTGATTCTCAGCTGCAAGCATTTTACTCACCCATTAATTAGAGAATACCTTAACAAGAGCAATGATAATTAGAGAACATCTTAACAAGAGCAATGATAATTAGAGAACAATCTTAACAAGAGCAATGATAATTGAGAACATCTTAACAAGAGCAATGAGAATTAGAGATCATCTTAACAAGAGCAATGATAATTTAGAGAACATCTTAAACAAGAGCAATGATAATTAGAGAACATCTTAACAAGAGCAATGATAATTAGAGAACATCTTAACAAGAGCAATGATAATTAGAGATCATCTTAACAAGAGCAATGATAATTAGAGAACATCTTAACAAGAGCAATGCTAATTAGAGAACATCTTAACAAGAGCAATGATAATTAGAGAACATCTTAACAAGAGCAATGGACAGCTACAAGCTTCCTTATCATTCATCAACCAGAGGAGAATCTTGCATGAGCAATAAGTCGGCTACAAGCATTTTCAGTCTGAGAAAATATATGAGAGCAAATTGTCAGCTATAAGCATCTTCACTCACTCAAAAATCAATGAAGATTCGTGGAAGAGCAAATTGGAAGCTGAGAGCACCTCCACTTTCCCGCCAATCAAAGAATATTCCTAAGAGTAAATGGCCTCCTGTGGGTACTTCATCTCACCAATCATTCACAGTATATTTCTTGAAGTATAAATGGCTAACTGTACGTGCTTTTAATCACCGATCAATCCTAGAAGATTCTCCTCAAAAAGCAGCTATTCATAATCTGAGAACATCTTGACTCACCCATCAATCAGAGGAGATTCCTGCAGGAGCAAATGGGCAGCGGCCAGCCTCTCCCTGTGGGACGCCTTGGCTGACACTCGCACTGGAAGAGGACTGGCGGAGCACATCAGACTCCCTGTGGCGATCAAGACTCCAACCACTGTTACCATGATTCCGACCGCCACCGTCATCACCATGGTCGTGCTGCAGACATCTTTCAGACCCATTGCGACTGTAAATGAATTGAAAAATGAGACATTACACTTCAGTTAGTATTTTGAGGCATTTTTTAGAATGCATTTCTTATTCTTATATGTACAAGAATGAGCTCTACTGCACTTTATTTAACGATGACGTGTGAAGATCATGACGTTACTTCCAGCCTGTAAATAACTCACAGGAATTACAGGCGATAATGACTAATTTGAATTGTCTCTTTAACACAACTGAAAATCTGTGACAAATTCGGCCGTTGTGAAAGAGCAACGCATTGCATTGCCTAATGAAATTCAAGAGTGCAGAAACTAACAAAGGTTTACTCCCTATATCTTGGGGAAGCAATGGCACCCATTTAAATGACAAAAGCTTATAAGACTCGCAGAATACAGAAGGATGAAATCATAGATATGACGTATGAAGGAAAGAAACAATAGCCAAATGGGGAAGTAACTGAAAAGTAATCATCGTACTTATGCAGTGAAAATAATGTATGTCAGAGAGAAAAATAATTGAGAAATTTGTTAAGGAAGAATATGTTATCTGCTAAAAAATAAAATACATCTTAAAGTACGAATGTCTTCATTGCTCATTTTTATCTTATTCACTGAAAGGAAACATTATTGCATTAAGATTGTATAATCAAAAGTCACTGTTTTCGATAAATTCTGAACATACGGCACAGCTGAAATCGACAACTATCTTCTTGCCTTATTATAATACCACCTTCAGTTCTTAAATAATAATAATAACAATAACTGTGCAGCTTATAAGGTTACATTTAACGAAAAGTCTAGTGTCTTTCCTGTAAATCTGTACATTTCTAATATTACATAGAGAGAGAGAGAGAGAGAGAGAGAGAGAGAGAGAGAGAGAGAGAGAGAGAGAGATGAAATCACTATTGGCCTCAAGCGTCTTCATCGCAACTTGCCCTAAATTCCCTGACGTCGAGGTACTTTTCCTAAAGAAACCACCTGGGAAACTTGTTCTCTTAATGTTCCCGCGGAAGTTTGCCCACGGTCTAGAGCTAGACAAAGTAGTTCTGCCCAAGTTCCTTTTTCTCGTTAAGCGAAGCTGGGAGTCTAGATCTTGACTCCTTGTACCGGGTGGTTCCTGCTGTTGCTTACATAAGTAAGCTCTACCCAGAGCCCCTTTCTCATGAAACTTTATTTTATTTTATTTTTGTTTTTGTTTACGCTAGGTTGTTCCCCAAGGTGTTAACACAAGTGGGTTCTAGAAGTGGCCCTTTTTACTCTTGAAATCTGGCAATGAGTCTTGTTCCTTATACTGGATCGCTCAGGCAGATGCGATAGTAGGATCTGGTAAGGGATTTTTCATGAAGGCATCACTGTTCAGGATCTTATCAAGTGTAGTACAAACGGTCAATGATGTACATCTTGTTAAGCAGCCGTGATCCTGATCATTTTTAGCTCTAAGGATATGTACCTTTTATGTAGGTCTTCTCATCTGCATTTGTTTCAGTGTTGAGGAACTGTAACTTTTGTAAAGCATCATCATTTTCATTTGTTTTATTAATAAAGAAATACGAGTAGCTGTTATAAAGGGATTTTTATTGTTTGATATTTCACATGTAAGGAAGTGCATGTTATCTTTGAGTAAGAAATTTTCTGTTAATAAATAACATAGAAATAAACTTTTTTATTTGCTTCACTTTGTAGCAAGGAAGACACATTAATCAATATTTAATGAAAACAAAAGCTGGCAAAAGTTGTGGAGTAAGTCTTCTTCCCATGAGGTAGTGTGCACTTGAAGGACACTGACACCTAAGTTCATTGGAGTACTAATCTGTTTAACCATGCGGGTGGCCGCTTGCGTTTTCCCCGTCCATGTCAGCTACCTTCCTTAAAATGTACAGGGTGTTTCGAAATTAGAGCCCTCCCCTCTACAGCATAAACTAAAATTGATATAGACAAAAACAAAAGTAATTCAGAACAGGTATTTATTTAAGTTTCTCTTAGAGTATTTAATATTTTGTGTGGCCTCCATCTGCCTGTACCACAGCCTGCATTCTTGAGGGGTATGATTTCAACAAATCTTAAAAAAGCTGAGAATCAAACTCCATTTCCCTGAGCACTTTGGTCACCTCTCTTCACAGGTCGTTGAGGCTTGGTATACCATCATATTTCACTGTGCGTGCTTCAACATGATCCTTTAAGATACTACCAATGATTTCACACACATTAAGGTAAGGGGAGCTACCTGGAAATTCACTTGATGAAAAGAAATCAATACTACTGTTTTGAAGCAGCTCCTGTGTCTGAAACATGGTGCCTTTTCATGCAAAAATGTGACTTCTTCAACAGACAACACATTTTCAGGATCTTTGAGGAAAGGAAATACTCCACAAATAAGCAAAGTTTCTCTCAAGTATTCGCCATTCCATGACTGTCCTTTTTCTTTGATGATCCACATTAACCGTTTGGCTGTGAAACAGAAAAATTCCCAAACACTCAGGAAATTTCACAACTTGGCGATAGCGCATGTCACCGCTGATATCATCCAACTTTGTAGCCCAAATTATGTCATTTTTATGATTTGGCTTCCTGACTGTGTAAATGAAGAATTCATCTGATGCGGCAACATGGAGAAAGTCACCTTCATCCCAGTCTTTAAGAAATGAACCATAAAACCATGCACAGTCTTCTCTCTGTTGCTGAGTGATGTTGGGCTTGCTGATAACATGAAATGGCTTGATACCAGATTTCTTCAACTCACGATATCAGCACTATAACTACTCTTCAAGCGCCAATTTACGTAAAGACTTTCTTGGTCTACCTACTGCCTCAGCAATGATGTCTTTTGACTCATGAGAAAGGACTTCAGGCCTTCCAAGATTCTCACTCTTTTCGCAATGACAGTCATATTGATTTTTGTTCAAGTTTCTTTTAAAAAAGGATTCATCTCTTTTAATGTATTTAGCTATCCAGGAATGTGAAATGAAGGATGTGCCAGCATCCCTGGCCTTTCTGAAGGTTATAGCCCGGATTCGGTCAGTCCATCTGATTTCCTCTGAGTCGTTAGCCATGGCTGTATCTAACTCCATTACTCAGTCTGAAAATACAAGAAATATAAACTGAAAAATAGCATAATTGAACTTAAGATAATGTACTTGGAGAGAGGCTATATCAGAAAACTTCATAAATTTCCATTTGTTCTGTGGATGGGGGGGGCGTCTCTAATTTCGAAACATCCGGTATACATTTTACATATCTTTTTGGAAATTAATGGATCAAGGTTTTGAATGCCTCGACTGATGTTCATAATCCTACAAAAGCTTTCATTTATAAAACTTGATTAAATTATGCTTCTTTCCATAACATTATTAGGATTGACGATCTTTTCTGCCCACTTTACTAGAATATGAATGTCAGTCAAGGCTTGATTCGTTAATTTCCAAAGAAATATGTAAAACCTATACAAATCATGGAAGATTGCTGACATGGACGGGAAACAATGAGGCCCACCCACATGGATAAACAGACTTGGTTTCCAATGGTCTGTATGTTCGTTTGCACTATCCCTCTGGCATACTGTAAAAATGCGAACTGCAACTCACTATATACGTAATGTGAGAATACGTATGCTAACTACACTAACTCCTATACTAACTCGACTGCTTTTGCAGAATATGGAATGAGGTGACAGTCTTTATGATTGGAAATTGGAATGCATAGCAAAGATATTAAAGAAAGGTGACCTGCTTGAATGTGGTAACTATAGATACTGCAAAGCGACGGTTGTAATGAAAATACTCGTTGCTTATTCTCTTTAGGGAGAAGAAACAAATAGATAGAATGTTTAGAAATAAGCAAGCTGGTTTTAGAAAGGAGAGAAGTTACACAGAACACATATTTGAGTTAAGACATACTGGGTAACAGTGTATGAAATTTAAAAATCCCTTTACTGATGCCCCCTTTATTTCTTATTATGAGGAGGCATTTCACAGTGTCCACAGTTTTCCATGACTTATATATGTAAAGATATTTGAAATTAACCATGAATGAAGTAGATGCACAGTTAATGATGCGTGGTTACTCAAGGTAACAAAGTAAATGTTCTCAATAGTCTCATCTTTATAGATATAAAATTCAATCTATTAAACAGACATTGACAATCTTGTGAAATTATGCTGCTTAAAACAGCATCATCTACATATTCAAAATATGCAAAATTTCTGTCATTATTCAAAACTAAACCTTCTTTTCCGTCACTAACCACTTTTACATTATCAAGTCTGTAAAAGGATAAGCAACAGAGGTGAAATGGTATTCCCCTGTAGCACCCGGCTATTGACTGCAATTTCACTTGGGTAAGATGGGGTCTTCTCGAAGTGAAATTGCAGTCAATAGCGGGGTGCTGCAGGGAAATACCATTTCACCTCTGTTGCTTATCCTTTAACAGACTTGATAATGTAAAAGTGGTCAGCGACGGAAAAGAAGGTTTAGATTTGAATAATGACAGCAATTTTGCATACTTTGAATATTTAGATGATGCTGTTTTAGGCAGCAAAATTTTACAAGATTTACAACGTCTATTTAATCAATAGATTGAATCTTATATCTAGAAAGATGATACTCAAAATATATCTAGTGAGAACAGCTACTTTGTTACCTTGAGTAACCGCACCCAACCCTTCACCTGTGTCAAACATTGGCCCTGCTGCACTTTCAATTAACATTGTTCTCAATCATAGATCGTCTCAGTTGTATCAAAATCCTCGGTAAGATCCAGAGGAGCATCAAAACCCAAAAACACAGAAACAATGCTATACGGAAGCCTAAACAAACGCCCACGACCGCATTAATACACCAAACAATCCGCCACTTGCAGCAATATCATGAAAAGCCTCATTTGATATTCCCCAAAGACAATGATAACTTTACTACTAACAGAAGATCCGAAGGCAATGTTATTTCGAAAACTGACAGCAATGGCAAAAGTAGTGCCTGAGTTACAACAGTAGCTCTTACAATCCTGCCTATGACACAAATATAACAAATGCACTATAATAATAAATATAATAATAATATATATATATATATATATATTATATATATATATATATATATATATATATATATATATATTGGGAGAAGACCCTCTTTTAAACAAATTCTGTTGAATAAAAAGGCAGAATTCAGCGAATTAATCTTATATTTTATCTTTCATATTTTTCTTATTACTCGCTTTTCTGGCTCAGCGATATTGGCAATAATTGGCCAATATTCATATTGGGGACTCTCGGCTGAATCCCTGCAACCATCGACGAGAGATCCCAGACTTCGCCCCAGACCGGCTCGACCAATGAGAACTCAGCTCTAGGATTCGAGCCGCTATAAATATCGGCATGCAGACACCATTCTCTTCACCTCTACTACTAACCAGCCATGAAGATGACCTACGAGAAGGTTGAAACGTCGCGATAAGCCAGAGCTACACCAGCATTAATACCAGAGACGACCCCGGCCTGACATTGACCTCTCTTATGGAATGATACCAACACCGACGACGACCCCTGCCTGAACTGGACCAGAAGGAACGCCTTTCCATACACCAATATTCTGATAATACCAGTATACTGATAACACCAGTTTTTTATTAATAAATTCTGTTCTAAATAAAATACCACTTTTAGCATTATCCCCAATATGAATATTGGCCAATTATTGCCAAGTATCGCTGAGCCAGAAAAGCGAGTAATAAGAAAAATAGCAAAGATAATATTAATTCGCTGAATTCTGCCATTTTATTCAACAGAATAATAATAACAATAATAATAATAATAATAATAATAATAATAATAATAATAATATTATTATTATTATTATTACTATTATTATTATTGAAATAATATTCGTTTCACTTTAGAAGTACTGTACACAAAAAAGAATTTCCACACACAGAGAGAGAGAGAGAGAGAGAGAGAGAGAGAGATATTGCCAACGAAGGCATTACAGTAATATCATAAACTTCTCACGAGGTCTCCCCACAAAGATGTGATTGCGTAAGGGAAAATTTCGAATAATTTTACACGGAAAATGTGGCAACACGGCGCCGAGATAAAATGATTCTGCACGAGGGGCCTTCCCTTTTTTTTTTTTTTTTTTTTTTTTTTTTGAGGAGGAGAATTTACGCAAGCGTAATCCAATTTGAATTTGAGAACGCATTTCGGGAACATTTTCATTCAGGGCGGAAAACATTTTACGTTGCCGTTTTGCATGCTGTGAAAACGGTTTAGGAAGACAAATATCTAGCCGTTTTGTAATGAGTTCCGGAGGGCATTATTATATTTGCATATGCATAATATACTTTTTAAGTGGGATTATGTAAATATCACAAGCTTGTCTAATCATGGAGATGAGGGGTGCCTGGAAAATCTGGATTTCTTTAGAAAGATGAAGTTTAAGCAAGTCTAGGTAGCTAACATCCAGCAGACTATTCATAGACGCACTTATGTCATTTTCGTTTTATAAATCAGCGAAGAAAAGTGGCAGACAAGAGGTTGACCTCCAACTCATGCTGAACTTTGACCTGATCTTTCTAATATTAGGGCATGTGATAAAGCATGCTCCGGATTTTTATGGTGACACTCGATGAAGATTTAGACAAAACTGCTTCCGCAAGGTTTCTAAAAATAATGATCACACTTAGGAAATTATGACTCTTTGGAAAGGATTACCATTCTCAAAGCTTAATGCCAGCAATTACGAATGTATTACACACGCACACGTACGTACATATATCCATCTATCAATGTATATAACTATATATATATATGTGTGTGTATTCATAATACATACACACACACACACACACACACACACACACACACATATATATATATAATATATATATATATATATATATATATATATATATATATATATATATAGAATCTACTAGTCGTTTTTACCAGATACATCTGAAATTGCAATAGCCACAATGCCCTCTTAACTTCTCACATTCTTTGCTCTTTTTTTTGGATACGTTTGTAACTACAAAGCCTTGTGCTCCAACTTCAAAGAAATTTGAAAAAGTCATGATGTCCGGTAGCGGGAAACGAACCCGTGACATAATCACGACGAGCTCACCCAGGTGCAAGCGTATTCAAAAAAAGAGTAAAGCATGTGAGAAGTTAAGAGGGCATTGTGGCTATTAAAATTTCATATATAATATATATATATATATATATATATATATATATATATATATATATATATATAGTACATATATATATATATATATATATATATATATATATATATATATATAATAATATATACAGTGCTTTTTCATTCTTAAGGAGGGCTAAACAAAACCGATAAGATTTTTGTTTTCCGATTCCACTGTGAATCTAGATGAG
>NC_087209.1:36530965-36548465 GCF_015104395.2 Macrobrachium nipponense | reverse complement strand
CAACAGGTTTGACACTAATATCTGTCGTCTTTTATTATTTTTACGTCACCCATTCTCACCCATTTTCACACCTCTTCTCTGGCTGAACTTGGACTTGAAGGGCATCAGGAGTGTCATTATTAATCTCAGTGACCTCAAAAACTTTGGATTTCCAATTCTATCCTTGGTGACACCCAATTTTTCCACATCCTGTCTCTGCCTTCTCCTCAAGTTTGAAATCTTACAGATATCTTTTTCTCCTTCTCTTGTTCCTAGTCTTTCATTCAACTGCTCTGCTACACTTCCAATAGCCATACCTACCCTCCTTCTCGCATCTCTTTCCTCTTCTCTTTAGTGTTCCTCTGCTTTACCTTCCAGTCCCTTAATGCTTTTGATTTTCTTTTAATTGATTCTTGCACCTCTCCATTCCACTACCACTTTTCTCCTCTCAACACTCCATATCCGCTGGTTCTTACCACCAGTTCCTCTGCTTCCCCAACACATATTTTTCACTCTGTTACGCTGTCCAAATTCTACTCCACCTCCCCCACCTCCAGCCATCTCTCTCTTACAGTCCTCCTAAAGTGCTCCCCCTTTTCTCATTTAGGGTCCCAAATCTTAATTCTAGATCTCCTCTTTCTTTTCTTGAGTTTCCTGTCTCTCATTTTCAAATCCATCACCACCAACCTATGTTGTTTAACACACGCTTCTGCCAAGATCATTTTGCAGTTCATCACATCGCTTTTGTTGGCTCTTCTAACCTGGATGCAATCTATTTGGCTTTGCACTCCTCCACTTTAATAAGTTATCAAATACTTATCTAGCTTTTAAAACCATGCGTTCATACAGGCCAATTCCAAACTCTGAGCCATCTCCAATATATAATCCCTATCTTCATCTCTAATTCCAAAACCATGGCCTCCTTGTACCTCCTCATACCCATATCTTCTCTTTCCCACCCTCCCATTCATATCAGCTCCTATTATTAGTTTCTCCTCCTCTTTCACTGTTTCCCCTCCTCCTTCACTGTTCTAATGGTAGCCTCAAATTCTTGTCTAAATAATTCTTTCTCATGCAAGCATATGATGATATTTTATTTACTCCTTTGTCCCCTATTGTTATTGGGATCTTTAAAAGCCTATCATTTACTCTTTTTACTTCTACCAATTTTTCCTTCCAGCTGTTACTATAATTCCAACTCCATTTTTTCCTGCTTGTAACCGCTGTAATAGTTTATACCCATTTCCTATCTCCAGAGTTCCATTTCCCTTCCACCTAGTTCCTGCACTCACAAGAAATCTATCCTCCACCTCACATCTATTATCTCCCTCAGCCTTCCTGTTAGAGTACTAACGTTCCGTGTACTGCTCTTATCTTCCACTCTTTCACTAACTTCTTTGGCCACAGTCGTGAACCCTGGGTACCCCTCGCCCATTTATCACGTCAGTAGGGAGTTCTGACGCGCATCGCTTGCAGGGGACGCCCAGCCACATTCATATTCCTTAAAACATTAGGCATGGTTTATTGTTTGGCAAAGGGGGTTTTTACGACTAAATGCCCTTGCTGTCATCAACCACAATTATTGGCAATGGGTCCATCCTTTTACTAAAAAGTAAGACTGCAAGGCAGTAGCTTTCCTTTTGGTCACCATTTACGACATGCAGGACCTACAGTGGTAGTGATCTTACACCTCTTACACCTCTACCACAGGGTGATATGTATATGTGTATGTATATATATATATATATATATATATATATATATATATATATATATATATATAGTATTGTTATTATTCATGTAAAAACCATGGAACTTCAACCCATTAAATCCCAACTTTTGTATTTTATGAAATTCTGGAATTTTTTGCTAAATATTATATATTTAAGGGTAAAGAATACATATGAAGTAGAAAGAAAAAATCTATTTCTAATGGTAAGCTTACAGTAAGCTGTCCTCAAATGATGACGCTGGGATAAAGGGGTATAAAATCACGTTTTCAAGCTGTCCTCAATTGAGGACACTGGGACAATGGGTGTTAGGTTTATATTTCCTAAATAAAGTATCTTCTTTGTAAGTAAAGATAAACACATACATAATATAAATCTAGTTGAATAGTTTGAATTCTCATTTAATATTCTAGCTGAAGAAATGTAATTTTATAAGCCAAATTTACTTTTTTTTATTGTAATATCTTATGAACTTATTTTCTTTTATGATAAGAGCTGAGACATTCAATACAAAGAGTCACATTACATTTAGGGCAAGAGGTCCTTAGATTTGCTGTATATGTTTTGTTCAAACACCATTGTTGACTGTTGCGTTTTTCAATATGGTCTTTACCAAGGTCTTTACCATCATAACGAACATCAATAAAACTTGTATATGATTGTAAGGTACCACAAGGTCTTCCTACTAAGCCTTCCATGCAAGCCAACTTCAAGTGAGCTACAGAAATTGCCCTTTTGAAATCTAATAAACTCAGCTGTATGTTACCATGTCCTTGGTGCACCAATGCCTCGAATAGAAACAGAATATTTCCATACCAACCAATCATGGTATCCTACACAATACCCATCCATTTGTTATAGTTGAAAATTGCATTTGGTTGAGGAACGCTTCCTTTTGATTTTGATGAGTTCACCCAACGCTGTACCTTTGCAAGGGGTTCTAGTGTCGTAATTAGTTCCAACGTTCACATTTGTTATCTAGCCATTTTACCATCAGTCCTACATCTTCACTGGTGTCCAACCTGTAGCCCATATGAGCCTCTTGTTTCTGTTTTTCATCCCATGAGCTGATTTTAATGTACAGTTCTTCAAACGAATGCTTGAAACCTAGTACTTCATAGGTGGACTAATAATTCATATTCAGTAAAATAATTATAAAAAAACACAGTATAAGATAATTCATATTCAGTAAAATGATTATAAAAAAAGACAGTATGAGATTCTGGATCAGCTATAGTATCAAGCATTTTCAAAACAACTTTTGAACCCAGTGCTAAAACATCATTCTGTTCTTGTTGGGGATTCTTTCCTCGGTAAAGATCAAAATTATAACAGTAACCCGAGGTCCCACAAAGCGCCCAAAGTTTATATTCAAACCTTATAGGTTTCACCTGGATAAATTGTTTCAGATAGTTATGCCCATGATTTCATCAACACCAATGCATTCCTAAAATGCTGCATTTTGAGTCAATGATTTCTAAAGATTCGAAACCAAGCTTCTTACTTTGAATCCTTTATCCCATTTATTATTTGATGTATCGGCATTATCACTGAAATGCACGATCGTCAAAATTAGAAATATATAATATATATATATATTATATATATATATATATATATATATATACACATATATATAATATATATATTAAATATAAAAAAGCACCCGGCATATATCACTGTATAGAATATCATACATACATACATACATACATAACCATACATACATACTACTCATACAAGTACATCAATACATATATATATATATATACTAATAGTATATATATAAGTATTATATATATATATACTTATAGAGAGAGAGAGAGGAGAGAGAGAGAGCGAGAGAGAGAGAGAGAGACGAGAGAGGACGAGAGAGAGAGAGAGAGAGAGTTCTCCACAACTTTTTCAAGAAATATTTTGAATAATGACAAAATAATATTTACCATGAATGGATATTCTCTTATTAAGCGTGACCACAACAGAGATAAGAAAGAACCTGAGACAAAAATCGAGGTAAATCAGTAAGTTCAGGTCCCGCATACTTTGACAGGTTTGAACGTGATTTATACCACTTCATCCCAGCAGCAATTTTCAAAGTCAATTATGAACAACTTCATTTGCTTTATAATACACAATTTTTATTTAGAATGGTTGGGCAATTCATTAATTTACTATACATTATGAAATTTATTTCAAATTAATTGTTACAACTTGGAAAAAGATACTTGAAATTATGATAGGATTAGAGAGAATTTTAGTGAAAGTTTGGTTGTTCATAAAATACCTATAAAATTCTTAATACATAAAAAAAACACTTTCATGGGGTGTAATTTGATATAATTTATGCATTCATTTATTCCAATGTAATGAATAGATAAGAGAAAAGGATAAAAAAAAATTGTTGAAATGTGTGTCCTCAAATGAGGACGCTGGGATATAATGGGTTAAACATGGACCAGACATGCATGAAATTGCCATGAGCAGCATGCCGCCATTGCAAAGGGTGGAGAGAGCTTTGTATCACAATGGCTACCTCGCCCTATTGGAGTGTAATCTGTTAATTTTCCATGACAATATCTTGTCATCTGTGACATATGTTGCATTATGTTAAAGTAAATTTAGTAGTACACATTATTCAACCTAGTCATTTCTGTTCTTACACAATAATACATTGAAAATAAGACCTAAAATTATTAGTATTAATAAGACTAACATTAATAAGTGATCTGTAAAGAATAAATTATTTATATCAACAAGTGTGTTTCTTTTTGTAATAATGACTGATATATAATAAGTAAGCAATACGCATAAGTCAATGTAATTACAATCCTCCATTATGTCATGGTGATAGGGTTAATCCCTAGGTGACACACACCGGATAGCAAAGGTGATAAGACCTAGGTAGTGCATAAAATGCAAAGTAGGTAGAGTACGGAGACTTTGATACTTACAAGGATATTAAATATAGGAGTTCAGTAGGCTTTAGTGGTAAAATTGATTACACAACCCAATGCAAAGACAGGAAATCACTCCGTCTCAGCACATGGCATGCTATGATTATTTCTGTTGTATGAGACATACGTGCTTCATTGGGTTGATTGGAAAGTGCTTTTACAAAGCTTTTAACCGATGATAAATTTATTAAAACTTATTTTTTAAAATTTGGAACAGTAGAGTAAAAAAGCGAACCCAGGTAAAATGTATATCTAGATATCTTTACTTTAAACATTGCAGCGCCGTATTTTCCGCATGTTTCATTATATGCATTTAATAAAGATTTACAAGATCTTTGCAATAAGCCCATATTTATCAAAATCGGTGGAAAATTACGGACGACTGAGTGAAAAAAGCGTCTGCAAGACTCCTTTAATGGCATCATTCAGTGTCATCTTCACCCTTTCTTATGGCGCAGCGCAGTGACAATGAGTCAATACATTTATACGCGCATGTCCATTTCATGTTTATATTTTCATAGTAAAAACATTAAATTTAAGCAAGAGGTCAAAAAAAGTTCCACTGACCCAAATTTTTTTATAAAAGTGGAAATACAGAACTAGGAGAAAACCGAAATAAAATAGCGTACAGATAAAGACACCTTGCTTAGCAGATAAGTATACACGTCCATAACATCAATGTAAGTCTAAAGACTTCATACGTCTATTCAAGGCATTTCAAAGTGGCTTCAAATATTTTAAACCTCCCAAAAAGCACCTAAGTCGATATCACAGCCGAGGAGAGAGAGAGAGAGACTCTGGTACTGGCAGTTTGATGTCGTGGGTCGTCAACTGAATAAGGTTGCAACGGTCAGCAAAGCGAGTAGCCCCGTGGTAACCCTCCCCCTTGTTCTAAAGTTTCATAAACTGAAGCCGACAGCTGGAGTTCCATCCTGCTCTATAGCCTACTGCGACGTCTAAAAATGGATATTCTCCGAAGATGATCTAAGTCAGAGGTGGCCAAACAGTCGATCGCGGCCACTTGTTTGGTCGATCGCTTTTCCCCCACAATCCTATATAAACAAACAAAAACACAAGCATATATATATATATATATATATATATATATATGCATATATATATATATAATATATATATATATATATGTTATATATAATATATATAATATATATTATAATGTTATATATGCAATATATATATTTATTATATATATATATATATATCTATATATATATATATATATATAAGTGAGGCAATTGTACTCAATATTTGTCGTACCATGGCGATATCTGAAAATTTTTTTCCCATGTAATAATATGTGATTATGCAGTATGATAGATCGAAAAAGAGTTCCAGTCTTCAGCGTAGATCTCGTAGTCCAAAAGTCTGGCTACCCCTGATCTAAGTAATAATTACCACTCGAGGGGAACAGATATGTTTAAAAGATAGAGATATCGGGGTGGTAGTAGTGTTCAGATAGGACAGCAAATATACCAGTAAGGTTGGCGTAAGAGTGTGAATCTTATGGCATTCCGTAGATTCCCCACTGCAGATATTAAGAGTCTAACGAGTAAAACCTAACTTGGTGAGCACATTACATAATACGGTCTCTCTTTCCATTACAAATTGAAACAAAACATGGTCGTGGAGTTTGTGGCTGTCATCATACACCCAAATTAAATAAGTTATACAGTTATCTACAAAAGGAATCACGTATATCATTATAAGTCATTGTCATGTTAATAACCCATTTACGCCTTACCGGTTACATTGTAAAGTGAACAAAAACAAAAAGATAAAAAGAACATGAAGCACTTTTTTAGGTCCTCACAGATCGAACTTGAACAGGCTTGTTATTCCTCCAATAGTCCTCTAGTTAATTCAGAAGCGCATATCGATACTTCTCCGTCCGCTTTCAATTACGCGAACACTATGGCCCGGAAAATTATTAGCGAAATACGCGGACAAAAACTCCCGCTGGTAGCATTTACTGCTTACCAAGCAGTGATCAAAAAGGGGAAACAAAGGGAGCATGTACAGCCTTTTTTTTTTTCTAAATAGAAGTCAGAATATTGTAACAGAAATAATGCTCAATGTAGGCATGCAGTGTCTGCACACAAGCACATACACACAGACACACACATACACACACACACACACACACAACACACACACACACACACACACACATATATATATATATATATATATATATATATATATATTGTATATATATTGAATTAATTAACTAAATGATTAAATGACTCACCCACCAAGATTTACCTGTGGATATTAAAATTGGTATTAAACCTAGGTACTATACTCTGTTTTTTTTCATCTGTCCATCTGCCTGTGGTGTTTTTGTATGGCAACACTGCGTCCCGGGCTTTAGATAGTTACGCTATGTGTAAGTTTTAGGTAAATAAAAGGATATCTGGGTGTACATTGCAACTGAAAAGTGTTTTAATAATTTACTGTATGCGAATTATTATAATCGTTGAATGTAAGCTGAATGTGACTATCTAAACCGCCCGGGACGCAGTGTTGCCATACAAAAACACCACAGGCGGGTGGACAGATGAAAAAAAACAGAGTATAGTTGACCAACCAAGTGCTGAGTGGGAAAACTCTGAAGGACAATTGATCACCTCTCTCTCTCTCTCTCTCTCTCTCTCTCTCTCTCTCTCTCTCTCCCAAGCGCCCTCTACTCTCTCATTTCCTCTCCCTCTTACTCTCACTCTCTCTTTTTTCTGTTAAAATAGTTGCTTCAGTTACATTGCCCAACATTTTTAACATTTTATATTTCACCACATTCCTATTGGGGCTGAACTTGGACTTGAAGGGAATCGGGAGTATCTCTGTTCATTCCAGTGGCCTCAAAAACTATGGATCAGACAATAATATCCATCATTTTTGACATTTTATTTTTCACCCTTTCTCACCCTCCTTCCTATCAGGGCTAAACTTGGACTTAAAGGGCATTGGCAGTATCACTAATCATCTTAGCGATCTCAAAAGCTATGGATTAGACTAATATCTGTAGTTTTCGGTTATTTTTAGATGTTACCACCTTCCAACCGTTTATCTCAGCTTCCTTGAAAACTATAAATTAGACATTAATACCGATTGTTTTCAGATATTTTTACGTTATCCCCTTCCCATTGGGAGTGTCACTATTCATCTCAGCAACCACAAAAACCAAGGATTACACACAATATATGTCATTTTCATTTATTTTTACATGTCACACCCTTCTCCCACCCCCTAAGTAAGTAAGTATATCTTAGTTTAACCAGACCACTGAGCTGATTAACAGCTCTCCTAGGGTTAGCCCGAAGGATTAGATATTTTTATGTGGCTAGGAATCAATTGGTTACCTAGCAACGAGACCTTCAGCTTACTGTGGGATCTGAACCACATTATATCGAGAAATGAATTTCTATCACCAGAAATAGATTTCTCTAGTTCCGCATTGGCCAAGCCGAGAATCGAACTTCGGACCACCGGATTGGTAGCCGAGCGCAAAATCCACTCGGCCAACGTGGAACTTTCCCATCCCCTTCTCACGCCCTTCCTATCAGGGCTAAAGTTGGAATTAAAGGGCAACAGAAGTGTCACTGTTTATCTCAGCAACCTCGAAAACTATGGATTAAACACTAATATCCGTAGTTTTTTTTTACATGTTACCCCCTTCCCATTCGTCAATGTCCCGCCCTTTCCGATTGGAGCTGAACAAGAAATTAACAGGCATCAGGAGTATCAATATCCATCTCAAAGGCCTTGAAAACTATGGATTAGACACTAATATATGTCGTTTTTGGTTATTTTTAGATGTCACCACCTTCCCACCCCCTCTTCCTATTGGGGCTGAATTTAGACTTAAGGAACATTGGGAGTGTCACTATTTATCTCAGCTTCCTTGAAAACTATAAATTAGACACTAATGGCAATTGTTCGCAGATATTTTTACATGTCATCCCCTTCCCATTGGGAGTGTTATCATTCATCTCAACAACCACCAAACCAAGGATTAGACACTAATATCGGTCATTTTCATTCATTTTTACATGGCACACCCTTCCCATCCCCTTCTCACCCCACTTCCTATCAGGGCTAAACTTGGACTTCAGGGCATCAGAAGTTTCATTGTTAATTTCAGCAACCTCAAAAACTATGGGTTAAACAATAATATCTGTCATTTAAAATTTTTTTTTTTATATGTCACCCTCTTCCCATTCCTCAACGCCCCACCCTTTCCTATTGGGGCTGAACAAGGAATTAACGGGCACCAGGAGTATCACCCTTCATCTCAAAGGCCTTGAAAACTATGGATTAGACACTAACATCTCTCGTTTTCAGTTATTTTTATGTCACCCCCTTCCCGCCCGTTCTAACCAACCTTTGTATCAGGGCTCAACTTGGATTTAAATGGCACCAGGAGTGTCTCTGTTCATCTCAGTGACCTCGAAAACTATGGATTACATACTAACATCTTGAACCAAACAAAAACTTCTTTTAGTTTTCTTTTGAAGTATGGAAAAGAAACCCACAAAATTACTGTGTATAACATGTTTACTTTTAAGTATTTACATTTTATTTTACTCAATACTCGAGTCTGCTGGGCCTTGACCCAGGTTGACAACCTATGCATCTCTTGAAAACGGGCCACAGATAGGGCCTGAAAGTACTCGAGTGTTGAGTAAAATAAAATGTAAATACTTATAAGTAAACACGTTATACACAGTAATTTTGTTGGTTTCTTTTTCAATACTAACATCTGTCGTTTTAGGTTATTTTTACATGTCACCCCCTTCCCACCCATTTCCACCCCACTCCCTACCAGGCTGATCTTGGGCTTAAAGGGCATCAGGAGTGTTACTATTCATTTCAGGAGCCTCATAAATATGACTTAAACATTGATATCTGTTGTTTTCGATTATTTTTATGTCACCCCCTTCCCACCCCTTTTCAACCCCTCCTCCCTAGTGGAGCTGAACTTGGACTTGAAGGGTATCGGGCATGTTACTATTCATCTCAGTGACCTCAAAAACTACGGGTTAGACACTAATATCTGTTGTTTTCGGCTATTTTTATTTTTCACCCTTTTCCCAACCCCCACTCTGCACACAAACCCGCCCCCCCTCCCCTTTTGATGCCAGTGATGTCTTACCCCTTAGTTTTCTTTCCCAGATGCCAAGTTATATGTATACCAAGTTTGGTTGAAATTGCTCAATGTTTGCTAAAGTGTATGTGGTAAATACACATACATACATACATACATACATACATACATACACACACACATATATATTACAACATTACATATATATATATATATATATATGATATTATTATATCTATATATATATATATATGTGTGTGTGTATGTATATATATATACTATATATATATAGTTGCAAATATAAAAGATTCATGGATATACATTTAATTCTATATAATAAGATACACACACCTTAGTTGACTGACTGGCTAGCTGATCGAAATACCAAATACTGAAATATAAAATAAAGCCAACAAAAAAAGACGGCAATTCTGAAAAAATGATGTAGCAAAACAAGACCCAGCAAAATGACAGCCACAAAGTTGAAAACCAAAATATGCAACAAAACATGAAAGTGATAAAAAAAATCAATTATTTTTTTCTTTTATTAAAAAAATGATCGAGGTAGCTATCAAAGTGGAATGTTATAAAACTATATAGGAGTGCCTCTATGTTCTTTATCTGAATTTGAAGCGTATTCTGTTATGCCATATATATGATACACTCTTCTGGTTCTGGACAAAATTTGAAAAGGGGGAGGGGTCTGCCTACGAATGCGATGGAATGAAATGCAGAATTTAGGCCAAAGGTCAAGCACTGGAACCTATGAGGTTATTCAGCACTGAAAGTGATATTGACAGCAATAAGTTTTAAAAAGTAACAATTGTTAGAGATGGTGAAGAATCTGATGGAAGAAAGAGAATGTGAACGGAGGCAGAGTAAAAGGAATGAAAGGCTTGCAGCTAGGGGCCAAAGGGATGCTGCAAAGAACCTTAAGTAATACTACACTGCTGCCCATGAATGCCTGGCGCCGTTGTGACAGGAACTTCCGTAACCATCTTGAGCGTGGGCAAGTTATATCAGCCTCATTTCAAAAGTGTATCAAAAAATTCATATCACACTTTTGGAGGCCAGTGCTGCCATACTGAGTCACAAAGTGGCCAAAACGCTGACATACTGAGTCACAATGTGGCCAAAACGCTGATGTACTTAGTCACAATATGGCCAAAACACTGACATACTGAGTCACAATGTGGCCAAAACGCTGACATATTTAGTCACAATGTGGCCAAAACACTGACATACTGAGTCACAATGTGGCCAAAAACGCTGACGTAATGAGTCACAATGTAGCCAAAACGCAGTGATGTAACTCAACCGTCCAACGAGGAACTAAAAGAGAAATTACCTTCGTCTTATCGCATCCGTATGGTGGAAGAATTGCTTTCGTGTTATTGATCACTTATTTTTATTTTCCATGTTAATTTTTATATGGGGGGAGTGGGAGCGAGGCTGAGGGATTCTCACAGGTTGAGGAATGAATGGCCCTCGCACTGTTGCGTCCGCCTCGTAAGGCGTCCCCGGTTGGTATCTGTTTATGAATGTTGATATACGACCGCGAAATATGAAATGAACTTGGACCCATTAATTTCGTTGGCTTTCCTTATAACTAATGAAGCCCGACACTTCTCTCTTTCTCCGGGTGATGATGAATGGAGGTGCGACAAACTTAAATTAATCCACTTTATGAATTTCCATTATGGAGGAGCTTCGAGTTTTGTGTCTGATGATAAGACGCTCAACGCGAATGGAACACGAGGAGGAGGAGGAGGAGGAGGAGGAGGAGGAGGAGGAATAATTCCTCAGCCATTTTCGCCTTTTGGAGCACAGACGCTGGGCGACCACAGCGCAAGATTAATCTCATGACGTCAAAGTTCAGGATTACATTCGCCAGATAAATGACAGAAACATTTCGAAAAGGTAATTCTATTATGACCTCATGTTTCATCTATTTTTCGGCAAGGGCCCCGCTAGCACAATGCTTGGTAGTCTGATAACATTTAATGTTTCAACATTTCATTCATCAAGGATTTAATAGGAAGGCTTGTACAAGCAATTAATGTATTTCTTTGTTTCTTGCGTTTTTCAGCAAGGGCCAGTGAGAGAATAGGGCGAGACGACTCTCATAATATACAGCTTTAGGCTCGCACGCACCACTAAAATATAGAAGTTTTATTAACAGAAAAAAAAACTTCCTTGTCTTCTTTTATTAATCTTTTTTTAGGTATTGTCAGTGTTGGCGCGAGGAATCAATTACATTTAAATACTAAGATAATACTTATGAGACACTAGAAATGTATGTACAAGGTAACTGAAGTCATGTAAAGTTTCACATATCATTTTGCAGGACAGCGCATTAAATTTTGGAATTATATATCATTATTCTTTTATCCATGTATTCACTGGAGAAAAATATCATGTGCTTTTAGGTTATATTTCCCGAAGCAACAATACTCATTGTTTAATTATTAGTGAAATTCAAATCCTTCCCGGGACCCGTGGGACTCGCTCTCTCTCTCCTCTCCTCTCTCTTCCTCCTCTCTCTCTCTCGTCCTCATCTTCACACACACACACACACAAGCACATAAGACACACGCTTTAGGTCTTGCTAAGCTATTAATGATTTTCATCTCGTCGAACTTTATCCATCTTGATTTAACTATTACAAAATTTGAATTGTATTATTTAATTAGATCGCTAAATTTGTATATGACTGTGCTTATCTTTTAGTTAATGAGTTAGAATAATTTCTTCACTACCAAATTAATTCTGTCAAATCACTGGGTCGCCGGAGGCAAAACCTTTAAGTGATGAAGGATACGACGTTTTAGTGATATTCTGGATTTCATATATGATAGGGATCGATCTTCACAAAAGACCTCCAGATTTCCTTTCCTTATGGTAGACATTATTTCTAAATTTCTTCAGTCCAAAGAGAAAAATCATAACTCGTTTTGGGCCGAAGAAATTTAGGAATAATGTCTACCATTAAGAAAGGAAAGTTGGAGGTCTTTTGTGAAAGTCAATCCCTAACATACAGGAAATCGAGAATATCACCAAAAACTTCCCATCTTTCATCACTTAAAGGCTTTGCCTCCGGCGGCCCAGTGATTTGACAGAATTAATTTGGTAGTGAAGAAATTATTATAACTCATTAACAAAAAGATGAGCACAGTCATATACAAAATGAGAGATCTAATTAAATAATGAAATTAAAACTTTGTTATAATTAAATCAAGATGGATAAAGTTCGACGAGATGGGAGTCATACATATGGGGCATCAGTGAGATGAAAATCATTAATAGCTTAGAAGCCCTAATGTGTGTCTATGTGCATCCAAAGAGAGAGAGAGAGAGAGAGAGAGAGAGAGAGAGAGTCTACCTGAAAGGACTTTGTTTCACTGACAATATGAAGATCTCTTTATGTTCAGTTTTGTATAAAATATCAAAATCTTGACGCAGTTTCACCTACGAACGAGATCTATGTCATATCGACAAGAAAGGTTAAATGATCAGATTTATTTAAGATCGTATTTGCATTCGAAATCACACATTAGTAGGAGAGAACATGTGTACATCATTTGAAAATAGCGAATGATATCTGCGAGGCATTTTCGGCGAATAATAGCTGTGTATACTTTCATTTGTTCCCATTAGGCCTAAAGGCAGTGTTGCAAACGCCCATTTCTCATCGCGTAGCATCTTGCCGCCAGACCTTGCGACACGTAGCCGATATCGGTGGTAGAGCTGATGACTCGTAGGTGTTTGTTGAATTTACACCATTAGAAATTTCAATCTTACACTACAGAGGAAAAAATACATAGTTTGCTGGGTACAAGGATGTCAAATTATACGCTCCTGAGAAATCACCTGAAAGCTGGTGCAGTTTCCACGAATTAAGCGTCCGAATTTCCAAGGACGCTGAGACAAGGGAGGTACGAAATGACCGGAAAATGATATAAAAATAGCAGCTTTCCAACGTTCGTGCTCAAAGAATTGAAGATGCATGCCATAAAGATCAACTGCACGAGTTCATTTTTCTCCTCAATTCCATTTCTCATGAGGCCAAGCGAATCTTGACTGTGGGCAGCGTTTGGCAACGAGATCGCGAACAAAGGACAGAGCCCATAAATCACGGTGGTCGACAGCATAAACTAGCCCTGTTATCCATTAGTATTAGGGGGAAGAAGAAGAAGGAGAGGTCAGATTAATTGATCACAAACTTGGGGACTTTGTGTTGGTTATTGCTGCTCCGAGGATGATGAACTCGCGCGATTTTAAAAAGGTTCAGACACATTTTCTTTTCCAAGTCTCAGACGACAGCGAAGAGCAGTTACTCCTTTGGACTAAATCTGGCGTAAGGAGAGAAACTCTGGCAACCAAAAACATATGATGATGGATCTTTGAACTGAGTGGACGATGGTTTAAGTACGAATGCATATTCATAAGAAGGAATAACTGTAGTTTTGTATCCATACACACGCACACATGCTGTTGGGTGAAATACATTGATTTTAGAAATAGCCAAATAAAAGAAAGAATTCTGAATCGCACTCTGAAGTTTCTCTTCCGAATTGGGAATCATTTCTTGAGATTTTTTCTAAACATTGAAAAAACGTCTTATTAAAACAATTCGATAAAAAAAAACACAAGGCAGAAATTATGCACTTTCTTAAGGGTTGCAAAAATAGACGGCAGTCAAACTCGTGAAGTGTCGTTGTTGATCGATGACAAACGGATTTATAGTGTAGTCATTCACACCGCACACACACACACACACACACACAGAGAGAGAGAGAGAGAGAGAGAGAGAGAGAGAGAGAGAGAGGTATAATATATTATCATAAATCACTTCATTACATTTCCCTGGATGTCATAACATCCTCGTACATTAAAATCACGAAGACGCCAAAGAAGTCCATTTCCTTCCTCATAAATCTAGCGGGAAAAAAGCATCAAGAGGCGGTCATGGCGAATTTCTTCAAGAAGAAGAATGTCCTCGATCGGAGACCATTACTTATGTGCAGAACTTTTTTTTTTCCCCCTTTTTTTAGCGTTGACAATCATATCCGCAGCTCTGACATCGCCTGCGGATATCTGCAGTCAGCCAGAGAAAAACAAGTAAATAATACACCGAAGTTTCTTCGGCGCAATCGAGGTTTCTGTTCAGCGTTTAATGCTGTCTGAAACTTTCAACCACGGCCTATGACACTTTCAGCCCTATCTTGTTGGCACCTATAGTGGTACCAGACGCACGATCATGGCTTACTTTAACCTTAAATAATATCAAATCTACTGAGGCAAAAAGGCTGCAATTTGATTGGAAGGTGGATGATCAACATACCAATTTGCAGCCCTCTAGCCTCAGTAATTTTCAAGATCTGATGGCGGACAGAAAATGTGCGAACGGACAAACAGAAAACTAAAAAGAGATGTAAGTTGTTCCGATACTAGGATCCACTTCTAGCCCAAGCTCGAAGAAAACAAAGGAAGCAAAGGCTGTGGGGCTTGACATCAAAGGAAGTGTTCGTGTCGTCTGGGAAAAACAGAAACGAGAGGAGAATTCCAAAACTTGTAAGTTAGAGGGAACGAAGCCATCACCAGAAACTACCAGAGAACACGAATGCCACACATAACAAAATATAAAAGATGCTAATTCTAGCCACAGTCACTTCAATACTTTAGTTACAGTAAGAGATTATCGAACGAATGACGGCAGAATAACAAGTACGAGGACGGAACGGTATTCACATTAATTAATACTTTCAGCTACCTGAAGAGATGAAGCTTTCAGACGAATTCACTATCACTTCGATACCTTCTTCACTGTAAGAGATCATACAAAAACCAATAAAACTTCAGCGTTTTAGTAATACTTTATATACATAATATAGAATATGCTGATATATATAATATAATATATATTATAATATATATATATATATATAGTATAATATATATATATATATATATATATATATATACATATATATATATTAATATTATTTATATATACCCTATAATTTAATATAATTATTATTATTATATATATATATATATATATATATATATATATATGTTCTATTAATATTAATATAATGTTACTATATATATAAGACATATAATAAGATATAATATGGATCTATTATATAGATATAGATATATCTAAATAGACACGCAACTTCACTGTGTATATATATTCATACTACTCGTGTTTGGTTTCAATAAGACTGAATGGTTTAGATTCCATATTACTTAACTAACAAATTACATTTGAAAAAGATTAAAGCTTTCGAAGACATACTGTCTTCTTCATCAGGAACCGATGCACTGAGGAGATAAGAGCTCCACTCGAGAAATATAATGATGAGTTGTTGGTTTTCTTTCCTAAACCTCCTCTCTCCTGTATTCTTCTTAATCTCCGTGGTCGAATTGTCTAATAATCTTTCGCTGTTCGCTATTGTCTTAAAACTCTGGTAAGTTATTTCACAAGCAATCTTGTCTTCAAAATAATTCCTATCGTTTCCCGTCATCGTTTGTTTATAGCAGCCGATGAGGGTGTTCTTGAAGATCACCCTCGGTCTTTTATTCGTCTTGTATATATGAAAACTGTTTTTTCCCAGCTGATCTTCAGGTTATAATTCAAGAGGTGTTTGGTAAGTGCCGAGTATTGGTTGTTGTGGCGAATTTCTGCTTAAGATGGCTAGCTTTCTCCTTGCTCTATCTGGTGCAGAATTATCAGAATTATCACAAGGTGCCAAATAGAGCCCACCTCTCTTCTCCTCCCCTTATATGTGCATTTTATTTATGTTTACCTTCTTCTTCATGTTGTTATTATAATTTTCAACTATTCTTAATTTTTTCAGTTGTTTATTTAGATCCTTAATGATGTTGTTCGTCTTATCAAACTTGTTGATTCCGTCTTAATCTTGGCGCCTCTCCCAATAGTAGTGTTTCCTAACCTAGTTCCTCATTAGACGAGTGGCTAATTGCTCGCCTACCGATTTGGTAGTCGCGAGTTTGACTCCCCTCTCTGCCAACGTTGAATTAGAGGAATTTATTTCTGGTGATTAGAAATCCATTTCTCGATATACTGTCGTTCGGATCCCACAATAAGCTGTAGGTCCCGTTGCTAGGTAACCTGTTGGTTCCTAGCCACGTGAAAATATCTAATCCTTCGGGCCAGCCGTAGGAGAGCTGTTAATCAGCTCAGTGGTCTGGTTAAACTAACATATACTTAACTTGTTTCCTAGCCTCACAATGCACATTCTCCCACCAGTGAGCCGGATATCCTAATTTTCTAATAGATACAGAAGCTTCCGTTCAACATAGGGTGGGCTGAAAACCATGTCGGCCCTAATAATCAATCCTGACATTTCCCTTATCTTGATATCCTTCGTGTGGCTCGAATACGTGGATGTAAGCGTTCACATGTGCGTCTTTCCTGTGTATACTCTGCTCTATTTTGCCACCTACAGGGAATTTAACAACAAGGAGGAGAGGCTCCTCTTCTAACCTGAATTTGACCTGTTCGTTAATCTGGTTCAGTTTAGCCGAACAACTAACCAACGTCTCTTTCTCCCCACGGTATGTTATTAAGATGTCATCGCTTACCTTAACGCACCTAACTAATTTGAGCCCAGTATCCTTATTTTTCCAACTTCTCCCGTCTCCAGCCATTCCATATATTCGCTAATGGCGGCGACATGATACTC
>NC_087209.1:36480965-36523465 GCF_015104395.2 Macrobrachium nipponense | reverse complement strand
GGAGGTGCAGTAAAATGAACGAAAGGGGTTGCAGCTAGGAGAGGGACGCTGCGAAGACCCCTACGTAATGCCTACAGCACACCGCTTGAGGTGCACCGAGGGCAATACCCCCTGTGAGGTTTCCTCCGTAAATGGTTTTATTCTACGAGCGAGATTACATTTTTTTCGGGCCCTTTTATTAAAGCTAACTGAATCATCAAACTAGTTTGAAATAAATAAATCGAAGGACTGGAACCACGAATTAAGTCTTGCCATGTCAGATCTACTTTAAACGTCGAAGCGTTGCTCTAAAATAAAAGGAAACGAGGTTTGGTGAAATTACAGACAATCCGGTCTATTGACTGCGTTCTATCTGGTGTAGCTACGCCCTTCTCCCTCCCTTTTCTTTTTCTTGTTTTCTTCGGGTCTTAGAAAAAGGCATTAGATCGTAAATCTCTTTGCTCTTCGAACACAGACGGATCGACATTGCTTATGCGCCACCACAATCAACAATGCCCCCGTAGGGAGGTATTGCCGTCAATGAACCTCATGCGGTACTTTCATTCCTTTTACTGTACCTCCTTTCATATTCACTTTCCTCCATCTTACTTTCCACCCTCTCCTAACAATTGATTCATAGTGCAGCTGCGAGGTTTTCCGCCTCTTACACCTTTCAACCCTGTTACTGTCAATTTCCGTTTCAGCGCTGAATGGCCTTACTTGTCTCAGTGCTTGGCATTATGCCTAAAATCAAACCAAATCAAATCAAATCAAGCAATCAACAATGGCACATGCGGTTATCCGTCGAATTGTTGTGATGTCAGCAAAGGCCTTCGTTTCAAGAGCAGTCGTTACGTGGATATGAATCATAAAGGTAAAGAGCACTTCATAGCAGCTACCTTCATCATAGCGGAAGTATACTGTCAAACTATTGTGTTCATTAGTTTACGACAGTTAGCACCTCTCCATAATGTTATTTTGGCGTATCTGTTTATGTACGTGGAATGAGTATAAACAAATATATATATATATATATATATATATAGATTATATATATATATATATATATATATACATATATACATACAAACACACGCACATACAAATATATGTATATATATATATACTATACTATATATATATATATATATATATATATATATATATATATGTGTGTGTGTGTGTGTGTGTGTGTGTGTGTGTATGTGTGTGTTCCATTTATCCTTTAATTACAGAATCAACGATTAAGCCCTTGTACGTACATAAATCTTCTACAGCAACAGGAGTTTCATCTAACTCCTTAAAAGGTTTAGTAGCAGAGCCTGCACACGCAGTGCCTCTCTTCTGACACTCTTCATTAATGTCGTGCTTCCTGGACAGGAAAATCGTTCCATTTCAGGTCATCCTCCACTTCATCTAACCGGCCAATACTTTCACTATGTCCTTCTTCCTCCCAAGGTTTCTGAATCATGAGTACTTTCCAGTGACACACTGACTTCCATTTTCTCTGCATGACCAAACCACTTCACTGCAGTGCAATCTAGCTTCTTTGACAAAACTATTTCCAACTCTTTCATGTTATCTTTATATTTCTCCCTCTAAGATCTCACTTTCCATATATCATGCAAAACGACGGCCCATCTCAATAGTTTCATTTTATTTAAATTTCCATTCACTATAAGTGTCCACACTGCTCTTCCACAAAGGAGAAATGTCTGAACAACATATTCATACATTCCAGCTGCTGCTTTTAGAGACGATTCACTCTTTCAGATTTGCACAGCTCTTACTAACTTCCTCGCTTCAATTATATATAATTCCATAGTTAGTTCACTACTTCTCCCATCCTGCTATCATGCGTCACGTATGCGATCTGTATACATACTACATCGGATCCATTCCTCCAACATTCATACTATCATTCATTGCTTCGTCTGGCTTGCTTCCATCTCCTTCATCATTTTAGTCTCGATTTTGCTTTTGACATTCTGTTGATGCAAGCACTTCAAATTCTTTAATCATTCAGCTGCCTCTCTGATCCGACCACTAATTACAATCGTATCATCAGTTAACATCAGCTATGACTACGTATTCATTTTGATTTTGAATTGACTTTTTATTTATATAGATTTTTGGCATTATGCCAAGCACTGGGGCAACTAAGGCCATTAGCGCTGAAACGGAAATTGACAGTGAAAGGTTTGAAAGGTGTAACAAGAGGAAAACCTCGCAGTTGCACTATGAAATAATTGTTAGGAGAGGGTGGGCAGTAAGATGAAGGAAGAAAGAGAATATAAACGGAGGTACAATAAAAATAATGAAAGTAGTTGCAGCTAGGGGCCGAAGGGACGCTCCAAAGAACCTTAAGTAATGCCGACATTGCACCAAATGAGGTGGCCTAAGTACTCATATTACCTTTTCTAATACTACAAACTTGCATCTATATTTTCTGATCTTTCCTTGGATTCTCTCATCATCGATCCATCCTTAAAAATATCAAACATCCATGGAAACATGAGGCATCCTCATCTATGAACAATTTTTCCGTCAAACCAGTCACTCCCCATCATAACATTCAGGCACAAGCTCCGCTTTCAAATAAAGGTCTCTACTAGATGTGAACAAACTGCCTTTCTGGACATCCATCCACTAACAAATTCGCATCTCCCTCGCGGCGCAAAACAAGCCATTCTGCGGCAGACTTTTATAGAAGAATAAGAGCAATTTTCGTAGAACAAAGTGGATCCATTTGCGATAAGATGGTAAGAATTTCAGGAAACACCAACACCTACTACTTTCTTATCCCGAGCGAATTCAGCTCTGTATTCGCCCGTTTTCCCACCAGAAAAAAATATCCCCATCGTTTGAAAGACATTCCATTTTCATTTTGCTCCGGGAAAAAATTCTTCGAATCGCCTCCATTTCCTGTCTTCATGAAACGTTCAATTCCCTAATCGTGAAAAAGAGGCGCAGTCTCTTATTCCTCTGGAAATTCTATTAGTTCTCTCCTCTTGGAAATTATGTTTGCATTTTCCTCCTCCTACAGACCCTGGCCCCTTGGACATTTGGAAGAATGTCTGCTCTTCCTCCAATTTGCCAAGTTCTCTTTTCTTATCAAGTGATATGATTTTGAGCGGCATTTGCATCTAGTGGTATATTTCATTGAGCTATATTTACCTAAAGTGATATTTTACATGGTGATACATCTAATTCACTGACATATCTTATCTGGCGGTATTCATCTTATAGCGTTCTCATTTAGTCGTATTACTTCATTTCTGGTAATCGTTATGCTGTATAGTGGCATAACTCTCTCTCGTGGTACTTTATCCAGTAATTTGTCTTTGATGTTTATTCCTATTAGTCCTCTTGTAGTCTTTTTTCCTCTTCTTTTTTTTATTTTTTTCTGCTTAATTGCAATATTTACTTTTTTTGCTTGATTGCAATAATTACATTTTTTCTTAATTGCAATATTTACAATTAATTTTTGCTTAATTGCAATATTATTTACAAAACAGGTACTTTTTTCATTATTTTTTTATATCTGACATATTTTACTAGGTGATATTTTACAGATAGCACTGATATAAACTGGAATTGATTTACCTGAAGATATGATTCCTACATAGTGGTATTTTTATCTAGTGGTGGTGTTTTGAGGTTATATCGTTTTATTTACTTTTTTTTATCTACTGTGATTTTGTTTTTCCATGGCAATATTATTTTTACCCAGTGATACTTTCTCTAGTGGTGTAGTTCTGAAAACTCATATTATGTTACGTATTGGTGTTTCATCTACTGGAAGGATTTTTAGCTAGAAATAATATTTTTATCCAGTGGTTCGTTATCAAGGGGTGGTGTTCTGAAAAGTTATATTAATTTATGTTTCTAAATGGTACTTTATCTTAATGGTGTTGTTCTGAAGAGTGAACTCAATTTACGTATTGGTATTTTTATCCACTGACAAACTTTAGCTAGCGATATTCTTACCCTAGTTGTATTTTAGCTGGTGGAATTGTTTCTACCTGGAGGTTATTTTTTCTTAGCAACGACGGCAGATGAGTTGAACAAAGGCTCCGAGTAGATAAACTTCTACGGATGATCCCTCTCTGCGGGCGACATAATTCAAATTGCTTCTTGATGCCCAGAAAATTACAGATATAAAAAATGGGCCAATAAATAGTCTTGCCTGATGATTCTCTCTCTCTCTCTCTCCTCTCTCTCTCTCTCTCTCTCTCTCTCTCTCTCTCTCTCTTGTGGCGCAATCTATTCGGAACAAAGTAGATATCTTCAAAGCATTGGTAGTGGGTGAAGAATTAGACATAATAGGTATCACAGAAACATGGATATAAGAGGCAAGAACAGACTTCGTAGAAAAGTACCAGATATAGCTGGATATAAATTATTCAAAAAAGATAGACTCAATAAAAAAAGACGGAGGCGTTATGTTTTATGTCAGGGACCACCTCAGTTCATAGTGTAAAATTACAACCATGCAAGAAGTGATTGGCATCAATATAAACAGTCAAGGGAAAAGGATAACTCTATTACTAGTGTACAGACCTCCCCATCAACCACAAATGTCCGATGAGGAGCTGTATGCACTACTAGGACAAGAAATAAACAACCAAACTCTGCATAATAATGAAAGATTTCAAGCACCAGTAGACTGGGACACGATGACCTGCGCATCAAACGTAGAAGGAAAGAGGCTTAGATTTTGAAAAAAATTAATTCCTCCACCAATGGGTTGACAAACCTACTAGAGGAAACAACATACTAGACATCGTCCTATCAACAGAGGGAAGATAACCTAGTTTCTGACCTTTCAGTAGGTGCAAATCTAGGCAAAAGCGACCATAAAAGTATTACATTTCAAATTAATATTCAACACAAAAATGAGAGGAAGATATTAATGAGATTAGACTACCGTCGACAAGACCTAAAAAAGTTGAAGGAGTATGTTAAAAATCTACAGTACGACGAGAACACAGGCATAGATAAGTACTTGGAAGCCTTTCTGAGGAATACACAGAAAAACGCTCTTGATGTATACCATTAAAGCAAGTATTAACAAATGGCAACCCTCAGCCTAATTGCTTCAACAGAGAAATTAAAATTAAAATAAGAGAAAGAGACAGATTGTACAAATCAATGGACCAACACCCAACACCAGAAGAGGCAAGCAGGCATAAAGAACTCTGTAGAATGGTAGACAAATTTGTAAGAAATGCAAAGATAAATGGGGATAAGAGAGTTGAATAAGTTTGTAAGAAAAACCCAAAAGAATTCTTTGCGCATGTTAATAAAAGGAAACCAATAAAAAATAGCATAGGTCCCCTAAAGGACAATAGAGGAAACCTGGTGAACTCAGACTTGGAAAAAGCAGAGTTATTGAATAAGTTTTTTTACTAAATGTTTTCACAATTGAAGACACTAACCCGCTATCAAATATGAAGGGGCAGAACCGTTAGACAAATTAACATTTATAGAATGGGACATTAAAAACAAAACAGATAAACTCAACAAGTTCAAATCTCCTGGCCCGGATGGGATTCATCCAAGAGAAATTAAAGAACTAAAAGAGGAGATAGTTCCTCGCCTGTATAAACTATACAGAAAAAGTGCAGAACAACGAAAGGCACCAAAAGGATGGAAACTAGGTAATGTGCCCCCAGTTTACAAAAAAAAAAAAAAAAAAAAAAAAAATCCAAGAAAAGATCTGGGAAATTATAGCCCAATCTGTCTAACGTCGGTCGTTCGTATGATTTTTGAGTCCATAATTGCAGGTCAAATTGTAGATCACATCGATAGAAACATGTTAAACAGCCAACAAGGTTTCAGACAAAAAAGTTCCTGCCTATCAAGCCTCTTGGAGAATTTTCATAACATGCTTGATATTTACGACAGGAGTAGAGCAATAGATATAATCTACTTAGATTTCCAAAAGGCCTTTGACAAGAAACAGATGACAAAAGTTAGAGCCTTAGGAATTGTAGGAGAAATAGCAGACTTGATCGAAGACTGGCTAACTATTGGAAAACAGAGTCGTAATAAATGGTGAATAATCAGAATGGGCAGATGTGACAAACGGAGTTTCTCAGGGTTCTGTCCTTGGCCCTCTCTTGTTTTTGATTTACATTAATGACATTGATGTAGTCTTTACTAGTAGAATAGCCAAATTTGCAGATGACACCAAACTAGGTGTAAATGAAGCAGACCCACATACAGCGGAAAGTTTAAGAAATGATCTAAAGAAAATAGGAGAGTGGTCAAAAAGATGGCAAATGCCTTTTAACTTGGATAAGTGTAAAGTGTTACAAATAGGAATAAACAACCCTCATGCCAACTACATGCTACTTGGGATGACATAAATAGTGTAGAACAAGGAGAGGACCTTGGATTCTATATTACCAATGACTTAAAATCCACAAAACAGTGCATAAAAGCTGAAAAGAAGGCACAGAAACTAGTGGGATACATAAAGAGGCAGTTCAAATACAGAAACAAGGTGCTGCAGCTCTACACATCAATAGTAAGACCTCATCTGGTCACCAGCACTAAGAAAGGACATAAATAGATTAGAAGGGGTACAAGCAAGAGCCACAGAGATAATTCCATCCATCAGGCAAATAGGTTACCAAAGACCAGAGAGCCTGAATATAGATGGCTTAGAAACACGACGATTGCGAGGACAACTAATAGAAACATTCAAAATACTGAAAGGCATAACAAAAGTAGACAATAACCTATTTACGTTAAACGAAAACCAGACAAGAAATAATGGATGAAAACTGGAACTGAAGAGATACAACACATCCCATTGTGGGAACTTCTTTGCATACAAGAAACTGCCACCAGAAGTTGTAAACATCAGCTGTGTGGAAGAGTTTAAAAGAAAGCAAGACAAAATCATTAGGGCACTGAATGAACAGTAAAACCTGCTCCTAGAAATAAGTGAGTACACGATGTCTCCTTGGATGGACTAAAAAGTCTTTGAGACATCCTAATCCTTGTAACTCCTTGTAACTCTCATAATTTTATATTCTCTCTCTCTCTCTCATAATTTTATACCCCGCCCCTCTCTCTCTCTCTCTCTCATAATTTTATACCCCCTCTCTCTCTCTCTCTCTCATAATTTTATATCCTCTCTCTCTCTTCTCTCTCATAATCTTATATCCTTTGCTCTTCTTGTATTTGCTCTATCATAATTTTTTTACCATTGCTCTCTCTCTCTCTCTCTCTCATAATGTTATATCCTTTGCTCTCGTTTTATTTACTTTTTCTCATGATTTTATACCCTTTGTTCTTGCTTTATCTCTCTCTCTCTCTCTCTCTCTCTCTTCTTCCTTCCTTCACTCTCATTTTTTCCTCCCTCTATCATTATAATGTTCTCGTTCCTCCCACTTTCGCAGACGTTGAAGTAAGAGCTGATTATATTTCCATCTTCCCTTTTAACTCGACTTCTTAATCATAAAGAAAAACCTTCCTGGGGACTTTGATATAACTTGCCTCTGAATTCTGATAACCTTATACTATTTTCTATTTCTTGATCTTTAGTGCTGGAGATTCTCATGAATTCCTGACTCTTTTTGATTTATTAACCTTCTCCACAAAATTCATTTTCCCATGTGTGTGTAGTTTTATGTCAATTTTTCTCAGGTTTTAAATCTTTTCACATCAAGAAAATGGATATCAGTCATCAGGAGCTCCCTCTTCTGACATCACTTTTGGCGATGAAGGTAAGAGGCAGATGATGTTGCCCAAAACGAGTCCGCAACCTCCCAAAAGCGCATCAACTGTGACTTTACGCCCTCTGACTAAAGGCAGGCTATACATTTCAAGAACTTCTGAACCCGAAGTGGCTGACCCTTGGTTTTGTGACCCCCAGTATACATTCCCAGGCGTTGGAGAATTTCGAGACTTCCCCCCTCGCTGGAACGAGAGGAATCCAACACTGCATTTTCTAATATTGTATCTAGATTTTTTTATTTAGACATTTTTCTAAACGCATCTATTTTTCTTCTTTATCTTTACGATCTTTCTTATTTACTGCGTGTGCCAGTTATAACCTTTTAATAAGATTAGGAACAGTCACGTTGCCTATATCTGTATACCCAACAAGAGTTTTCTTAATCTCATCAAAAGGTTATAACTGACACAAACAGTAAATAAGAAAGACCGCACATCTTGAAGATTCTTCATTTCGAAGATCTGTCATCGGACACTCAGAAAAGAATCCAATTCTCCTCCAACTAATAAAGTGGCAATGAGAAACTCATCGACGGAATCAGTCGAAAAAGGATTACTCTTAGGAATTCAGTTACAGTTCGAGTGATTTGACGTCGTTATGGGATATGTAATGAAGTGATGCACGCCTGAACAGGTAAATAGAAAGGAGAGAGAGAGAGAGAGAGAGTGAGGCAACCCAATCAGACTGAGTTAATTAGAAGAGGAGAAAAAAAAGAGGGATAATGAGAATGACCTTGAATAAAGATGAAACAGAAATCGCTCTATCAGCAACCGTTTAATTCAGTCAGTCTCCATTGTTCCGTACCATTTCCCTGGATAGACTTGTCAGTAATTTGCATTAATTAAAGAGACTTCTCTCCTCCTCCTCCTCCTCCTCTTGCAGTCAAGCACATCTCTGAATGCCAGACTGAATTACCTGGAAGGCAATTCGCTTTGCTTTGCGAGTCGATTAACGGAACTGCTCTTGTATCCCGTAACCTTTATGAAATAATGTGTTTATGAACTCATGCCTTATTGGTTTGCTCAATTTTGAGAGTAGATCTTTAGCCTGGGCCCACTTTTAACTTGCAGGCCTACATTTCTCGCAAGTCTTTTGGTTTAAGACTTAAAACTTTATCGTCAAATCTCTTGCATAACATCTGACAATGGCTTGTAATCTTTATCTCCATTTCGTAAAAAACTTTGGGCCTAATTCCTTGCACATATAGGCTTAGTTTGACTCGAATACTAAACTCTTGCATTACCAGGATTCGTAGATCTATGGCATTGAGGCCAAACCTCGCGTACGCTCTTTCAAAATATTTCTTCGACATTTTCTAGAATATATCGAAGAACCCCTAAAAGTGATGTCTGGCAACTTTCTCGTAAACGCACGAGGCCGCCTCATACAATGATTATTATGGTAGGGGTATTTGTGTTATTCCCGCCACTTCTTTTTTCAGATATATTTTGCTTTTTATTTGATACTGTAGCAATGTCTTACTATATCAAAAGACATTGTTATGAAGGTTTTCAGCATTTGTGATAATTACTACTTTACTAAAAGTAATGTTAGTAAATAAGGTTTATAAAAACAAATTATGATTTAGTTAAAAGTTCTACACATAAGGTTAGGCAAAAATACTGTTCATGAAGGGCATTATAGTCAATTATCTATTGTTTGTATATTCTTAAATCATTTAACCTTAATAATCTTGGATGTTTAGACTACACATATTCTTGATACAAAAACATAAATTTTCAGTAAAGTTACTTTCATTAGGTCTAAGGTTGGAGGACAAATTGGCAAACAAATCTCTCTCTCTCTCTCTCTCTCTCTCTCTCTCTCTCTCTCTCTCTCTCTCAGATTGATAGGGGGGTTTAAGCGAGCCGTGTAAATGATCCGCTGATCTTGGTGAACAGTATAGATCTAGGGCAATGGGCACGGTTGTTGCGCCGCCAGTAAGAACTAACAAATCAAACAATCAATCACGACTGTTGCTATGCAAGGCATTCTCAAATCGTCTTTCTTCTGTCACATCCACAGCCACAGCCTTCTGCCATACGGTTGCTTTGCTGATTCAGTTCAGCTGCTGAGCTATGTCGCTTATGGAAACATTAGCCTTGAGAGATCAGGTGTTGTGCGTTCGTCTGTTTTCCATTCCCGTTAGTTTTTCACGTTTACGACACTTCTGTTAGTCTGCCTGTCGATTGAGATAGACGCGCTTGTTTACAAGGCGACCTATACATGTTCTTTATTTACAAGGTGGTCTACACACTGTATTTTCAAGGATGCCTACATGCTCTTTATTTACAAGCCGGCCTACACACTCTCTATTTACAAGGCGACCCACATGCTCTTTATTTACAAGGCGGCCTACACACTCTCTATTTACAAGGATGCCTACATGCTCTTTATTTACAAGGTGGCCTACACGCTCTCTATTTACAAGGCGGCCTACATGCTCTTTATTTACAAGGCGGCCTACACACTCTCTATTTACAAGGCGGCCTACATGATCCTTATTTACAAGGCGGCCTACACACTCTCTATTTACAAAGATGCCTACATGCTCTCTATTTACAAGGTGGCCTACATGCTCCTTATTTACAAGGTGGCCTACACACTCTCTATTTACAAGGCGGCCTACACGCTCTCTATTTACAAGGCGGCCTACATGCTCCTTATTTACAAGGCGGCCTACACACTCTCTATTTACAAGGCGGCCTACATGATCCTTATTTACAAGGCGGCCTACACACTCGGTCCTATTTACAAACATGCCCTACATGCTCTCTATTTACAAGTGGCCTACATGCTCCTTATTTACAAGGTGGCCTACACACTCTCTATTTACAAGGTGGCCTACACGCTCTCTATTTACAAGGCGGTCCTACATGCTCCTTATTTACCAAGGCAGCTACACACTCTCTATTTACGAGGCGGCTACTGATCCTTATTCTACAAGCGGCCTACACACTCTCTATTTACAAAGATGCCTACATGCTCTCTATTTATACAAGGCGGCCGACATGCTCCTTATTTACAAGGTGGCCTACACACTCTCTATTTACAAGGCGGCCTACACACTCTCTATTTACAAGGCGGCCTACCATGATCCTTATTTACAGTGGCTACACACTCTCTATTTACAAGGCGGCCTACACACTCTCTATTTACAAGGCGGCCTACATGCTCCTTATTTACAAGGTGGCCTACACACTCTCTATTTACAAGGCGGCCTACACACTCTCTATTTACAAGGCGGCCTACATGCTCCTGTATTTAGCAAGGTGGCTACAACTCTCTATTTACAATGATGCCTTTACAATGCTCTTTTATTTACAAGGTGGCCTACACACTCCTCTATTTACAAGCGGCCTTACATGCTTTCCTTATTTACCCAAGGTGGGGCCTACACACTCTCCTATTTACAAGGCGGCCCTACACACTCTCTATTTACAAGGATTGCCTACAATGGCTCCTTATTTCCAAGGTGGCCTAACCACTCTCTATTTTACAAGGCGGCCTACACCTCTCCTTATTTACAACGGCGGCCTACTTCTCCTTATTTACAAGGCGGCCCTACACACTCTCTATTTACAAGGCGGCCCTACATGATCCTTATTTACAAAGAGCGGCCTACACACTCTTTCTAATTTCAAAAGATTCCACATGCTCTCCTATTACAAGGTGCCTACACCGCTCTCTATTTACAAGGTCGGCCTACACACGCTCTATTTTACAAGGCGGCCTACTGGCTCCTTTATTTACAAGGTGGCCTACACACTCTCTTTATTTACCGGAATGGTCCTACATGCCTCTTTTATTTACAAGGTGGCCTACACCTCTCGATTTACAAAGGCGGCCTTTACAATGCTCCTTATGTACAAGGGGGCCTACACACTCTCTATTTTTACAAGGCGGCCTACAACACTCTCTATTTAACCAGGATTCCTACATGATCTTATTTTACAAAGGAAGGGCCCTACACACTCTCTTTATTTACAAGGCGGCCTACACACTCTCTATCCTTTACAAGGCGGCTACAATGCTACTTATTTACAAGGCGGCCTTTACACACTCTCTATTTACAAGGATGCCTACCTATCCTTAATTTTTTTTACAAGGCGCCTACACACCTCTCTATTTACAAGATCTTTCATCTCTCTATTTACAAGGTTGGCCCGATACACGCTCCTCTATTTACAAAGGCCGGCCCCTACATGCTCCTTATTTACAAAGGTGGCCTACCACACTCTTCCTCTATTTACAAGGCGGCCCTACACACTCTCCTATTTACAAGGTGCCTACATTTTTTGATTCTTATTTAACAAGGTTGGCCTACACACTCTCTATTTTACGCGGCGGCCTACACACTCTCTATTTAGCAAGGAGCCTACAAGTCCTTTATTACAAAGGTGGCCTACACACTCTCCTATTTACAAGGCTGCCTACACACTCTCTTTTACAGAAGGCAGGCCTACAGCCTTTCCTTATTTAACAAGGTGGCCCACACTCTCTATTTACACGGCCGGCCTACACACTCTACCTATTGGACCCTACAAGGCGGCCCTACATGCTCCTTTATTTACAAGGCGGCCTACACCTGCTTCTTATTTACAAGGCGGCCTACACACTCGCCTAATTTACAAGGCGGCCTACGTTCTTTTAATTTTTACAAGGTGGCCTACACACTCTTCTATTTACAAGGGCGGCACCCTACAACACTCTCTATGTACAGGATGCCCTACATGCTCTTTATTTACAAGGCGGCCTTTACACGCTCTCTATTTACAAGGCGGCTACCATGATCCTTATTTGCAAGGCGGCCTCACACTCCCTTATTTACAAGGAATGGCCATACAAGCCTCTTTATTTAGCAAGGCCGGCCTACCGCTCTCTATTTACAAGGCGGTTTTTACATGCTTCCTTATTTACAAGGCGGCCTAACCACACTCTCCTATTTACAAGGACGGCCTAACACTGAATCCCTTTATTTACAAGGCGGGCCTACACGCCTCTCGTATTTACAAAGATGCCTACATGGCTCTTTATTGGACTTAGGTGGCCTTTAGCAACGGCTCTCTATTTACAAGAGGGCCTACCATGCTCCTTTATTTACAAGGTGGCCTACACGGCTCTCTATTTACCAATGATTGCCTACCAATGCTCCTTTATTTTTACAAGGATCCTACAACGCTCTCTATTTACAAGATCCCTACCCTGCTCCTTTATTTAACAAGGCAGGCCTACATGATCCTTATTTACAAGGAATTGCCCAAGGCCGGTAGCCGGTTCCTCCGAGCGCGCCGCAAGCCGCGAACCTAATGCTCTTTATTTACAAGGTGGCCTACACGCTCTCCTATTTACAAGGAATCCCTACATGCTCTTTATTTAACAAGGCGGCCTACAATGCTCCTTATTTTACGGAGGCCCCTACTCCTCCGTTATTTACAAGGCGCCTTACCAATGGCTCCTTATTTGCAAGGCGGCCTAACAACACTCTCTATTTACAAGCGCCTACATGGATCCTTATTTAGCAGAGGCGGCCTACACACTCTCTATTTACCAAGATGCCTTTACCTGCCTCTATTACAAGGCGGCCTACATGCTCCTTATTATTTTACAAGGTGGCTACACCTATCCTATTTACAAGGCGCCCTACACCTCCTTCTTATTGTTTACAATTCGGTCCTCATGATCCTTATTTACAAGGTGGCCTACACACTCTCTTTATTTACAAGGCGGGGGCCTACACCACCGCTATTTACAAGGCGGCCTACATGCTCCTTATTTTTACCAAGGTTGGCCCTACAACACTCTCTATTTACAAGGCGGCCTACCAGCACCTCTATTTTACAAGAGCTGGCCTACGATGCCTCCTTATTTTACAAGGTGGCCTACACCCACTTCCTCTATTTACAGAGAAATGGCCTACATACTCTTTATTTTACAAGGTGGCCTACACACTCTCTATTTTAACAAGGCGGCCTACATGCTCCTTATTTACAAGTGGCCTACCACCACTCTCTATTTTACAAGGCGGTCCTAACAACACTCTCTATTTACAAGGAATGGCCTACAGGCTCCTATTTACAAGGTGGCTACACACTCTCCTTATTTACCAAGGCGGCCTACACATCTCTCTGTATTTACATCGGCGAAAGCCTACATGCCTCCTTATTTACAAGGCGGCCTACACACGCTCCTATTTACAACGGCGCTACATTTACCTTAAGGTTACAAGGCGGCCTACACACTCTCCTATTTACAAAAGATGCCTACATGCTCTCTATTTACAGTGGTGGCCTAACGCTCTATTTTACAAGGCGGCCTACATGCTCCTTGATTTACAAGGTGGGCCTAACACACTCTCTATTTACAATGGCTGCCCTACACGACTCTCTATTTACAAGGTGGCCTACATTGATCCTTAATTTACAAGGGTGGCCTACACCTCTCTATTTACAAGGCGGGCCCTACACACTCTCCCTATTTACAAGGATCCCCTACCATGCTCTTTATTTACAAGGCGGGCCTACATGCTCCTTATTTTTACAAGGATGGCCTACATCCACCTTTAATTTACACCAGGCGGCCTACAATGCTCCTTATTTACCAGGCTGGGCCTTACACACCTCTCTATTTTACAAGGGCGGCCTACATGGATTCACCTTAATTTACACAAGGCGGCCTACACACCCTCTCTATTTCACAAAGATGCCTCACTGCCTCTCCTATTTTTAACAAGGCTGGCCTAACTGCTCCTTATTTACAAGGTGGCCTACACACTCCTCTATTTAACAAAGGCGGCCTACCACATCGTCTATTTACAAGGGCGGTCCTACATGATCCGTTATTTACAAGGTTGGGGCCCTAAATGCTACTTTATTTTTTTACAAGGTGGCCTACACGCCTCTCTGATTTACAATGGATCCCTACATGCTCTTTATTTACAAGGGGCGGCCTACCATGCTCCTTATTTACAAGGAGGCCCTACAATCCTCTATTTATTTACAAGGGGCGGCCTACATTGCGCCCTTATTTACAAGGCGGCCTACACACCTCTTCTATTTACAAGGCGTGGCCCTCAATGGATCCTTATTTACAAGGGCTGCCTACGACACTCTCTATTTTAAAAACAAAGATGCCTACAGCTCCTCTATTTTACAAGGCTGGCCTACCATGCTCCTTTTTACATTTACAAGGTGGCCTACACACTCTCTATTTTACAAGGAGGCCTACAACACTCTCTATTTACAAGGCGGCCCGTACATGATCCTTTATTTACCAAGGTGGCCTACACCAACTCTCTATTTACAAGGCGGCCTACACCAACGTCTATTTACAAGGGCGGCCTACAGCTCCTTATTTACAAGGTGGCCTACACCAAACTCTCATATTTACAAGGCGGTCCTACAACACTCGCTATTTACAAAGGCGGCCTACATGCGCCTTATTTACAAGTGGGGCCCTACACACTCTCTATTTACAAACGGAATGCCTACATGCTCCTTTATTTACAAGGTGGCCTACACACCCTCTTTATTTACAAGGCGGCCTACATTCTCCTTATTTTACAAGGTGGACACCTACACACTTCTCTATTTACAAGGCGGGCCTACACGCTCTCTATTTACAAGGAGCCTACATCCTCCTTATTTACAAGGTTGGCCTACCACTCTCCTATTTAGCAAGGGCGAGCCTACCACTCTCTATTTACAAGGCGGCCTAATGGCTCCTTATTTACAAGGGCCCCCGGCCTACACACTCTCCCTATTACAAGGCGGGCCTACATGATCCGTAGTTACAAGGCGGCCTACACACGCTCTTATTTACAAAGAGGCTACCATGCTCTCTAGTTTACAAGGCGGCCTACACACTCTCTATTTACAAGGCTGCCTTACTATGCTCTTTAAATTTTTACAGGAGGCCTACATTTCCTCCTTATTGTACAGGCGCCTTACATGCTCTAGATCTTTACAAGGAGGCTTACATGCTCTTTATTTACAAAGGAGGCCTACATGGCTCTTTTTACAAGGAGGCCTACACCTCTCTATTTCCAAGGAGCCTTTACATGCTCTTTATTTAAACAGGGATGGCCTTTACATGCTCTCCTATTTCGATGGCGCCTTTACATCTGCTTTATTTACAAGGCAGCCTACATGCTCCTTATTTACGGAAGGATGCCTACATGCTCTTTATTTAACCCAAAGGGCGGCCTTTACACGGCTCTCTATTTACAGGGTCCCAGGCGGGCCTACATGCTCTTTAGGTTTACAAAGCGGAGGCCTACATGCTCTTAGGCCTTTACAACGGCTCTCTTTATTTACAGGTTCCGGATACATGCCTCTTTATTTACAAGGCGCCTACATGCTCCTTATACAAGGAGCCCTACATCTCTTTAATACAGGCGGGCCCTACATGTCTTATATCTTTACAGGAGGCCTACATGCTCTTTATTTACAAGGAGGCCTACATGCTCTTTATTTACAAGGCGGCCTACACGCTCTCTATTTACAAGGATCCCTACATGCTCTTTATTTACAAGGCGGCCTACATGCTCCTTATTTACAAGAAGGCCTACATCCTCTTTATTTACAAGGCGGCCTACATGCTCTATATCTACAAGGAGGCCTACATGCTCTTTATTTACAAGGAGGCCTACATGCTATTTTTACAAGGAGGCCTACACGCTCTCTATTTACAAGGAGGCTTACATGCTCTTTATTTACAAGGAGGCCTACATGCTCTCTATTTAGAAGGCGGCCTACATGCTCTTTATTTACAAGGCGGCCTACACGCTCTCTATTTACAAGGATGCCTACATACTCTTTATTTACAAGGAGGCCTACACGCTCTTTATTTACAAGGATGCCTACATGCTCTCTATTTACAAGGATGCCTACATACTCTTTATTTACAAGGATGCCTACATGCTCTCTATTTACAAGGCAGCCTACATGCTCCTTATTCACAAGGAGGCCTACACGCTCTTTATTTACAAGGCAGCCTACACGCTCTCTATTTACAAGGAGGCCTACATGCTCTTTATTTACAAGGAGGCCTACACGCTCTTTATTTACCAGCCGGCCTACATGCTCTATATTTACAAGGATGCCTACATACTCTTTATTTACAAGGAGGCCTACATGCTCTTTATTTACAAGGAGGCCTACATGCTCTTTATTTACAAGGAGGCCTACATGCTCTTTATTTACAAGGAGGCCTACATGCTCTCTATTTACAAGGCGGCCTACATGCTCTTTATTTACAAGGAAGCCTACATGCTCTTTATTTATCTCGATGCAAAAGCGGTCAACTTCAGTCGTAAGAAATGGCGCCCTTGTGGAAGCAACAGGACTCAATAAAACTATTATTCATCTTTGAAGGAAGGCCTCTGCTGCCCAGGGTATATCCAATAAGTGTGGAAACAATGAAGGGACAAGACAACTACAATACATTCCGTAGGTTTTGGCTTAAAGATAAATCTAATTTATGCACGCTGTCTTGTCAAAGGTAAGTCTCTCAAAGTATATACTGATTAACCGTGTGAAAAATGAAAGCCATTTTTATCCACTCTTCAAGGATCAAAGGGCATCTATGCATAGGAGTATGATGAGGTCAAACCCCAGAGCTGTTTCACTGGAGTGGGAGGTTTTTCACGAAGAAGTCCACTTCTTACATAAATATTTTACAAGTAATTATTTTCCAACCACACTTTTTCACAGGTATGTTTTCAAACTTCTTAATAAGGTTTTAATTCCTAAAGTCTCCTTACCTAATGTGCCTAAGCTTCTGTTTTATGCAAATTTACCTTTAATCCATGACAAAAATTTCTATGAAGCTAAGAAAACTCATATCTAATTATTTACCAGCAATTAGATTTAATATTCCCCAACAATTCCACTTACTCTGGGTAGTTTGTTTAAATTCAAGGATAAATTTGATCCCTTGGTGACCTCATGTGCTGTATACAAGTCAATTGCCCTAGATCAGTGGTTCCCACTGTCGGTTGCACTCCGCCCTACCCAGGGGTAATTTGATTTTGAAGGGCGGGGGGATCGCAATTCGAGAACGTTTAAAACAAGTTAATGGCCTTTTAGGCTTTCTCCACGTGAATATATAAGAATTATATATCACCACAGGGGCCATCAGGGTTTTAGAGGTGTTTACTAACCATTTTAAGCCCATTGTCACATAGGTTTTCTTGAATATCTTTTTATATATCAGCTGTTTCTTCTTGATATTTTGGTTCACTATGTCTTAGGGCCTCCGGTAATTTTGGGTAATATAATGAAGTACCAAAATTTATTGATTAAGACTATTTACTTTTGAACTTTTTCAATTTCCTCTACATCCGTTGTAGATATCCGAACACCTGTCCTTGGCTTAGCTAAACAGTTAGGAGAGAAGCCCCGCCCACTCGCCTCTCTCTCCGTCTCAAACATATGAATGGATGGGTGTGTACTACAATATGGCTTTTTACGTTTTACATATCTATATTAGTGTTTACATTTTTATCTGTATTTCATCTTTTTGAGAGATGATTATAACCTCAGTGTCATTTACTGACTTTTTCTTGTTTTCTCACTTCTACTTTCAGTCTTCCGTAAAAAAACAGACATATATAAAGGTATATATATATATATATATAATATATATATATATATATATATATATATATATATATATAAATATATACACACACATATATATACTTTTATATTTAATATCTTTGTTTCTATCTATCTGCAGCATTTATATTTCTCTATATAAATTATATCTATCTACATCTATCTATCTAATTGTCTGTCTAATATATCCATCTATCTAATATATATATATATATATATATATATATATATATATATATATATATATATATATATATATATATATATATATATATATATATATATATATATATAAAGGTTTTTTGCCACGAAGGAAAAAATTAAAGAGCGAGATAGCCAGTACTTTCGGTCCTGTTCGGACCCTTTACTGAGGCAAACTGATTTTACAAAGAACAACATAGTCAAAAGAAGGCTTAATATACAAACTGACACTACCAGATTAGCCATAAGGGCGATTTTCACTCTACAGAAAGGAAGAGCCCCAGAAGCTAGCCACACCTTGAAGGATACCCGCAGTAAACAAGTGATTCTTCCAGAAAACAGTACATTTTGAAAAAAACACGGGAGCATATACAATTTAATATCATGAATTTTTACACAAATTTTCCCAACAAAAATTATTATTAATGAAAAGACGAAAGAAAATATAAATATATATATATATATATATATATATATAATATATATATATATAATATATATATATATGTATATATCGAGCAAGAGAAAGAGGGAGAGAGAATATCGAACCAGAGAGAGAGAGAGAGAGAGAGAGAGAGAGAGAGAGAGAGAGAGAGAGAGAGAGAAATAATAACTATATACATGTGGGACTAATTTATTAGTTGTTCATTTATTTTGAGGTCCTTCATAAACATCTTACAAATATATGGGTCCAAATGGTACATTCCCAGACTAAGATTTAGGTTGTTTTATTAGTGATTTGTATAATTGCCGATTCCAGTAAATTCTTGAAACATAATCATTAGATCTAGCAGTTACCGAGGTATCACCCCAATTAATACAATGAGATTTTTCCCTCAGATGGATAAATAGTGCATTTGAAGTCTGGGCTGTTCTAACTGAATACATATGCTGCTTAATCCGAACACATAAATTTTTACTTGACTGACCAACGTAAAACGATGGCAATCCTTACAAGGAATTTTGTAAATGATGTTGTTATTTGTTACGGGACTATTCTTAATTAGCATATCTTTAATGGTATTGTTATAAGAGAACACTGCATTAACATTAAACGATTTAAATATTGATTTTATGGTTTCAAATCCACGAAAATAAGGTAAGCTAAGTACATTTTTAGGCATTTCTTTTTCATTATTAGCAACATTATAAAACTTTTTGTGAGCTTTTGATAACATAAATCAATTAAATGAGGTGGGTAGCAGAGATCGTTTCCTATCTTTTTTATGTATTCTATTTCTTGGTCCAGATATTGTGGACTCGTGATACGCAAAGCGCGTAGGAACATAGAAGAAACAATTGACATTTTAATATTAAGATGGTGGCCAGAATAAAAATGTACATATGTTAAATTATTTGTGGGTTTTCTATAAATACTGAATTTGCATTGGAAAGATTCTCTATGTATTAATACATCTAGGAAAGGGATGACATTGTTATTTTCAATTTCAACAGTGAATTTTATGGATGGCACTAAATTATTCAATTTAGACAGTAAATCATTTACATCGATACCACCAGGTAAGACTACTGAGATATCATCGACATATCAGTACCATTTTAAGGGGATAAGTGTGATATTCGGGAGGTGTTGTCTCTCCAAAAAAATTCCATATATAAGTTTGAAAGGAGAGGTGATAAAGGGTTACCCATGGCCATACCAAATATTTGTTGGTAATATTCTCCATTAAAAATAAATCTGCAATCACAAATACATAACTTAATTAAGGAAATTATGTGACTAACGGACATAGGCAATTCATGCAGTACAAGTTCATTACTTAAATATTTTAGCACAGAGTCAATAGGGACTTTTGTAAACAAGAACATACATCAAAACTGACAAAAATATCGCTAGGGTTTAATACAATGTTATTTAATTTTTCCACAAGATCAAGAGAATTCCGGATGTGTGAATTAGATACAGTTCCTAGTAGCGGGGATAACAGTTTAGTAAGATATTTCAGATAGTTTATAAGCAATTGATCCTACATACTAATAATTGGGCGCATAGGTTTGTTTTCCTTATGAGTTTTGACTAGGCCATATAATTAAGGTAATGAGGGACACTTTACAGTTAACTTACACAAAAGTGCTTTTTTATCTTTAAGAATTTGTTTGATATTGATATTAAAGTTTTTTATTGCTTGGTCCAACGGATTTTTTGCGAGTTTTTTGTAAGTTATTTCATCCTCTAGTAAAGTATGCATGCGTGATATTTTTTGTAGCCAGTTTTGTCAAGAACCACTAAACTATGGGATTGGATTTATCAGCCTTGGTAATGTGTAAGCTATTATCATTCTTCAATTCTTTTAAACTTTTTCTGGAAGAATCACTTGTTTACTGCGGGTATCCTTCAAGGTGTGGCTAGCCTCTGGGGCTCCTCCTTTCTGTAGAGTGAAAATCGCCCTTATGGCTAATCTGGTAGTGTCAGTTGTATATTAAGCCTTCTTTTGGTTTGACTATGTTGTTCTTTGTAAAATCAGTTTGCCTCAGTAAAGGGTCCGAACCGGACCGAAAGTACTTGGCTATCTCGCTTTTTCATTTTTTTCCTTCGTGGCAAAAAAAACTTTTATTTATACATAGCATCACGTTTTATATACTTCGTGATCAAGTTATTCTATATTATATAATATATATATTTCTATATAATATTATTATATATATATATTATATATATATAATATATATATATATATAATATATATAGTATTAATAGTTTTTTATATATATATCTATATATAATTAAATAATTATACAATATAATGTGATTTATAATAATATATATATATATATATATATATATATATATATATATTTATATATATAAATATATTTAATATATATAAATATATACCATATCATATGTGTATTTATATATATATATATATATATATATATATATATATATATATTTATATACCTACCTATTTATGTATATAAGCCAAAGTTTTTACTGTCACCCATAAAGAGAGAGAGAGAGAGAGAGAGAGAGAGAGAGAGAGAGAGAGAGAGAGAGAGATATTTGCCACAATAATGGGCATGAGGCAGGTGATATGCAACTGATGAAGATGGTCGGGATTAGGAGTTAAGTTAATGATGTGAAGATGATAATGGTGAGTCTTCTCAGTTGATTGTCACTTTTATGGATGTGGTGGTGCGTAAATCGGAAAAAATTTCGAATTTTTATAGAGAAAGTTTATTGAAATTCTGAAAAACACGGAGAGAAAAATACGAGAGAGAGGTGAATATAAGATGAGGAGAGGCTTCTGTCGGCATAGACTCCGAGATGGATCTAACAAAATATGTTGCTTTGCTTCAGCCTAGCAGTAATGTTTGGTGCGCTGCTCTGCCGTGGAGCCTCATCGAAATCCCCCAAAATGGACCAAGGTCTGGAAGCCATCTGTGGAATCAAGAATCTGCTGCTGGGTACTGTCGTTGGACTGGTTGTTGCTGTAACACATTACACAATGGACAACACTAACAAACAGGAAATCTAAGGTGATAGTGGGAAAATTCAAGCCCTGCAGGGAGAAGTTTGTCTCTCATCTCCTGCATTTCCGTCTCCAGCTGCCCTGCTGCTTCCTCTTGCTGGAGACGGAACTGCAGGTGATGAGAGAGGAAAGACTGCGGATGACAAAACGAACCCAAGACCTGGAAGGCGCACTCATCTGTTTCAAAACTGAGAAGAAAGAAGTCCAGCTCCAAGTTCGAGAACTGTAGGAGCAAGCTGGAAGTTATAAGAGACGGACATGACACTGGGTCAGCTGGATAATTTCCTGAAAGAGAAAGACCGCAGAATGGAGGAGATGGCGAGACGTGCCAGCAGCCTGGACGAGAAGTATGCTTTAGCTAAAGCGGGAGCAGCGGAATCTGCAGGCTAAGAATGAGATGCTGCAACGGGACTTGGATGGACGACCTCCACATGTGGAAAGAACACCTGGAAAAAGCCAACGACGGACTTCGGAAGAAGCTCTCTGTTCTGACCCGCTGGCACGAGAAGGTGGCAGCAGGCTTCAATCAGACGGAAAGGGAATTGGCGTGAATCTTTGATGATGTCGGACAAGAAGACTTACTTATTTGCCGAAGGAATTCTGATGTTATTCACTCAAAGGACTTCATTAATTTCTCTCGTCCTTCCAGAAGTCGGAGACTGAAGGATTCCAAATTGTCTTCAAGGAAAATCTCGAAGGTTCTAGATCATTTTAACACCGCCCTAATAGACCGGCAGCCCGGACCATTGAGATGCAACGAACGAGATACCGATTGTAACCCCTACTGGTATTTAGGACTATACTATATACGGGTGGCTTACTTAACAAGCACCACTAATTGCTTGTTAGATTTTGGGTCTAGATCCAATATATAAGATACCAGATGAAACTAATATATAATATATCTGCACACTCTACTGATTATAGAATGACCGGTGACAGACATTTTGGAGGGTGGGTTCCCCCTGACAGACGCACTGAAAAGGGGGGTTAATTGGATCTAGATCCAACTTAGGAGATACCGAGTAAAATTTACACTACAGTAGCACTGCACATCCTAGAATACTGTGGTGGTAATGACAGACGTTTTAGTGGGTGGTTACCCCCTGACAGACGCCCCACAACGAGTGGGGAGGGGGAGACAGGATCTGCATCCAACATTGGAGATACCAAGTAAAATCTGTACTACAATAGTTCTGCACATCCTAGAGTGCTGCGGTGGTAATACCAGACATTTTAGTGGTTAGTTACCCTGTGAGAGACACCCCACAAAGAGTGGGGGGAGGGGGAAGGGGAGGGGGAGACAGGATCTCCATCCAACATCGGAGATACCAGGTATAATTTGTAATACAATAGCACTGCACATCCTAGAATGCTGTGATGGTAATACCAGACATTTTAGTGGGTAGTTACCCCCTGACAGACACCCCACAAAGAGTGGGGAGGGGGATAGGGAGACAGGAACTGCATCCAACATTGGAGATACCAAGTAAAATTTGTACTACAATAGCACTTCATATCCTAGAATGCTGTGATGGTAATGACAGATATTTTAGTGGGTGGTTTCCCCTGACAGACACACCCCCTAACAGGTGGGCCGGGGAAGGGCAAGCCTAGATAATGAATGTCTAGATTAGTATAGTGGGCTACTATTGACCCGTATTATACATTATTGTGATATATTTAATAAATATTTTTATCCTTTCTATATCCTTTGTATTTATCTAACACAGTATTTCCCAACCTTTGACACTTTGAGGAACCCGAGACAATTTTCCTCATCCCAAGGAACCCCAATGCACACACACACACACGAACACACAAACATATATATATATATATATATATATATATATATATATATATATATATATGTAAGCATTTGTATTAATTACCTTTAATAAAACAGAGGGAAAAAATCTCGCACGATATGTTACGATAAAATAAATTATAGGACTACGATTTCTCACGCCATGTTTAACGAAAAATGTATACTTATAAATAACGGATAATTAAATAAAACACGAATTCTTACGGAACACCTGGCAATCGTTCACGGGTTTCTGCGGAACCCCGGTTGACAATGGCTGATCTAACACAAAAATTATTTATTTGTTTCATATAAATAACAGTCATCTGTAGGCCCATAATAATTCAGTCATATTATTTTGTCAAGCAAGCAACTGACTTCAATTATAGTAGGGGAGCCCGGGGCTAGTTGGCTACAGGGCTAAGTTGGCATATTCCAAAATGACCTTAAAGTTTACCTAATAGATGACTCTAATACATATACTGTGTAATTGCCACGTGGTTCCTCAATTACCAGCAAAATTCTATAGATAGAGGTAGGAGCTCGAATTTATGAGACAATTTTCTATTTTGATGGTAGTGAGTAAATATTTTAATCTTTCTGTTATTTGCTATAACATCTATACATTCATAAAGATTATTTTTCAATTATAGCATAGTTTTCCTTATGGTTTAAAGATTCTATACCATTAAAATTATTAATTCAAGGCTTCTTGGTGTGGACTGGTAAGCGTTTTTGTACCAAATGGTAGGGATGGGGCAAGTTGGCTCAAAATAAATGGGGCAAGTTGGCACACGTTATTTGATAACGATAGTAAGCCTATTTATTTATATAATTTACGTTTTGTTTCTGGATTTTTGGAAGGATAATGAGATTAGTGTCCAATCATTTCCTCTGGATTTTAGTGTTTATAGACATCTGAAGAAATGTTTTAACAGGGCATGTGATTCGTGGATGACTGGTGATCAAGGATCAAGTATGCCCATCTATGTCATTCCTGGTAAGGTTTCCTCGGCTTTACCTCTAGCTGTCAGTTATTCTGATATTTTCAATTGGTTTAGGATTGATGGAATTTCAACTTTGAATTACAGACTATTTCAAGATTTTGATTTTACGGGTGGTTATGTAACAGATTAAGAGATGTCCGAAAAGACACATGGGCTTCGGATCAGTCATCAACGTGATACAGAGTTTAAGAACTGCTCCTGTTGATCCAGAAGAAAGCTCAGCTGAAGAGAGCCTGCGTTTGGTAAACCAGGAGAAATGTAGGTCCAGTGCAGGGCATATAACATGTGGGAGCATGAAGACTATGACAAGGATTTATCTCACACCTGCCACAATTACAACTAGATGATGATCTAAAGTAATACTAATGCCTTATATTTTGTATTTTGGAAATTCAGAGGGTATTTTTGCTATTTGATTTAAATGCAATGTAGTAATTTTCTTTTAATTATCAATGTGCCAACTTACCCCGTGGGGCAAGTTGGCACGAAAAGTTATTTTTTTCTGAAGATTATTGTTATCTTATGTTGAAAGCAAACAACAATTATTTTGCTCTATGATAAAGACGAATGTTAATATTTTTCAATGGTGGTAAGAATTTTGCAAAAATGTTTGTTTTATATTCGCAATAACCAAAATTGTAAAAAGTGTGCCAACTAGCCCCGGTCTCCCCTACTCTCTTTAGCTTTGTTTACGAGATGAAAATTAATGTAGCGTGGTTGGAAGACTGGCACTATAAAAGAAGCATATAAGTTCTTATCATTATTAGAGTTATTGCTGTAAAATGTTTATGTACATAACATTTGTTAATTAAATAGAATAATACGCACCCATTAAATAGATAGTAATACATATGTAATATATACGCTATAGTCAGGGTACAGATCATAATAATTGCGCTACAGCCTACTCGGTTTGTTTTATCGAAGCAGGACTACCTTCTTTTGGTTTCAACTGACTTTCATGCTAATGAAATCATGGATACATTTTTGTATTATCAGTTTTATGAATGAATATTGTTGTTACTATAGTCGATTTTTTTCGGCTGGTGTAAAATTCGTCAGATATAATACACCTGGCTGAGGAAGGACACAGAGGATCTCCTATTTTTAAACAATCTCTCTACACACCAAGTTATTTCGAACATTTCCATTCTCTCAAGAAGATTAGAATAAATACAAGAGCAAACTAGACCAAAATAATAAATAATCACCTAGCATTAATGTAAAGAAAACAAGAGAAATTAAAATTAGTGCGATTTTCAATTTTTTCTATCGTTAATGTTTAAGAGTCAGTGTTTAGCGAATTGTTAGGGTTTTAGTGAGTAAGCGTTTTAGTGAATTTTTTATGAATATAGTGTTTGAGAATGTTTAGGGTTTAGTGACTGTTTAATGTGTCAGCATCAGTGAATGTTTACTGAGTCTTTTGGGTTAGTGTGAATTTTGTGAATGTTATTGAATGTTTATTGTGTAAGTATTCAGTGAATGTTTTGTTAAGTGAACGTTTAGTGAATGTCTTGTTAATGGTAGTGTTCAGTGAGTATTTAGTGCGTAAGTATTCAGTGAGTGTTTAGGGTTTTAGTGAAAGTTCTGCGAATTTTAAGTGAGCGTTTAGTAAATGTCTTGAGAATGTTAGTGTTTAGCAAATGTTTAGTATGCAAGTGTTAATTAAGTTTTTAATGAGTGGATGTTCTTTCACTATTTAGTATTTAATAAGTATTTAGGTTTGGTAAGCATTTAGTATTTAATGAGTGCTTAGGGTTTAGTGAATGTTTAGTGTTTATTAATGTTTAGGATTAAGTGAGTGTTTAGTGAATGTTACCGGGTGTTTGGGGTATAATGAGTATTTATAAACTATTTAGTAAATTTAGTGTTTTAAGTGTTTTAATGAGCATTTTAAATGTTTATAGGTGGAGTGGCCCTGAGGAGTGTTGGTTATCCAGAGTGTTTGTGTTATTGAGAGTGTGTGTGAGTGTATGTTAAGTTTGTGTGTGTGTGGTTGTTGTGTGTGTATGAGATGTGTGTATAGTGAATGTATGCAAGTGTGAGTGCTTACTGGAGTAAGTGCATTGTGAGTGTTTGGTGTTTAGTGATTGTACTACATTACTGTTTATTAGTACTTCGTTACCATATGCAAAGAAAGTCCTGTATTTACACAAACCATTTATGCTTGACACTGCTTAAATCCAAGAGCAGATTCTTAGGCCTGACCACAATGGTTGTAGTGCTTAGGTGTGTTTTTATAAGGTAATTTTTCTCTGTGAAATTGGGTCGAATAATATAATAATAATTAATAATAATAATAAACTAATAACTAATAATCAATATAACAAAGATTTTAAAAAGTAATAGTAATAAAATATAAATACTAAGAGCCTGGGACCGAGACCATTTCCAAATATGGCCTTTCCGAAGTCACTCCTCAGCAGGGAGATCGCTACTCCAGTGATTGACGCCCTATGCCTTGCACAGCTGACATTTTTGCACATTCGTTGTCCGATTTTTATGACGTGAGGATATATATGATGTTTAGTGCCTGTCTACTGGATATAATGAACAAATAAAGAAAAAAAATATTACTAGGGAGAAAATTAGCCGAATAATGATTCGTCAAAGCCAGTATCGATAGAATGTATTGAAACACATTACATAGGCTGCCTGTGGTGCGTGTCGGTGGGAAGTTAAGAGACAAACGCACTCAGCTGGCTTTAAACATCAAACTGCGTATCATTTTTATTTGAGTTTAGATTTTCTTCCCTGAATATATATGGTACCTGATACTTGGTGATAGTGTACAGATCTAAGTGGACTGACTATTAGATAATTGGCATGATATTATAGGCCAACTTAACTTTGGGAGTCAGGAGCTCCAAGTTGTATGATCGTCAACTTCGGGAGGGGGAATAAATGGGGGAAAGTGTTTTTTAATCTTTATAGTTAGCTTATCCTGAACAATTCATTCACATTTCCGTTTCCAGTAATTATTTGTGTTGTGATACATCATCTCTTTGTGAATGTGCCGGTGTTAAAACGGCTCTCTATGATGGGACTTTGGTCTTGATATCAGTCGAACTCCCATATCCGATAAAAATTTCATTTCATCCACACACAACCAACAGCAACTAAAGCACAATTCAGTTATGGTGAAACACGTTGGGCTACGAAACCTCGACATGGCTGCAGTGTCCTAACTATAGGCAAGAAAAGACGCTATTAAAACGAGAATACTTATCTTACATTTCTCTTCTTAGAGGAATTGAGAGTGGCATCATATGACTGGTTTAATTATTCAAAAATGGCTCAGCACACATACTTGTAGCTGTTGCCACTTGTGACCCCCTCCCATTCAGTATAAAATACTTTGTGTGAAGTAATAACTCCAAACCAAAGGATAGTGCTAATATATATATAGTATATATATATATATGATATATATATATATATATATATATATATATATATATATATAATATTAGCAAGTCTCAAACATAGTAAGTCTCGCACATAGTATTTATTTATAGATGTGATGAAATTAAATGAACGTGCAAAATATTCTAGTACTTTCAATAGGAATTTTTAAGAAAAAGAATAACTCCGGCAGTAATTCTTATCCTGAAACATCACAATATCTCTTGAATTTTTTGCCTTTTACATTTTATCAGGCTCACGATTTTCAGATACTTATACCATATTTCTAATATTAATACTGCCTATGATAGATTTCGAAATATTTCAAGGTGTCCCATCTATCCCTTCCAATCGTAGGTTATGTCTGTGAAGGGCTAACCACCCACTAAAAATGGCTGGCATTACCATCACAGCTTTCTAGGATGTGCAGTGCTATTGTAGTACAAATTTTACTTAGGTATATCCAATGTTGGATGCAGTTCCTGGCTCCCCCTCCCCCTCCCCCCCACTCGTTGTGGGGTGTCTGTTAGGGGTTAACTACCCACTAAAATATCTGTCATTACCACTGCAGTACTCTAGGAAGTGCAGTGCTATTGTAGTACAAATTTTACTTGGTACTATGATGTTGGAGGGAGATCCTGTATCCCCCTCCCTTTCCCCCTTTCCCCACTCGTTGTGGGGTGTCTCTCAGGGGTAACTACCCACTAAAATGTCTGGTATTACCATCACAGCATTCTAACGATGTGCAGTGCAATTGTAGTACAAGTTTTACTTGGTATCTCTATTGTTGGATGCAGATCCTCTCCCCCCTCCCCCGCCTCCCACTCGTTGTGAGGCGTCTGTCAGGGGGGGGGTAACCACCCACTAAAACGTCTGTCATTACCACCACAGTATTCTACGATGAGCAGTGCTATTGTAGTGTAAATTTTACTCGGTATCTCCTAAGTTGGATCTAGACAGTGCGTCTGTCAGGGGGAACCCACCCTACAAAATGTCTGTCACTGGTCATTCTATAATCAGGAGAGTGTGCAGATATATTTATATATTAGTTTCATCTGGTATCTTATATATTGGATCTAGACCCAAAATCTAACGAGGCAATTGTAGTGCTTGTTAAGTAAGCCACCCATATATTTCGGCAGACGGTCAGTTTCACAGCTTACAAGTCTACTCCTAAACACCGGTAGGGATTACAGTCGGTATCTCGTTCGTTGTATCTCAACGGTCTGGGCTGCCGCTCTATAACCACTACTTAGTTTTTTTCTGATACATAAGCAGTTTCTTTTCTTATATATAATAGAATATAATATAATATATATATATATATATATATATATACAATTTATATATATAATTTATATATATACAGGTATCTTGCCAGGCTTGGAAAGCTGGCCTAGAGAGGACCTAAAATACTTCAAGGATGAGGCCCAAAAACCCCCAAGGCTAATCTGTCCCTTGAGGACACCCTTAAAGTTAAGGGTCCGACCCAGATGCTGCTTCCTCGGAGGAAGACAGGTATCCTGCCAGGCTAAGGAAGCGGGCCTGGAGAGGGCTGAAAAGACTTCAAGGATGAGGCCCAAAAGCCCCAAAGGTTAGCCTGTCCCTTGAGGACACCCTTAAAGTAAGGGTCCGATCCAGAGTCTGCATCCTCGGAGGAAGACAGGTATCCTGCCAGGCTGGGGAAGTGGGCCTGGTGAGGGCCCAACAAACTTCAAGGATGAGACCCAAAAGCCCCCAAAGCTAGCTGTCCCTTAAGGACAACCTTGAATATAAGAGTCCGACCAAGAGGCTGCGTCCTCGGAGGAGGACTGGTAAGCCTCCAAGGCTAGCCAGTCTCTTAACGGCACCCTTGATATGCGAAGGTGAGGATGGTCCCAACTTAGCTCGTATTTCAGCTATAATACGACCATGTGAAATTTTCTGTAATGCAAAGTGGCACAATGTTGGAAGAATAAGCTTTTTTCTTAATAATTCATTTTCTTTGGGCAAGACTTGAGAAAATAAAATAACAGGCATTTAGAATCATTACTTCAAGATTTCTTGAAATTGTATTTTTGCACAAAGGAAGGTAAAATAAAAAGTGCTTTGGGCTCCACTGTGAACAATAGTCAAAAATTATTTTTACATTGATCATTTCAAGGCATTTTTCTGAAATTTAATCCTACTGGAATTAAAAGACGAATAATTCACTTAAAGACGCTGTGAGGAAAACAAAGACCAAGAAGAGGCTCTCATTCATTATTCAGATATTTCCGGGGATCATATAATAATTAAACGGATGTTGAAAAGTTCCTTTGAAAGCTCAAGAAAGGATATATAACAATTAAATCATAAAGCTTAGTTATTCACATATTTTCAAAGGAATAGAGGAAAACTTCCATAAGATATCTGAGTTTCCTTTCAAATCAATCATTCGTGTTTTTCTCGTGAATAAATTACAAAAAATTACAGGGTGACATATTTCAAGCAACCGAAAATGACGCTAAAACTTTTTTTTTTCTTATTTGCAACTTATTTGACATAAAACCATAAAACTGAAGTTTTATCAGAAGCAGGTAATTAAACTCCTCAAATTTTTTTGAGGTTTAATGACCGTGAATAATAGCTTATGACATTATGGCTGGGTAATTAGCCCTGGAAAAAGGGGGACTGGAAAAGCAAGAGAGAATTTCATTAATTTCAGCGGCGTCGATTGAGGACACTTTCCCAAAACAATTTTGCGCGAAAAATGAGCGCTGCCTCATTTACGGAAGAGGGAAAAAAGCCAGTGTAAGCGACTAAGGATAATATGAAAAGAAAAAAAATCCGCAAAAGGAAAGCCAAAGAGGCCTCATTTCAGAGTTTACTGCTTTATTCCGCTTTTTCGTTTTTATTACATTTTCTTTTTTTGTCCCATTGTCAAGGAATACACAAGTTACATTTTAGGTCAATAGGTTGCACATTCGCTGCAGCATTGGTCGTCACTTATGAAATATCAGTACATGAATAGAACAGACTTCCATTGTTGTTGTTAGAAAACCCTCACTCATGTCAATAAATTTTAACATTTAATAAACAGACTTTCGAACACCGAACGTGTTTCTCTTAAGTGTTAATCGTGAACACTGAGAGGGAACTCCGTTGAGGTGTTCGAAAGTCTGTTTTGAGTTTTAGTATTTAACTTTTACCAGTAATACGATTTATTGATGGAATTGTGGGCTTTTAATCGACAGCTATTTAATCACGATATTGTAAATTTATTAGCAATGATTCTAATTACTCTACCTGACCGCACTATTGTGACGAGTGCTTACAATTGCAATGAAACATTTTAATGCTGTCTTCTTGTAAGTGCAAGGAGACTGAACACCCCATGTTACCCATTCATTCTCAAAAACGTAAAATAAGGCCTCCATCGCTTCTATTTTCGCACACGCAAACGTCAAGGAAATTCATATCTTGATCCTCTGGCTCTAAATTGGACGCTAATAGAAAATGCCATCCTATAACTCGCCCCCCCTCCCCTAACTATTCTCAAATGTGCCTATAAATGCAATAGTTTATCTTATCATCTCAGTCTCATAAATGCAAACAAAAGGAATAATCCAACTTAACACTCCATTCTCACAAGTGCGAACAACTGAAATCACTTCATTCTTACAAAAACAGGAGTACTGTGCACAAGAGAATACATTTACAGTTTTCCTAATCAATAGGTAACTTCACCCCAGTATCTGTTCCACCGGCAAACATTTACAGATTTCATGCCGATAGCTAAGTGAATTAACGAAACCTCCGTAAAGGGATAGTACCGTCAGTGCAGCTCATAAAATAATCCCCCGTAGGCAAGACTAGATTCTTTGCAGCGTCCCTTCGGCCTCTAGTCGCAACCCCTACCATTCCTTTTACTCTACCTCCGTACATATTTGCTTTCTTCCGTCTTACTTTCCACCTTCTCCCCCTAACAGGTTTTTCATAGGGCAACTGAGAGGTTTTCCTCCTGTTATCCTTCAAAACCTTTGTACTCTCAATTTTCCTTTCAGCGCTGAATGACCGCAGAGATTCCAGCGCTTTGCCTTTATCCAAAATTCTATATCCGTTCCCGTTTTCTTTACTTGTGGGTTGACCTGGGTTTTCTTTCTTGAGGGAGGACTGATGAGGTTTCTTATTTTTTTTCTTGGGGGGACGGGGGCGGGTTGGTGTCCTTGTGTATGCCTCTGAAACGTGATCAGCTGGGCGCGCAGCCCATGAAAGTTTTTTTTCCCACACAGTTGTGAATTAATTGTGGGTTAGTTGTGGGATAGAAGTGGCTTTGGTTTTGGGGATTTTTGTTTTTGTAAGGGAATTTGAGTTTTGTGGATTTTTTTTTCTTGGACAGGAGCTTTTAGAGCATAAAAGTATAAATTGTCCGACACATTCACTTTTCGATCTCCAGAACTGAGATTCTGCTATCATTTTCACAGGGCAGCGATTACTCAGTCAAATCAGTTCAAAAAACTGTAGAAATGCTGAAATATAAATATCTGCCTTATTTATATATATATATAGTATGTATAAAGATAGATATATAGATAGATAGATAGATATGTGCCCAAAATGGAATATCATATTAATCTGATTTCAATAATTCCTAAACAAGAGGGTGTGATAACATCCACGATCCCAAGATCCCTGAAAAGAAACTTGGAAAAACCAGATGCCGAAGTAGCTCCAGGACTCATGCAGAAATGGGGTCTACTAGAACATGCATATAATGAGAAAAGGAGGCAGGATGCAAACCGGAACCCCATGCTATGAAAACCATCTAGTCGCATAGGATGACTGTGACAAACAAAAACAAAATAATAATAATATAATGATAAAAATAATAATATAACAGAAAGGCTGTAGAAGGAAGTGTAGGGGCACAAAAGACCAGCTCCTGAAAGAACAAAATAGTAATGAGAGAGGGAAAACAAACCGAAGCATGGCGTTGCTTGACTACAAGCAAGTCTTCGGCACACGTGGCTAATAGAATGCCTTCCTAAAACTACAATGGGCAACTGGAATAATTACAAGCTCTGGAATAAGACTAGCAGAGGTTAACATCAAAAGAGGGATCTTCCATGGCGACTCACTGTCACTACTACTCTTTGTAGTAACCATGATTTCCACGACAAAAGTACTGCAGAAGATGGATGCTGGGTACCGACTCGAGAAAAGAGGCAATAGAATTAACCATCTGATGTTCATGGACGGCATCAAGCTGTATGGTAAGAGCATCACGGATATAGATACCCTAATCCAGACTGTAAGGATTATATCTGGGGACATCAGGATGGAGTTTGGAATAGAAAAATGTGCCTTGGTCATCAGGTAAAAAGGCAAAATGACAAGGACTGAAGGGATAAAGCTACCAGATGGGAATAGCAACAAACACATAGATGAGACAGGATACAAATACCTGGGAATGATAGAAGGAGAGGATATAAAACACCAAGAGATGAAGGACATGATAAGGAAAGAATATATGCAGAGACTTAAGGCGATACTCAAGTCAAAACTCAATGCGGGAAATGGTGAAAGCCATATACACATGGGCATTACCAGTAATCAGATACAGCGCAGGAGTAGTGGAGTGGAGGAAGGCTGAACTCTACAGCATAAGACCAGAAAACTAGGAAAAACATGACAAAACACAAAGCACTACACCCAAGAGCAAATATGGACAAACGAAGAGGACAATTAACCATAAAGGCTACGTCAACATCGAGATCAGAGCACTGGGGCAATATCTGAAAACTAGTGAAAATGAGTGGCTCAGGAGTGCATGGGAACAAGGACTGGTTAAAGTAGACGAAGACCCAGAAAATATACAGAGACAGGAGAATGACAAACAGAACAGAAGAATGGCACAACAAACCAATGTAGGACAGTACTTAAGGCCGACTAAAGAATTGGCCAGCAATGAAACATGGCAACGGCTACAGAGTAGAGAACTCAAGAAGGAAACAGAAGGAATGCTAACAGCTGCACAAGATCAGGCCCTAAAAACCTTATATATTCCAAAAAACAATAGATGGAAATAACATTTCACGCAAATGCAGGGAGTGCAATGTGAAAAATGAAACCATAAACCACATAGCAAGCAAATGTACGGCACTTGCACAGAACCAGTACAAATAGAAGCATGATTCAGTAGCAAAAGCCCTCCACTGGAGCTTGTGCAAGAAACACCAGCTACCTTGCAATAATAAGTGGTACGAGCACCAACCTGAGGGAGTAATAGAAAATTATCAGGCAAAGATCCTCTGGGACTATGGTATCAGAACAGATAGGGTGATATGTGCCCCTCCCTAAATCCTGTAATTGCACTCTCTCTCTCTCTCTCTCTCTCTCTCTCTCTCTCTCTCTCTCCTTCCCAGTACAGTGTTGACATTAACTTTAAATAATGAGCGCTTTTCTTGTTGGAAGTCGCATGCCCAACGCATCCTTTGGCACCTTCAGTGCGCTGCCTTGTCCTGAGCTTGATACCCTGTGCCTTTTCTGGCCTTAATTCGTAAACCTCTCCATTACAGAGGGAACCTTAGCTGTGAATTCCGCCCTTGATTGTGCCTGCATTCACATGGATATTTCATTCTTCGCCTTGTCCCTGTACGTTGATTAATACACAGGAATTGCTACCTGCTAGATTACCGTTCTAATCTTCTGATTGTTGTTAATGTAAGCATATGTAAGTTAAAGTTATCCTAAACTGTTTATCTACAACAATTCCTTGATGAGTAGAGCCCTCAGCTCAGTAAAAAAAAAAAACCGTTTGTTTTGCATTTTTCCTCTTCGGTTAGCAGTAGATCCCAGGATTTCATCTGGTAAGTAAGTATTTATCTTTCTGAGTCCAAACATGCCCAGAAATTAGCATATTCCCAGGTAAAAATTGTAATGATAACCCTGAGGATTTAATTTTCCCCATGAGGTCGGAAGAAAGCTACTAAAAATTAAACTTTCTGTGTCTTCTATCAACTGAGTTGGATTTCTGTGATCGGCTGCTTCCTCACATAGAATTATGTGAGGAAGAGTAAATGACTGATAAAACTAAAGATTAAACCCGAAAACAGCAAATGATTGACAAATCTCAATATAATGTCTCAAAAGCAGGTAACTAATAAAATATGATTTTATCTAAAAGCAAATGATTGGTAGTGTAAAGAAGTAACCGTCAATAGTGCCAACGACAGCAAAACATAAGATTTTATCTACGAGTAACAAACGACGGATAAAACGAAAGTTCACACTTGCATATTTCTCATGGAAGCATCCTCTTCAATTTATTAAACCTTTCCAAAGGCCAACAAAACTTTACCTTTCCTTAGGAACCATGAAAACGTCGAGTTCCAAGTGAAGGTTCTTGGCTCTGCGGAGGTTCAAAGTGTTTTGCTCAGCAGTTCCAATAAGAATAGAAACTCTCGGGTGGGTACATCTGAAGGTTTCTAAAGGGCCACTTACCTACTGACATAGTTTTTTTTTTTATCTTGAATTTCTATTGTTTTAACTTTATTTCTGGATGAATAAATTTTTTAGCCATGAAGTAAGGAACTAATTGCACCCTCTTACAGTGCTTTAGTTTAGAAAATAGTGAACTTTTATGTACCATATTTGTATCATCATTATTATTTTTTGTTTATTTATTTATTTTCTTTTTTGGGGTTTATTACAGTCATCCTGGATGGTTTTTATAGTGTGGGGTTCCGGGTTGCACCCTGCCTCCTTAGGAATCCATCACTTTTCTCATTGTATGCACTTTTACTAGTAACACACTCTTCTGCATGAGTCCTGGAGCTACTTCGGCATCTAGTTTTTCCAGATTCCTTTTCAGAGATCTTGGGATCGTGCCTAGTGTTCCTGTAATTATGGGTACAATTCCCCCTGGCATATCTCATATCCTTTTTATTTCTATTTTCAGGTCTTGATACTTATCAATTTTTTCTCTTTCTTTCTTATCTACACTGGTGTCCCATGGTGTAGCGACATCAATGAGTGATGCTTTCTTCTTGATTTTGTCAATCAACGTCACGTCTGGTCTATTGGCACATATCACCCTATCTTTTCTGATCCCATAGGCCCGGAGGATCTTGTCTGATCGTTTTCTATCACTCCTCCCTCAGGTTGGTGTTCGTATCACTTATTACTGCAAGCTAGCTGGCGTTTCTTGCACAGGCTCCAGTGGAGGGCTTTTGCTACTGAATCATGCTTCTCTTTGTACTGGTTCTGTTCAAGTGCCGGGCATTCGCTTGCTATGCGGTTTACGGTCTCGTTTTTCACATTGCACTTCCTGCATTTATCGTTCTTTGGACGTATCTGGTTCTTAGGGCCTGATCTTGTGCCGCTATTACCATTGCTTGTTTCCTTCTTGAGTTCTCCCCTCTATAGCCACTGCCATGTTTCATCGCTGGCCAGTTCCTAAGATTGTCTTCTGTACTGTCCGTGCATTGGTTTGTTGTGCCATTCCTCCATTCTGTTTGTCATTCTCCTGTCTCTGCATATTCCTGGTTTTTTGTCTACTTTTATCAGTTCTTGTTCCTATGCACTCCTCAGCCACTCGTCTTCACTGGTTTTCAGATATTGCCCCAATGCTCTGTTCTCGATGTTGACGCAGTAGTAGTCCTCTCCCTCCTTCCTTTCCTGTTATGTATAGTCTGTTTGTATTTGCTCTTGGGTGTATTATTATTATTATTATTATAGACTTGTTATAGGTTTTATTCAATACATACGAAAAACATTTTTGTATGTATATATATACATATTTATGTATGTATTATTTCATCATTAATAATGAAATATAACAGTAAATTCTGAAACGCAGAGAACAAAAGCACGCAAAATGAAACGAATAATAAATTAATGACAGGTAGGAAGCACTAAATGCAAGCATTATAGCTATATTACATAACGTTCTGGGAGACCTAAATTACTTTAGAAGCTTTCATTTTTTTCTATAACTTTGATGGGTTTCTATGGTCAATTATTCTAATGGGCAAATGTTGAAAAGCCTTCTTTCACTATTCGTAAACTAGAATTGCTTTACGCATTTTAGCATTTCAGAACAAAATAATACCCTTTCCGATTTGAAAATGATAAATTACCATTTCTACAGTTTGAAAGCAACGTGATACATTCAGCCTGTAAAAAGTGGACAAATATTAGAACTTAATACTCAATCAAAAAACGAAGTGTTTACTTTACAATTTCAAACTCTGCAAACAAACAAATACTCACAACTATTGAAAGTAAGCAGCTGACATCTTCAAGTTTTGGAAACAAATTATCATTTTCATGGAACATAATCCCACTTTGTTTCCATCAATAAACGACAAAGTATGTTTCTCATCACCAAAAGGAAAGGAATCTCTCTCTCTCTCTCTCTCTCTCTCTCTCTCTCTCTCTCTCTCTCTCTCTGGTTGTTTTCTGAGGCGATTGTTCCTTTGATATGGTTATGCAATGGCAAAATTACGTAATGGGGAAGATAAAAAAAAAGCACACGTAATGGAAAAGTTTTCTTCGGAATCGGCCTTCACTGGTCTCTGTGGAGAGGGGGAGACTTCGATCCTATTATCATTATTGTTATTATTCTTATTGTCATTGCCATATACTGTTATGGAGGAAGCCGAACAGGACATTAGCTTATGTAATTTCGAATACGAGAGAGAGAGAGAGAGAGAGAGAGAGAGAGAGAGAGAGGAGAGAGAAGAGAGAGAGAGAAGAGAGAGAGAGAGAGATGAAAATCCGTTTGGGCTCAGTGACGAATAAATAACAAGGGGCTCTGTTCCTATATTTTTCGTGATGTGACCAGATGCAAGAAAACGCTAAAATATAAGATCACGTAACACTTCCCTCTCTCATTTCTTCTCGAATACAATGAAGGGGCAAAGGCCTCGTTTCATGCCATCATCTGACCTCTTACGCAGAGCTCAGGTGTCATTGCAAGTTAAAAATTTCAGCTTCGTTAATTGGATTGGAAAATAAAATATTGGTCAAAGGCAAAGCGCTGGGACATCTGAGGTCATTCAGCACTGAAAGGAAAATTGAGAGTACAAAGGTTTTGAAGGAGCAACAGGAGGATAACCTCTCTCAGTTGCACTATGAAAAACCTGTTAGGAGGAGAAGGTGGAAAGTAAGACGGAAGAAAGCAAATATGTAGGGGTTGCAGCTAGGGCCGAGGGAATGCTGCAATGAACCTTGAATAATGCCTACAGTGCAACACATGAGATGCACTGACGGTACTAACCCTTTAATTCACTTACCTATCGGCATGAAATCTGTAAATATTTGCCGGTGGAACAGATACTGGGGTGAAGTTACCTATTAATTAAGAAAACTGTAAATATATTCTCTTGTGCACAGTACTCCTGTTTTTGTGAGAATGAAGTGATTTCAGTTGTTCGCACTTGTGAGAATGGAGTGTTAAGTTGGATTATTCCTTTTGTTTGCACTTATGAGACTGAGATGATAAGATAAACTATTGCATTTATAGGCACATTTGAGAATAGTTAGGGGAAGGGGGGAGGTATAGGATGGCATTTTCTATTTGTGTCTAATTTAGAGCCAGAGGATCAAGATGTGAATTTCCTTGACGTTTGCGTGTGCGAAAATAAAAGCGATGGAGTCCTTATTTTACGCTTTTGAGAATGAATGGGTAACATGGGGTCTTCCGTTTCATTGCACTTACAAGAATGCAGCATTAAAATGTTTCATTGCAATTGTAAGCACTCGTCACAATAGTGCGGTCAGGTAGAGTAATAGATCATTGCTAATAAATTTACAATATCGTGGTTAAATAGCTGTCGATCAAAAATCCACAATTCTATCAATAAATCGTATTACTGGTAAAAGTTAAATACTAAAACTTAAAACAGACTTTCGAACACCTGAACGGAGTTCCTTATTAAATGTTAAAATTTATTGACATGAGTGAGGGTTTGTTAACAACAACAATGGAAGTCTGTTCTATTCATGTACTGATATTTTATAAGTGACGACCAATGCTGCAGTGAATGTGCAACCTATTGACCTAAAATGTAACTTGTGTATTCCTTGACAATGGGACAAAAAAAATGCAATAAAATAAAATAAAAAATACGGAATAAAGCAGTAGACTCTGAAATGAGGCCTCTGTGGCCTTCCTTTTGTGGATTTTTTTTTCTTTTCGTATTATCCTTAGTCGCTTACACTGGCTTTTTTCCCTCTTCCGTAAATGAGGCAGCGCTCATTTTTCGCGCAAAATTGTTTTGGGAAAGTGTCCTCAATCGACGCCGCTGAAATTAATGAAATTCTCTCTTGCTTTTCCAGTCCCCCTTTTTCCAGGGCTAATTACCCAGCCATAATGTCATAAGCTATTATTCACGGTCATTAAACCTCAAAAAAATTTGAGGAGTTTAATTACCTGCTTCTGATAAAACATTTCAGTTTTATGGTTTTATATCAAGTAGGTTGCAAAAGAAAAAAAAAGTTTCAGTGTCATTTTCTGTTGCTTGAAATATGTCACCTTGTAATTTTTTTTAATTTATCCACGAAAAAAACACGAATGATTGACTTGAAAAGAATCTCAGATATTTTATGGAAGTTTTCCTCTATTCCTGTGATAATAAGCAAAAATTCAGGAAAAAATGTGAATAACTAAGCTTTATGATTTAATTGTTATACATCCTTTCTGAAGGCTTTCAAAGAAACTTTTCAACATCCGTTCAATCATGATATGATTCCTTGGAAATATCTAAATAATGAATGAGAGCCTTTCTTGGTCTTTTCCAGAAGTAGATAAACTTTTCTATTTTGGAAAAGTTATTTACAGTCTTTATGGGAACTGCCTACCGGGGAACAGAAAGCAACGATCTTCAAATAACCCCATACCTCGAATAAGTGGCTAAGACATGTACTGCATTTGTAAAGATACTAACTCCTACGGTTATGACAATCACGTTTCATCATATTATTATATAATCATAATAATAATGCAATACTTTAAAAAGGGGTCTCATATTACTTTTCGCAGGAAACATGGTATAAAAAAATGCACTAAAATAAGTTATGCCTAACACGAATAAAGTTTTGATAGGGAATAGTCTCAAGTTCATCAGGGCGTGATTCGACTTCCAGCTTACTCGGGATTGCGTGCAAGATTTTCCCCTCACGCATTAGTTGTAATCATTATATTCCTAACTTAACGAGAAGGAAGAAGTCTTCGTAATTAATTCTCATAGTGACAACACGGATCAAATAAAAAGGGCAAATTAACAAGTTGATATATTCTCAGTCGTGAGTGGAAACACGAAATAACTGATCAGAAACATAACCTGATTTCACGGCACCAAATAAATTAAAACGTGCTCAAATATACGGTCAAATAGAGCCTTGTTTTACTAGGAAAATTAAAATAAATATGTTATATTTAATTAGAAATAATTTTTCTGTACTTTTTTAACATAAACATTATTTATTTTTTATATTTTCATTCTAATGAATAAATCATAAATACCCTATCCCAAAATTCCTGTATCTTTAACTCAACGGAAACACCTTTTCAGACCTTTTTAGGCTCTTCCATAGACCCTTCCTAACCTCCCACCCAACAACAACAAAATAGTTTGAAGGCTTACTTCTCGAGTAAGGGAAAATGAATTCCTGTAAAATATACCTCTTAGCTTCTTTAATACCTAGCCGATGGGATCGGCAGCTTACTGCCCTACGTAACTTACGACCAAAGACGAGAAAAATAAGTGGGAAGGAAAATGAAAATGGGGACATGGCGAAGGGTTAAAGCCCAAGGGAAGCCACAGCCCGGTATCTCAGAGGATGGAAGATTGATATAGTTCTCCCCTAAACTCGTTCTTTCGATTGCTTTTCCTGTTACTTTGCCCGACAGTTTTTGCTATGAACTTTCACTTTTTAAGCCAGTCTATTTGTGAAGAGCACATTCATGTTGACCAGTCTGCTTTTAATGTTCATTACAGTGTCTGTTCTCAACGATTATCTCATAAGTTTTTGTTGATTAAATTTTATTTCAATTTCTATTTCCAGTTCTTTATCTTCCCTCCGTTTGTATCAAACTCAACGAATTCTCTTCCATTTCTACAGTGAACTGCTAATTTTTACCGCAATATCTGCAGTGTACTCCCTCTGTTTTTACATCAATTATCTGTTTTCAGCTACTAATTTTGACGTCATCTTTTGTAGTCAGTTTCTGCCATTAATTCTTAGTTTATACATATATGTCTAATCTCGGTTCTTCTATTTTAAAAGGTAGCAATGGATCATGCGTCTAAGGCAACTGGCAACACCCTCTCTCTCTCTCTCTCTCTCTCTCTCTCTCTCTCTCTCTCTCTCTCTCGCCACAACACACCCCTCCTTCCATTACCTGAGGCTATCAAATCAGACATGTGAACTTACAAAAAAAACATTTATTTAAAAGCAAAGTATTAGCTAAATAAACTCAGGTTCTTAACAAAAAGATTAAATGAAAGGTTGAACTCAAAGTCCAAATAACTCACATAACCCTCGATAATTAATCAAATAACTAACATTAGTTTAGCCATAACATTAGGCATAGTCAATATAGTCAGTACACCAATTAAGTCACCATATTCAATTCCCCTTTCTCAGATCAGTTCCCCTTTCTCAGAATCGCCTATAAAAAGACAAGAGAACATATCGATAAGCACAAGATTATAAATCAAAATCAAAAGATCATATGAAATAGAACATCTTTGAAATACATATTCAAAATACAGACAAGCCACACTTTTGGACAAAATAAGTATGCTTACCCATTCAACACAATCTGCACAAACACTTTTCAAAATGTACTTTGGCAGAAGCCATCTTGGCTTCTGCCGCCTCTGTAAGGATCTCTCACCTTGGTTACCTTACACTCTCATATGTAGGGAAAAAGCTCGCACACACGTACAAACTCACACACATTGTTCACACCCAGGAAACTGCCTAGAACCAGTTTCAGAAGGCACCTCTGTATCAAGTGCCCATAGCGACAGGACAGGCACTGATCTGCTAAGACAGCAATTTTTATATCACGCCACTCAAAGTGATACATAGCATTACTGTGTCTCCATGGGAAGTTAAATGATGACTCCCTACATTCTAAAAAAGTCACAGCACATCACCTTACAATGGTATCTGAAACATATTGTCTTAATACATTCCTCTTTTATGTAACATATGTATTATATTATATCATATTATATATATACATATCTTAAAAAA
>NC_087209.1:36470965-36475965 GCF_015104395.2 Macrobrachium nipponense | reverse complement strand
TCAGTGGATATATGACGTGGCTTCTTGAAGCCTTTCTACCTTTCGCTCCCCACAAGGATTAAGCGTAGGCCCTTGCCATGAGGTGTGAAAAGGAGTGGGAGGCCTGGTGTGGATCATTGAACTATAACCAACCAACAAAAACGATATCTACTTTTGCACAACAGAATTCTGAAAAGATCGTTGTCGGTCACCTACAACGCCCCGATACGCTTTGCTTGTTTCACGTCGGAGAGGAATGTCAATAGCGTGGAGAGTCCAGGGCGACGCTGTGAGCAAAAACCTCTACGGCATTTTCCCATTTCCCAGTGGCACAACCCTCCTCACATTGTGGGAATGGAGGGCCGTGAAGACGAAGGGGAAGTTGAGATAAGAGTAAACAGATACATATAAAGTGAACCTATAAATTTATCTCAATTCTTACCAAACACTTTCTGGATTTTTCTTTCTTTTTTTTTTGCCACGTTTCATCCAGCGTTACAAAAAGTATTCTGCGATGTTTGCTTCATTTTATTCAAAAACTCCGATATTTGCGCCAAGGTTTTTGCTTTTCATTCAATTACTCCAAATATTCCGTACCTAATTTTTGCTACAGCATCTCATATTTTGCTCCTAATTTAGCCACTTTTTTATATCCAACGTCTCAAATTTCCGCAAATATTTACTAATTTTTTCCTACCCAAATCTACTTTATTTTGAAGTTTTTCTCCAACTTTTTATCAAGGAATGTTTTGTGCAACTTTTACAAACAGTAGACAATTTTGGCTACATTTTGCAACAAATGCAGTTTCCCCCAAGTATTAATGACTTTCCATCCAACATCTGCAAAATCTGTCCTCCAATTTTTTCCCGATCTTTTCGAAATTTTGATCTCCAATAACTGATCAAGGAACGTTTCCATCTCATTAAAATGAGGTTGTCATCCGACCGCCTCCCCCGATGCTCAAGTTACTCCGGAGGCTGGGTCGGGGGCGGAGGGGAGGGAGAAGGGAGTGGGGATGGGAGACAACGTTTTTTATAGACTGGAAATCTGAGGAGTCTATGATCAGTTGTTATTTGTTAGGACAGTATCCCTATCTTTACGTCATATAGTCATGTGAATATATATAATATATATATATATATATATATATATATATATAGATATAATATATATGTATATATATTATATATATAGACTTTTGTCACTAAATAGCGTGTGACAATATATTCAATTAAAGCCACAGGAAAAATAAAAGGAGTACCAAGAGCTTTCTAGTTATTTCAACACATTTTCGAGGTACAATGCTAAAAACGCCGAGAACATCTAACAAAGTAAACATAATGCTGAAAAAATAGAAACAAATATTCAATATCCGGTTAAAACCAGTACAGCAGCTACAGATCAGCTCAACAGGTGATTAAAAAGAAACAGTCTTGCAAATCTCTTTAACAACAAATCCATCATAATTGCTGGTTAATTAAGATTCTTTCACCCTCAACAGGAAACATTCCGGACTCCAATATTGAACATAAAGTAGACCTGATCGAAAAACTAAACAGCGCAACTATTAACTTCAACTTTAAAATGATTACCTTTGATGCTGTATCTCGATTTACAAAAGTACCTGTAAATGGTTTGCTGGATTTTTAGATAATCATGATTTACCCTTGTCCACTCATAACGTTTAAAACTGGTTAAACTGCATTTGTGATTCGGTTTTTACTTTTGATAAATTCTGCACCCAAAGATTTGGTATGGCAATGAGAAATCCTCTTTCTCTGGTTTTCAGAAATTTATACTTGAAACAGATTTTTACCTAATATTTTACCTTATTATGGTGTTCTGTGGTTTAGATATGTAGATGATATTTTTTGCATATGGCCTCTAACCGAAAATGTGAATAAATTTCTTTTCAAATTGAACCATTGTATTTATGAAGAAGAAAAGATGGTTGTTTCATTTTAGACGTAATAGTTCACCGTTCTGTAAATGGCTTTAAATACTCAGTGTATAGCAAACCCACAAATATAAAATCATATATCCGCTATTATTTAAGTCAAGAAGGATACTTTTTCTCAGATGTCTTTAAGAGCTTTACGTATCTGCAGCCGGAATTTCTTCAGAAAGAACGGAGTTGAGAATATTTTGAACATATCAGAAAAATTAAAATACCCAAAATATTTTGTTGAATTTACTTTGCAAAAAGCACGAAAACCTTTTCATTCAGTAACTACCGGAATGGCTTTTAACAATCAAAACGTACTGATTTCAACCTATACTGTCTCTTACGGAGGGTTCCAAGTTTTTGGAAGAATTTTAGTATTATTGTGTTTAAATTTTCGAATACCTTGAAAAAAATATTAATAAGGAATTCTCCCTGAATTTCTCAGGTCTGCATTTACGGAGTTCCTTGCATGAATTGCAAGTGTTTTTATAAAGGACAATCTGGGAAGGGACTGGAGACAGAAATAAAAAGCAGTTATCGTGTGAGAACGGGACAAATGTCAAATGTTTTATTTTTACACATTAATAACTTGAGTCATATGATTCACTGGGAGGGGCAAAAGTTATTTATATTGTATCAATACCTATAACTGGTAGAAATGTTACTGAATCTGCTTTGATTAACTATCATGGTGACTTAATGAATGTAAGCCAGGGTATGCAGTAAAAGCTAGACGCAATTGTTGTTAAGAGATTTGCAAGACTATTTCATTTTAATCACCTGTTGAGCTGTTCTATAACTGCTGTACTGGTTTTAACCAGACTTTTAATATCTGTGTTTCCCTTTTTTTAGCTTTTATGTTTATTTTGTTTGATATTTTTAGCATTGTACCTCGAAAATATGTTGAAGTAACTCGAAAGCACCTTGTACTCCTTTCTTTTATTTTTTTTGTGGACTTAGCTGAATAATATATTATCTATATCTGTAAAGTTAAGTATATCTTAGTTTTACCAGACCACTGAGCTGATTAACAGCTCTCTAAGGGCAGGCCCAAAGGATTAGATATTTTTACGTGACTAGGAACCAATTGGTTACCTAGCAACGGGACCTACAGCTTATTGTGGGATCCGAACCACATTGTTTCGAGAAATGAATTTCTATCATCAGAAATAAATTCCTCTGGTTCCGCGTTGGCCGAGCCGAGAATCGAACTTCAGACCACTGGGTTGGTAGCCGAGCGCGAAATGCACTCGGCCAACGTAGAACTATATATATATATATATATATATATATATATATATATATAATATATATATATATATACACATATATATATATATATATATATATATATATATATATATCTATATATATTATATATTATAATATATATAAATACACACACACACACGTACCAAGCGCCTCCCGGTTCTCAGGACGTCTCTAGGAAATAAGGAAAAAGACCCACAACCTCTCTTGGCCTCAGCTTACGCTGGTACGATTCAAAATGGGTCGATTGGTTGAAAGGTCTGGATTGAAGCACAGACCTAACAAACGCCAGCCTAATGGGTTATGTACATTAGTAGATATATCATTTTTAAAACCTTCAGAGAGAGAGAGAGAGAGAGAAATATAAAAATCATCACTCGATTTGTGTTGAACATAAGAAAAGTAATAAACACTATTTCAGCAAAATAAACAAATAAATCCAAAATGGCCCAAGGGAAAAATTGGAAAGCCAGGGAAAGAACTCCTTTCTTTTTGGAACACGCCCGTCCCGCCAGCAGCGGAGAGAAGCCCCACTAAATCTAATTCGAGAGTGACTCACTACTGCAAAACTCCGACGGACAGGAGAGCTGGCTGCTGCCTTGTCTCTCGAAATAGACCGGCCTCCAACTTCACGGGGTTCGCCCATAAACTTGGGTTACGGCTGTTTAAGTACAGCCACCTGAACGTAAATTTCCTTCCATAAAACATACTTAAGCCCTGAATTAAGAGAATGCAGGTGATGTTTCGCTTCTCTTGGCTCTTCTGTTTTCCGTTTTTGTTCATTCGCCTCTGTCTTTTATGCGACTCGTTAACGGATAGGACTCTTCAGTCATGAATCCCTCGTTAACCTTCTCTCAGCCGGTGCAGTTGCCGGATGTGACGACCTTTGGATGTGATGACTCCTTTGGGATTTAAATGAAGCGCTTGCAGGTACTTTTGTCTAAAAGGGTTTATGCAAACATTCGCCCATACTCTATTTCTAGAATAGGTACGTATGTATCAGCACACGTGCATATTCGATTTCATATGGGAAAACTACTTGAAACTATAATGAAATCAACTTTTTGTTTTCTTTTGCTGAAAATAAACAAGCACGCGCGAGATATATATATATAGTATATATATATATATATATATATATATATATATATATATATATATATATATATATATATATATATATATATACATATATATATAACACAATTTTCGACAAGTATTTTGGGATGAGGTTGCTAGTACCACAACTTCTTCCAAGGATGTTCAAGGGGCAATCTACTGATGTTTTCTGATATTTTGTACAGTAACCCATCCAAATACCAACCACAACCAAGGCTGCTTAGCATTGCTAGTCAGACAATGAATAGTCCATTTATCATGGTACTCCCTTCACCGGCAAGAAAGCAATGGTTCGAGACCTGAGCAAGGCTTAGCGATTTTGAAATGTCGCGTTAAACTGTACCTATTGTTTGGGCCGCTGTAGACCTAATTAAGCAGTGAATTATGCACCTGATAGTTACCTGGCTGTGGTGGTGGGACACATCTAAGGCGGAAGTGACATGAGCTAGGAACTTCACCCCAACATACCTGGTATGAACCAGAAGGACAGCCTTCTCGGCAAGCATGTCACTGTTCGTCCTGAATTCTTGGTTCCGTGGTTCGAGCCCATGAGCCGACGAATTTCTTATCAACTGAAAAATTCCCTTACGCTTAATATATATGAAATTATAATTAATTCCGAGGTAGAGCGAATTAGGTATTAAAGGGCATTTGTAGCTTAATGCTTGTATATGAATCATGGTGATG
>NC_087209.1:36465126-36470465 GCF_015104395.2 Macrobrachium nipponense | reverse complement strand
TCATGGTGATGTGATAAAATTCTCACACACACACAAACAAACACACACACACACACACACACTCAAGGCTGAAAAAGGTGTTAGACTAATAACTAATTGTATACATAACATAAAAAGAAAAAGTCTATACAAAATATATATTTTTCTCTCCCTATCTATATGTAAAAAAGCTATGTATTTTCTTCTTATTTATACTAAAAAGCAACAACATGATGACACCGTTACAACACAGGACACTTACCCATATTGGTGGTAAAATAATGATTATACTGTTTGTTCCGACACTTAACATGAAATCATCGTCAACTCGGTTGATCATTTCCTAATGGTTTTTGATTTTGTATTTCCTTTTCACTTATTACTACCATTTACCTGTTTTCAGTCTAACTTTTCCCACCAATAATAGGGCAGGTTTCATGGTGTCATCGTGTTGTTATTGTTTTTTTTTTATATAAATAGGGAGAAAAAAATATTTGTATATAATTTTTTTTATCTTAGGCGTACAATTATTCATAATATTAACCGCTTTTTCAGGTTTAAGAAAAAGCCCTAAGAATGAATCAAGGTATGTGAAACGTCAGATTTTGAATAGGTGTAATGTGAACAGAATGTCTATCCTTGAACACACACACACACATATATATATATAGCAGACCTCCTTCGTTTATTTTTCCTTCGTGGCATTTATCTTTATTTATGGATTATCACGTTTCCTAACTTTCGTGATTCAGTTATACATATATGTATATATATATATATATATATATATATATCATATATATATATATACATATATATATATATATATATATATATATATTAATATAGATATATATATATATAATATTAAGAGGCATTTGAGCACTGTGATAACACTTACTGTACTTTAGGAAAAAGTATATATATATATATATATATATATATATATATATATATATATATACATCATACATATATAATTCGGCAAGCAGGTAGGGTACGATTCCTTTCATTTTTGTTTTCGAAGCCATTGAGAGAGAAAAGAGAAGAAAATGACGGCAATCTTATTCAACTCATCTGTGAGATGCAGGAGGTTTGCGAAGGAGGCAAAACTCGGAAATAATAGTATTCAGCTGAATGGTGGAGCCCTCGTTTTACAACTTTGTGTCTGGAGGCGAACCGCCGAGCCAGAAGAGAACCACAACACGAAAAACCAAATGAAAATCGGAATCAAAATCTGGCCGCGGGACGGCGGAGCCATGAAACGAAAAACCTTGTAAAGAAAAGCAATAGCTAAAACAATAAAAACTTCCGGGAGGACTGATCAAAAAAGGCGGTAAAGAAAATGAGATTTAGTAAGGAAAAGGAGGAGGAATTCCACGGGGCGCGCGACGGCATGTAGTATATATGCCTTTTCCCCGGCAATGGTCTCCCGCCTCCTCCTACGCCTCTCCCCGAATGGAAGCCACTTCGCGCCAAAATGAACAGCCAGAGATTGGCCGGAAAATCTGTCATGTTCGCTTCTCCTTTTTTCCAAGTTTCCAGACCTCCGGTGCTTATAGATACACATTGGATACATACTCTCACACAGACACATACATATACATTCATGCATTCAAATATATGTATATATATATATATATATATATATATATATATATATATATATATATAAATATGCATTAAGCTACAAATGTCCTTTTAATGTCTAATTTGCTCTAACTAGACTCGATAACGTCACTAAAGTCCTGATATCTCGTCTGGCCGTTGGGCGCTGGTTCGAACCCAGGAGAGGACGAAATTATTATCAACTAAAAAATTCCCCTTCGGTTAACATAATATGAAAATATATTAATTTCTGAGGTAGAGCAAATTGGACATTAAACGACATTTGCAGCTTAATGCATGTACATGAATCATGGTGATGTGATATATATATATATATATATATATATATATATATATATATATATATATATATGAATTTATCACATCACCGTGATTCATATAAATCATTCGAGCTACAATTGTCCTTTAATATCTAATTCGCTACTACCTCGAAATTGATATATTTTCATATATGTACCGAGGGGGAATTTTTTTAGTTGATAATAATTTCGTACCCCCATGGATCGAACCACCACCGTCGGCTAGCATGGTGGGAGGGGGTTTCATATCGATTCTAATTACAAATACAACGAGATCGGTGTTGATTTGTAATGGTCAGAATCGATATAAACCTTTAGACTCTCTGATAGCCGTTTCGGTAGCGTCACGTCGATCCTGATTTCGTTCCCCGTCCCAACTGGACGGTGGTTCGAGCCCATGGGGGTACGAAATTATTATCAACTAACAAAAAAAATTCCCCCTCGGTAAATATATGAAAATATATCAATTCCGAGGTAGAGCGAATTAGATATTAAAGGACATTTGTAGCTCGAATGATATATATATATATATATATATATATATATATATAGAATACCTTGATCACGAAATATATAAAACGTGATGCTATGTATAATAAAGGTTCTTTGCCACGAAGGAAAAAATGAAAAAGCTTTTTAAACTTTTTAATTTTTTTTCCTTCGTGGCAAAAAATCCTTTATTTATACATATTACATATACATATATATATATACATATATATATATATATATATATATATATATATATATATATATATATATATATATATGTGTGTGTGGTGTATTAGGGCAGGCCCTCTATTGTATTCATTTACAATTAATCTGGAATGGAATGCAAAAGCTGAAACTTTTAACCTTATGGTCCAAATTTTTTATATATATACATTATGTTCCGTCCAAGTCGTTGAGGCCTGCAGTCAGGCACTTATGGATTTTGTTATCTTATTATCATTGCTCTCTATTCAGCATCACGGATTGCAATCGCGCCAATGAGACACAAAGCGTCTTGAACGCTTGTAATTCGTTCGAGCTGGTTGGTTGGCACAGACTAATGTAGTCAAGTCAATGAAAGCACAAGTCTGGCGAGGTCCTATTATTATAAATTTTCGCTTACTCGGGGAGTAAGCCTACAAGCTACTTTGCCGTTGCTGTTCTTGTTGGCGGGTGGGAACAGTCTATGGAAAAGCCTCAAAATGTCCTGGAAAAGGTGCTTTGCGTTCTGTAAAGCTACATAAATTTTAGGACAGGATATTATGCTTTATTCATTAGAACGGAAATGTAAAATATATAATGTGCATGTTAAACAGTACAGAACAATTATTTCTAATAAAATTTAGGTACTTATCTTGATGTTCGTTGGCGAAAAAACGCATTATTTGACCGAGATTTTAGCACACAGCTCGAGTGAGCTGGAGGTCGGATCACTGAAGGTCGGATCACGCCCTTGTTCTCACAGAATACGAGTGGGAAAGCGACAAGTCTCTTGATCCCTTGGAGGAAAAGGTTACAGACTAAGATATTTTTCTCCCCTCTGAAGCTGTTGTTTATACAAGAACAAAATCAACAACAATCAACACTCAAACTTAAAAAGAAAAAACTTGGATAGCATTAATGGTAGTCGCAACGTTAATATTCCAGTAGTCATTACATTAATGAATATAATAATAAAACTCTAAAATATGTCATTGACGTTTTACGCCTTATCATTACTACCATATCGGATATTAGAATGTTCATATTACTGCTCCTCATAACAATATGCAGTTAACGCCAAATTGCCACTGTTATCACCAATATTGACACTTTCATATTATCTACAGTCTTCCCCAACGACGGGGACAGAAGCAAAAATTATCTCACAATAACACAGAAAATAAATACATCACTAAGGCTGTCCGTGCGAGACCTCACCCCCCTAACCACTCGCGTTTCGTTAAGGGCCAAACCAAAGCGTGTGCTGGTATAAGGCCTGTTTAACCTTCACTGCCAGCTTAGGCTCTCACAATGTATTAGAGTTTCCAAGGTGCTACTGACTGTCGATGGAGATTTATCAGCAGTTACGACGAAAAGAAGCTATTCATTAACGATTAAAAATAACAAAATATACATAATTTTATCACCTGTTAATCTTAATCAGGTTATAATGACATTGTGTATTACATTATATATATATATATATATATATATATATATATATATATATGTATATATATATATATATATATAAATATATATATGTATATATATACAAACACACAGACACATACACACCCACACACACACATATATATATATATATATATATATATATATATATATATATATATATATATTTGGCCACTGATAAACACGTGACCTTTTATATTTATACAATATTTATATATTAAGTCCAAAATATCGCTTGAAACGAGACTGACTATGGCAAGACTATGGCAAGACTAAGGTCTGGTTTAGAATCAGCGACAGACAGTGACAGATAATTACCCAAGTGTTACAAACTTACCGTTCAGATATCAAGGCAGCGATGGGTTGCTATCGATTCTAAATACAGCAGCTGAAATTCAGCAGTTACTATTAGGTGTCTCTCTTGATAACTCAGTGGTTCAGAGTTATTTTTGCCTTCCCTCGATTTTGAACGAGACCATGGTTCGAATCTGGTAGTCGCAAATAAACTAATCAGTTTATAATTCTTATTGGGTATAACTCATGTCCTGGTATACTCGATAATAAGCCATTATGGTTTATATTTTGTGGATATATATATCTCTATCTACCTATCATATAGTATATATATATATATATATGTATATATATGAATACTTATCACATCACCGTGATTCATATAAATCATTCGAGCTACAAATGTCCTTTAATATCTAATTCGCTCTACCTCGGAATTGATATATTTTTCATATATTTAACGAAGGGAATTTTTAGTTGATAATAATTTCGTCCCCCCATGGGATCGAGGACGGTGGTTCGATCCCATGGGAGGACGAAAATTATTATCAACTAAAAATTCCCTTTCATTACATATATGAAAATATATCAATTCCGACCGAGGTAGAGCGAATTAGATATTAAAGGTCATTTGTAGTTCGAACGATATGTATATATATATATATATATATATATATATATATATATATGTATATATATATATATATATATATATATATATATATATATATCATGGTTCAGTGGTTAGAACGTCGTTTCATAAGCAAATGGTCCCAAGGCCCAATTCCGTGAAACAATCAAGGGTAACGTCTTGAATTTTTTTGCCTGTTAAAGCGTAGCTGTGCACCAGGTGCTTAGTCTTGGACAACTGTGGTCGCAACCAAAGTGTGAAAAGGTTTCTATACTCGTGCATATATAGGCTATATACATACACACACACACACACACACACACACACACACACATATATAT
>NC_087209.1:36455126-36460126 GCF_015104395.2 Macrobrachium nipponense | reverse complement strand
AAAATGAGACATTAATTAAAACCAGTCGTCGGCAACTCGTCTCCATGGGTCTCGCGGAGAACGCGAACGGAACCTATAGGGATATGTCTCGACATCGTGGATTTGATTTCTTTCCAGAACAAAACTCATATAGTACCTAAGCTCAAGAAAGCTACTCCGAATTTGCTTCCTCAGTTTGCATTTGACACATTTTGCTCAGATCCCACAAATTTTCACAGTCAGCGAAGTCAAATTTCGATTGCTTAAGAATTCGCCAAGGAAAATTTCTTGAGAAGGTGCGCTCCTGAAGACCAGCATCTTCATTCACGGTGCGGTATTGGATCTCATTGATTAAGCGCAGACTGGTCTTCCAACACTTTTAACATGCATGACGCAGACTCAGCCAATTAGATTCTCATATAAACTTTGATGGTTCCAATCTTAGGCGGAGCTCTGTGGGCTTACTGGCTTTGTTTTTGGTTAATGAGCGATCAATGTATGGATTAGAGGCAGCTTTTGGCAATAGAACCATTTTGCATAAGCCCTTAAGATTTTCATCGTTAGTTAAAAAGATAGTTGGTAATTCATCAGTCAGTGAGACATCTACCTAATCCGCGGAAATTACCTAAAAAATCACTGTAATTCTGAATATATATATATATATATATATATATATATATATATATATATATATATATATTCTTGCAACTCTCTATACTGCCATATTCGGTTATAAAAAATTTGTCCTTAAACATAGCTTACGCAATAATTCTCTCTCTCTCTCTCTCTCTCTCTCTCTCTCTCTCTCTCTCTCTTTCTTTGTCCATTTACTTTCTCCCTCTATCAATCGGTTTCCAAACCTCTCATTCTCCTTTGGTTTTAACAGCCCCTGAATTCCACGAAAAACGTCTCACCACAATAAACTAAACAGTCCGTCAGTGAAAATGGATTTACCATGTAGCTTTTGTAATATATTCACTCTGTGATGCTCTATTTCACTCTTTCTCGACATTTGCTTGTAATTCTGTGGCATTTCATAACCATATCACACTTCTAGGCTGCCACAGTATGCGTCACTTGCCATCTCCCTAATACTAAGGTATTATTTGTTTGATGTATTTGATGCAAAACGTGTATATATGTATGTATATATATATATATATATATATATATATATATATATATATATTATATATATATATATATATATATATATATATATATATATATATATAATATATATATATATATATATATATATATATTGACAGGTTAAATGTTCTGTAACAACAGAATTCCATCTAATAAAAGGAGCCCATGAAAACACCAAAATATAGAGAGAAAAGTACTATATTTCAGAGACTGCTGTCTCCCTCTTCAGGTAGATGAATGAGAAAAGTTTACAGAAAAGGTGGTATTTATACCAAGAGGTCCATCCACAGGCAAGCCAATTTAGGTCACCCCCGCTGATAATCTTCTTTTAATCTTCTTAAGTGTTGGGGTTGAATGAAAACCTTGTCGATCGTATCTGAAATTCATGCTCCTTTTGAGATGTTCATTTACCTGCCTCTCTTTTATTAAGGTCGATTCCATCATTTGACTCTTGTACCGGCAGGTTGCTGCTATTAAATTACACGTGACAAATTCCAGTTTATTCTATGGTTATGTCATTTATATGGTTGAAAATAGCCGAGTTATGTTGTTCCCCATACCATACTAACTGACCGTTTGTGTTGTATTAATCTCTGGGGAAGTGATTTACCTGTAAATCCGATGTAAGATGGTCACAGTCCTTGGGAGATGTCTTTTGTTGGACGTTAATAAGATTAACGTCCAACAAAAGACATAACCATAGAATAAACTGGAATTTTGTCACGTGTAATTTATAGCAGCAACTGCCGGTACAAGAGTCAAATGATGGAATCGGCCTTAATAAAGAGAGGCAGGTAATGAACATCTCAAAGGAGCATGGATTTCAGATACGATCGACAAGGTTTTCATTCAACCAACACTAAGAAGATTAAAGGAAGATTAGCAGCGGGGGTGACCTAAATTGGCTTGCCTGTGGATGGACCTCTTGGTATAAATACCACCTTTTCTGTAAACTTTTCTCATTCATCTACCTGAAGAGGGAGACAGCAGTCTCTGAAATAAAGGACTTTTCTCTCTATATTTTGGTGTTTTTATGGGCTCCTTTTATTAGAGAGAGCTATATTACAATATATATATATATATATATATATATATATATTATATATATATAATACTGTGATAATAATGGCATACAATGTCACTTTCAAACTTAACACAGGTAGATCTAAAAAGTCTCAAACTCGCGGTATTCGGCAAGTTTTGGAAATTTATATATATATATCATATATATATATATATATATATATATATATATATATATATATATATATATATATATGGGTGTGTGTGTGTGTGTGTGTGTGTGTGGTGTGTGTGTGTGTGTGTAACTGAATCACGAAAAAATGGAAAGTGAGGAATATATGAATACACAAATTACACGAAGGAAAGAAAAACAATGGAGTTCTACAAGGCCTTTTGACTTTTTGACTTTTACTTAGCAGACTGAAAAAACATAAAAATAAAATTACATAGAAAGCTCGTATAAATGTCCGATGGAGATTACAAAATAAAAAAATTTACACAAATGAAAAGTTGGTATACCTACCATAAGAGGGTTAAGAGGTTTTAGAAAAGGTTAGGCCCCACTGCTCAGAACCAGGAACAAGACGATTAAAGGATCATACAAGGAATGTGGACTGACTAACCAACCAAAAAATATTATAAAAAGTACACTCTATAATTCTCCATTTGGTAAACAATAGTTTTTGCAAGGTGAACATATACTGCTATGGGTTTCACAGACAGTGCAAGCACGTATTTTGGTAATAACTCTGTAATGAACACTCGTATCAGTACGAGATTTTGCTATAGTGCCTTAATTTATAAGAGTATCATGAATCACTAATTGTAAAGAATAAAGACACTTGTCCCTGTACAAAGAGGCAAAAACTCGATTAGCCAGAAATGGATTCAAAAACACAAAAGTAAAGAGCTCCGCCTACCGTCTTCCCCAACCTCCACCGCCAACCCCCTCCGTCTTCCTTCCCTCACCTTCCCCTCTCTCTCTCTCTCTCTCTCTCTCTCTCTCTCTGAAAGTTACTTCAGTTTGAACTTATTTTGTATTTTCTTCTATCTATCTATCTATCTAATAATATAGATTGTTGTATATTTCTAACGATCCAGTCGGTTGTTAGCTGCCAGTTGAATAATTTATTTATGCACTGATCCGCTCATTTCTCTCTCTCTCTCTCTCTCTCTCTCTCTCTCTCTCTCTCTCTCTCTCTCTCTCTCAGTGTCTGTGTGTGGTAGTAGTACCTACTGTAAATGGTTATTAGAGTGAAGTAGTAAAACGATAGACACTATGATTTATGGTAAAGCGACTGTTATACTTGTGGTTGGTTACCTTCTTCGTAATCCACATTTGGGCTCAGGGTATCAGCAATATAGTACTTGTATTACGGAAGATGAAGAGGAGATGGACACATCGGAACTTAACTGTCGGCATGGTTGCAGAAATGCGTTTGTCACGCAACTTTCCAACTTTTTTAGCCATGAGAAAAGCCGCTAATTGCCTTCAGATGGTTGTAATAGGTAACTGGTTATAGTTACTCTGTTATAAATAAAAAATTGAGTCTTTCTACCGGATATTCATTAGAGTTGAACGCCCTCATTATACCGGTGCACATATTATTACGTCATGAATGTTTATTTTGAGCATATATATATATATATATATATATATATATATATATATATATATATATATCTGTATATATATAGAATGTATATATATATCATATATATATATACGTGATATATTATATATATATATATATATATATATATATATATATATATATATATATTATACGTATATATATAATAAGATATATATATATATATATATATATATATATATATATACATGCATGCCGACTGGATCGTTACATATATACAACAATCTATTAGATAGATAGATAAATAGACTGATATTAAGAAAGAAAAAATACAAAATAAAGTTAAACTGAAGCAACTTTCAGAGAGAGAGAGAGAGAGAGAGAGAAGGGAAGGTGAGGGAAGGAAGACGGAGGTTATGTTCGTATCCATTTCTGGATAATGGAGTTTTTGCCTCTTTGTACAGGGACAAGTGTCTTTATTCTTTACAATTAGTGATTCATGATACTCTTATAAATTACGGCACTGGGTGTAATACACTATAGCAAAATCTCGTACTGATACGAGTGTTCATTACAGAGTTATTGCCAAAAAACCGTGCTTGCACTGTCTGTGAAACCCATAGTAGATATTTGTTATAATATAACCAAAAAAAAGTTTTATAGTGAAAGTAACATGGAGAAAGAAACTCTTATGAACATTCTTAGCTTGGCTTATTTCAGTGGTTTTGAAAACACATCATTGTTAAAATCTTTTAATGTTAAGGTCGTTTTTTCCTATAATAATGCACTAAAAGGAATGTTAATGAAACATAGCCCTAAGGAAACAACATATATAAAATTCCATGTTTGGACTGAGCCTCTTTTTATATCAACCATCTAGCAAGGATTTAGCAGTACGAATTAAACACCACAAGTATTCCGTCAAAACTGGGCAAATATACGATACTACATTCATTTATTTAAGTGAAAACTCTCACAGGATAAATTGGACTGAAAATTCAGTGATTGCCAGATCGAAAGATTTCTCTTCACAAATTCTTTTCAAATCCGCTATTTTACAGATTACTTCCAGCTCTAATTTTAACCTTAGCCCTGACAAGTACTATTCAGACCCATGTATTAGTTTTTTTTTTTTTTTTTTTTTTTTTTTCGTAAAAATGTTCACCTTGCAAAAATTTTTATTGTTTACCAAATGGACAATTACTGATTTGTACTTTTATAAAAATTTCTTTGTATGATCTTCTAAGTGAC
>NC_087209.1:36437626-36452626 GCF_015104395.2 Macrobrachium nipponense | reverse complement strand
TTCATTACATGTCTCTCAAAAGTTAAGATGTGAGTCAAAGGTTACAACAAGGATTTCTAAGATTCATTTTATAAAAAGAATAACATTTATCCAAAGCGTGGTAATAGATAGAAAAAATCACTGAACCGTGAAATTCGAGAATTACTAACTATCGAATACGCGTACCAACACGTGACTCAGCAGGTGTTACAAAAGATGTCATATGCATGCATCTTTATACGACCAAGAAGAAGAATAAATAATTATAATGTAAACCTTTTTTTAAACATTAATTTTGTAATTCTTCACCAGACAGGACTTCAGTGCAGTATACTTCCAGACTTCAGAGTTCTAAGCCTTTCTATGCATTTCCTTAATCGTATGACATGTTTCAAAGGTGGACTTTTATCACTTGAGAAAGGAAGTCGGTTAATTAACATTGCATTTGAGATAAGGCAGCCGATACATTCAGCACCATCATAATTATTGTTATTGGAAGGAAGTGCTGATAAACTTCAATGATGTGATGACAAGTCCTCTCAAGAAGAAAAATTAATTGCCTTTACAAACATATGGAAAGGCAAAGGCTTATAGCTCAAATATTGTAATATTAGGGCTAAAAGACACAAGAGAACAAGAGCTGTCATTTGTTGGGGTGAAGCCACAGAAGCAGAGGGATGAAAATAATGAATGAATATAAGGACATCAAGATATCCCATACTAAATATTCAAAACTTATTTCATAAATATTTACATTCAAAATTGATTTTATAAATACTGATATTCAAAAGTGATTTTAAATAATTATATCAAAAATTCATTGTATATCTATATTCAAAATTGATTGCCTAATTACATTCAAAATTTAGTCTATTCATTGCATAATATGGGATAGGGGCACTTCGTCCATTCCTTCGATTCTCTGCAGGACCGAATCGAAAGTAATTTGTCTCATTGATGCCCCTGCCCTTGACTTGCTGCTGGGTTTTCTTTTATTATTTCTACAAGTATTATTCCGGTTAATGTTCCACTGACCTGCAATGGAAATCAGGCAACAACCCCCAAACTGCATTTATTCTCTGGGAATCAGTTCTTGGTTTACTCTGTTTAGTGATCATTTCACTTCCTCTTCTGGCACACTGGATTTGTCTCGGTTCGGTTCTTATATGTTTGTTTGTTTGTTTGTATGGTGTTTTTTACGTTGCATGGAACCACCAGTGGTTATTCAGCAACGGGACCAACGGCTTTAAGTGACTTCCGAACCACGTCGAGAGTGAACTTCTATCACCAAAAATACACATCTCTCACTCCTCAATGGAATGGCCGAGAATCGAACTCGCGACCACCGAGGTGGGATGCAAACACCATACCAACCACGCCACTTAGGCGCTTCGATTCGGTTCTTATATGAGGTTATTCAGGTTCATTATTTCACATTTTTCCAAAGAGGAAAGACTAAAAGACAGGAAAACTACTGATAACACCCTTTGATAACCCAGGCCCAAAGGAGAGAATCCAAAAGGAAAAGGAAGCGAGGGGTGAGAGCAAGGGCGCTTACCCCCAAAGGATGTGGTATACCATTCTGCCCCTCAAAGGAAAGCTGTTGTATGAATCAGAAACAGCAGAGGGTGGAAGAGAATTCCGCAGCTGGACGCGAAAGGAAAAGAAACACTCGCTGATGCGGATCATCCTTAGATGATTAACGATTTCCTCAAAGTAAACGTGGGAAGGGGTGGCTTAGTGGGTGTCACGAGGATCACTATAGGAAGGCGGATTTTGCTCCTGAAAGAGAGAGGGAGAGAGGGAAAGCAATCTTGCAGTTAAGAGAAAGAGGATTAAGAGGAAAAGTACCGTACGAAGAAGGGAGAAAGAAGTGTGGAAGTGCAGCAGTCACCCTCCCTTCAGTAGCATCCGCCTAACAAATAAACATCAGATTTCCTCATTATTTCTTTCCCGCCAGAGATCACGTACCTTCGTCCTTTTTCTCCCCAAACGCTCCGTCTTTAGAATCTTCGAGGCGTGACGAATCTTTCACAAAGTGGAAATAAAAGACAGCAAAGTACGCCAACAAGGCGGAAGAAGGAATCAAAGAAAAAAAAAAAAGGGTTGGGGGAGAGACTTCAAAGAAGGTGCTTCAGACTGACCTCTCTCGCTCCTGTGGGAACTTCGAGGAGATATGAGGTTCATTTATTCAAAGAGAGTCTGCGAGGAGCGCTCAGTCGAGTGCCGACATGAAAGGCCCGGCATGAGGCTTGTTTTCGCTCGCAGCCCGCCCCGTTGTTTTTATTGTTCTTCTCCCTCGCAACCGCCCCCCTCCCAACTGGCCCCTTCAAACTAAGAGTTCGCCTTCGAACTTTAGTGGTGACACGTGCCGAGCCATTCGACGAGCATTCTTATCAACAAGTGCAGCACGCCACACACCCCACCCCATTAAAGTGTATATTATTTATAGCATTATATATATATATATATAATATTATTATAGATAATATATATAATATATATATATACATAAATGATAAGTATACACACACATATATATATATATATATATATATATATATATATATATATATATATAAATATAAATATATGTTATACTATATATATATATATATATATATATATATATATATATATATAATATATATATATATATATGCAATTTCGTTGAATTCTATGGCTTCTTGGTGGTTGATCAACGTATTAGTTTGACAAAATTTTCTAAACTCTTCTTCGTTCTTCCTAATTCAGTTGGTGGACAAAATACCGGAGATTAACTCTTTGTTCCATTTACTGGTGTTGTGTTTAACAGTAAATGGAGCAAAGAGTAAATTTTACATTTTTTTTCCGTCAACACTAAATTAATTTGGAAGAATGAAGAAGATATGGAAAAATTTGTCAAACTAATAAGAAGTTGATCAACAACCAAAAAGCCATAGAATAATTCAACGAAATCTGCATACAAGAAAAACTTTTGCCCAAAAAAGCATACATACATACATACATATATATATATATATATATATATATATATATATATATATATATATAATATATATATATATATATATATCTAATAAAAGGAGCCATAAAAACACCAAAATGTAGAGAGAAAAAGTACTATATTTCAGAGACTGCTGTCTCTCTCTTCAGGTATATGAATGAGAAAAGTTTACAGAAAAGGTGGTATTTATACCAAGAGATTCGTCCACAAGTAAGCCAATTTAGTTCACCCCCGCTGATAATCTTCCTTTAATCTTCTTAAGCGTTGGTTGAATGAACACTGCGTCGACGATGTCCGATGTCCAATTCCCTTTTGAGATGTTCATTACCTGCTTCTCTTTTATTAAAGCCGATTCCATCATTTGACTCTTGTACCGGCAGTTGCTGCTATAAATTACACGTGACATATTCCAGTTTATTCTATGGTATGTTCATTTATATGGTTGAAAATAGCCGAGTTCTGTTGTCCATACCTAACTGACCGTTGTGTTGTATTAATCTCTGGGAAGTGATTTACCTGTAAATCCGATGTAAGATTGGTCACAGTCCTGGCATGGGATCTCATATACCCCAGAGTCTTTGGGCGATGTCTTTTGTTGGACGTTAATCAGGGATTTGGCTAAGGTATTTGGGTAGGTAAATGCAAAAGGTTGGATTTCCCAAGGGTGTGAGTTACTCTCTTAATCGTCTCCAGGTGGGGACTTTTTATTTTATTGTTGGTGTGTCTCTGGTCTTGTCTTTAGGGGGTCGGTAGAAAATTACGTTTGCTTTTTGAATTGCTTTCTCAATTATATGGTCAGGATACTTTAAAAGATGAAAGTTGCTTGCGAATTAGTTCAAATTCTTTTTCCAGGAAATATCTGGGGAACAAATTCGTAAGGCTCTTAAGAATAGGTTGCTAGCTACACCTATCTTGATAGTATTGTCATGATAGCTAAAGTAGTGAATATATGAAAAGTGAGAACGTTGGTTTTCTGTATATGGTAAATTTGTATTCTGTCGTGTCTCTGATTATTAAAACATCAAGAAAAGGAATTTTGTTGTCTGTTTCCCATTCAACTTTAAATTTGATGCTGGGCACTAATGCGTTTAATTTTGAGAGGAATTCATTAAAATTACCCCACTTATTATCCCAAAATATTAGTATGTCATCCACGTATCTCATCCACAGCATGTTTTTGGGTTTTATTGCATTTATTTACTGTAGTTTCAAAGTATTCCATGTACAGATTGGCTAAAATAGGACTTAAAGGACTACCCCATACTACACCCGAATTTTTGCTTGTAGAATGATTCCCCGAATGAAAAATACGTTATTAGATGCACATAATTCAACTAACTTTATTATTTTGTCAGGTGCCAAAGGGAAATGATCTGAATAGGGGTTTTTGGGGATATTTTTCCCTTAAAAACTGAAGAACTTCCTCCGTACTGGTACTTTTGTGAATAGGGAGTCTACGTCAAGGCTTAAAAGTTTTATGTTGTGAAGTGGTATATGTGCTTCTCTGAATTTGTGACAAAAGTCTTCCGAATGTTTGATGTGACTGGGAGAAAGAGTGCCTAAAAAAGGAGAAAGGAGCCAGCTAACCATTTAGAAATTTTGTAATTGAAAGCTCCGGCGCATGAAACGATGGGTCTGAATGGAAGATTGTCTTTGTGGAGTTTTGGGAAGACCATAAAAGTAGGGTAATTTAGGATTAATTCTACTTTACATTTCTCTATAGTTCAATTTAAAGTAATTAATCCTAAATTACCTACTTTTATGGTCTTCTCAAAACTCACAAAGACAATCTTCCATTCAGACCCATCGTTTCATGCGCCGGAGCTTTCAATTACAAAATTTCTAAATGGTTAGCTGGCCTCCTTTCTCCTTTTTTAGGCACTCTTTCTCCCAGTCACATCAAACATTCGGAAGACTTTTGTCACAAATTCAGAGAAGCACATATACCACTTCACAACATAAAACTTTAAGCCTTGACGTAGACTCCCTATTCACAAAAGTACCAGTACAGGACGTTCTTCAGTTTTTAAGGGAAAAATTATCCCCCTATTCAGATCATTTCCCTTTGGCACTTGACAAAATAATAAAGTTAGTTGAATTATGTGCATATAATAATGTATTTTCATTCGGGGAAGTCATTCTACAAGCAAAAATTCGGGTGTAGTATGGGTAGTCCTTTAAGTCCTATTTTAGCCAATCTGTACATGGAATACTTTGAAACTACAGTATAAATGCAATAAAACCCAAAAACATGCTGTGATGAGATACGTGGATGACATACTAACATTTTGGGATAATAAGTGGGGTAATTTTAATGAATTCCTCTCAAAATTAACGCATTAGTGCCCAGCATCAAATTTAAAGTTGAATGGGAAACAGACAACAAAATTCCTTTTCTTGATGTTTTAATAATCAGAGACACGACAGAACTACAAATTTACCATATACAGAAAAACCAACGTTCTCACTTTCATATATTCACTACTTTAGCTATCATGACAATACTATCAAGATAGTGTAGCTAGCAACCTATTCTTAAGAGCCTTACGAATTTGTTCCCCAGATTTCCTGGAAAAAGAATTTGAACTAATTCGCAAGCAACTTTCATCTTTAAAGTATCCATGACCATATAATTGAGAAAGCATTCAAAAAGCAAACGTAATTTTCTACCGACCCCCTAAAGACAAGACCAGAGACACACCCAACAATAAAATAAAAAGTCCCCACCTGGAGACGATTAAGAGAGTAACTCACACCCTTGGGGAAATCCAACCCTTTTGCATTTACCTACCCAAATACCTTAGCCAAATCCCTGATTAACGTCCAACAAAAGACATCGCCCAAAGACTCTGGGGTATATGAGATCCCATGCCAGGACTGTGACCAATCTTACATCGGATTTACAGGTAAATCACTTCCCCAGAGATTAATACAACACAAACGGTCAGTTAGGTATGGACAACAGAACTCGGCTATTTTCAACCATATAAATGAACATAACCATAGAATAAACTGGAATATGTCACGTGTAATTTATAGCAGCAACTGCCGGTACAAGAGTCAAATGATGGAATCGGCCTTAATAAAAGAGAAGAGGTAATGAACATCTCAAAAGGGAATTGGACATTGGACATCGTCGACGCAGTGTTCATTCAACCAACGCTTAAGAAGATTAAAGGAAGATTATCAGCGGGGGTGACCTAAATTGGCTTACTTGTGGACGAATCTCTTGTATAAATACCACCTCTTCTGTAAACTTTTCTCATTCATATACCTGAAGAGAGAGACAGCAGTCTCTGAAATATAGTACTTTTCTCTCTACATTTTGGTGTTTTTATGGGCTCCTTTTATTAGATGGAATTCTGTTGTTACAGAACATTTTTACCAGTCACATTATATATATATATATATATATATATATATATATATATATATATATATATATATATATATATATATGTATGTATAATGTATATTTCCTCTCAGAGGTAGCGGTTCTAAACCGAACATCACGTGCACTACATAGGTCAGCAGATGAACATTGGTTTTTAATGGAACGCGTCTGACGCACCCGGAAATCGAAACCTGGCATTCTCAGTGATGAAGGGCAAGTATCGTCATCACTAAGTCTTGGGGGTTCCACATAAACCCACATACATACATACGCACATGCACACACACACACACACACACACACACACACATATATATATATATATATATATATATATATATATATATATATATATATATATATGTGTGTGTGTGTGTGTGTGTGTGTGTGTGTGTGTGTGTGTATATGACTGGTAAAAATGTTCTGACACAACAGAATTCCATCTCATAAAAGGAGCCATATAAACGTCAAAATATAGTGAGTAAGTACTATATATCAGAGACTGCTGTCTCTCTCTTCAGGTAGGTAATGAAGAGAGAGACAGCAATCTCTGATATATTGTGCTTAACTTTCCATATTCTGGCGTTATGTGGGCTGTTTTTATGATATGTATATATATATATATATAGATATATATATATATATATATATATATACATACTTGTATATATAAAAAATGTATGTGTATATATAGGTATGTGTATATATATATATAGAACACACACACATATATAGACATATATATACATATGTATATAAATGTGTGTGTGCGTGTGTGTGCGTATGTATGTACATGTGTACGTATGCAAACAAGCCTTCCTCTCAGCTCGCCATCTCTATAAAGCCCTATCTTATCGGCGTGTAGCCTTTTCATCCTTTTCCTGGAGGAAATGGAAATTCGTATCTCAGCTCCAGATTAATCAAGGCAGGAGGCGTTCCGGGAGAGTCCCTCCTTGGGTTATCGAGAAGAAAGTCCGACCGGTGGTGCCATCTTTGATTCTCGTTTGTTTTCCGAGAATCTCCTTATTGAGAGTCAGGTGGAAGTTTCCATTTTTACCAAAAAAAGCTCTTCCCCTTCAATGCCAGGGCCTGTGGGACAGAAAACCCAATGCCCTTCGCTACACTGAGCTGAAATTAGAATTTAGGCCAAAGGACAAGCACTGGGACTTATGAGGTCATTCAGCGTTGAAACGGAAATTGACAATGAAAGGTTTAAAAGGTGTAAACAGGAGTAAAACCTCAAAGCAGTTTGCACTATGAATCAATTGTTAGCTGAGGGTGGAAAGTCGGATGGAAGACAGAGAATAAGAAGGAGGTACAGTAAAATAACAGAGGTTGCTGCTAGGAGCCGATGGCACGCTGTAAGAACCTTAAGTATGCCTGCAGTGCATCGCACGAGGTGCACTGACGGCAATACACTCCTACGGGGATGAATTTGACTAGCCAAGACCAGATGAAATATAGAGAAAGAACGAAGCAGAGGAGTGAAGCCTATCCTGAAAGGAGGCAATTTGTTAGGATCCTAAGGATATAAGATTACCGTAGTACGGGAACACGAGGAAAGGTGACGGTGTCCAAAATATGAATATATTAGAGCTGGGATACGGTGTCAAGATAATAGTTATTGTATTGCCATTAACTGTGCATTACAAGTACTGTATGTGGTTAGTATTATTTAATAAATGTGTGTAAAGTCACTGACGTTTATACTAACTAGTAAATACCTTAAACCACACAGACACAAATAAACAAACTCATGCACACATATAGACACAAACACATACATACACATACAGACATACATAAATATATATATATATATATATATATATATATATATATATATATATATATATATATATATATATATATATATATATATATATATATATATATATATATATATATATATATATACATATATATATCACAGCTAGATTGGTCCTTGTAACCCAGAGCATAGTTTATGAAAAGAAAATAGATAAATCAAGCCACAATTGAATACAGTATCACGACCTGAATTGTGAGGAATGCAAATCTGACAAAACAAACAACATCCTTGAAAATGAATATCAAAATGAAGCATCATAAACATATATGGAAAGAAAAATTCTTGGTGTTGCAGAGAGATTTCCAATTCACCGGAGAGCCTTTTGGTAGACTATGTTCTTTGTTTTTCCCTCCGGTGACAAAATGAACAGGCGTTCTGGAGAGCCCACTCTTGAGCACGCCACATTAAGCTGCCCGTGAGAAAAGCAAGGTTGCTCCAAGTTGATACCAACTACTCTGAGAGACTGGTACCTGGGCTTTATTGATAGTCATGGCAAAAGCCAACCTGACTGGGAACTGAAGGCGCTTGAAACTGAAAGGAAGATCACTAGGGATGATGGGAATTCGCGGGATGAAAACATTCTCGCCAGTTCCACATCCAGTCAGGATCACTGCTTCGATCAAGTTTGAATGCAGGGTTTTCATGATGAGTCGCGTTCCGTTGCAGAGTTTTGGACTGTCCTGGTTTCGAAGAAGAATGATTGGGGCTCCGACTTTGAGGTGCAGACATGAGGAGGACATCCTGGAGGCATTCAAAGAGTTCAGAAATTCTGTTGGGTCAGTTCACTGCTTCACTTGGGTCCATGACTGTGTCGAACGAGTCGTAGGACTTCCCGTTGCCTGGCACCATTCTCTGTACCTGAAGATTGAGCTTGGTGACTGACTCATTCGTGAGGCCAGTAATGCCCTCTCGTGAATCCAGTTCGGTTTGTCATAGTTTTTCAGGATGCTTGGAAACACTTCGTCCATCAGGTCATCAGCAGATTTGATCAGGGTGCAGAAATTGCTCAGAAATTGGATCAGCCTTGTCTCAGGATCGACCGGCGCGCACGAAACTGAAGAAAACTGGACACGTGATTGATTTTGATGAATTCAATGAAAACGCCCCTGATTTTGATGTATAAAGTGAAGTCAAGAATATTTATTAATTAGCAAGGAACATTACTCGGCTAATAACCTCACAGAAAGGGAGGACCTCAAAGTAAACAAAATTCATGTTGCTAGGGCAAGTGTTCCCAACTATCATGATAAGACTGAAATTTGCCGCAAAATTAAACGGATTCCACATGGTTTCTAGGAGCGCGGAGTAGTAGTAATCCACTTCTGTAGAAATTTTGGGAGCCCGGGGGTTTCCAGGCTCCCGAACGTAGGTCTCGACCTTCCCGGGGTGGAAACCCATCTCTGTTCCGAATCTCAGTCCCGTCAGACCGACGGCCCGGGCGCCCATACCAATCATACATACATACATACACACATTGCCAAATATATAATAGATATATATACATACACACACACACACATATATATATATACACACACACACACACTATATATATATATATATATATATATAATATATATATATATATAAATATATATTATATAGATATATACATACATACATATATATACAAATATAGTTCAAAATGACAGAAATCCAGAGTAATCCTAAACAACGAAAACGCAAAGAAAAGTAGCAGTAATTTGCCGCGAGAGAGAAGCTAATTTTTTTCTTCGAGGTTTGCAGCAGCTCCCGCCCGCAATGAATCTCGGGAGTGGATGTAATAAGCTGCATTTTCGGCAAGTGGACCGGGGAAGAGAAGAGGTCGGGGGTTGGGGGAGGGCTGAGGAGGTAATGCGGCTGGTTGGTGGTAGGGATGTCAAACTTTTTTTCCATTGAAAAAAAAAAAATTCATACTTTCGAGTTTCATCTTTGTCTCTTGCTTAACTATGAGTGAAGTTATTATTATTATTATTATTATTATTATTATTATTATTATTATTATTATTATTATTATTATTATTATTGTTTTTATTATTATTATTATTATTCTGTTAAAAAGAATGGCAGAATTAAGCGAGTTGATTTTATATATTGTTTTTTCTATTTCCCTTACAATTCGCTTCTCAGGCTCTGCGATGTTTCTGAGTAACTGTCTAATACTAGCCCTAAACCAAAGACGACCCCAGCCCGGAACTGAACTACGCCTACGGGATAATACCGGCACTGACGACGACCCCTGCTTGACCTGGACCTGAGATCCTGTTTTAATAAAAAAAAATTCCCAATATGAATATTGGCCAGTTACTCAGAAACATCGCTGAGCCTGAGAAGCGAATTGTAAGGAAAATAGAAAAAACAATTTATAAAATCAACTCGCTTAATTCTGCCATTCTTTTCAACAGCATTTGCCTAAAAGAGGGTCTTCTACCAAATATTATTATTATTATTATTATTATTATTATTATTATTATTATTATTATGATAAAACTGGTAAAAACACTAGTTACGGGCTCCCCTAGGAGCAAGAGCCAATGCCAGAAAATAAGAGGGCATCATCTAAAACAATAAACATAATATGCTTTAACACAAGTTAAATGAATAGTTTAGAATCCTGGTTCTGAAACTCTGGATGCAGGTTCGAATCTGGCAACGGACACATAAATGACTTCATATTTTTGCATTTGGATGTAAAGGTGCATTTACACAGTCAAACGGTTTATCCACCCCGGTTCCAAAGTTTTAGACCTCATATTCACAGATGTTCCAGATATTGTCAAGTCTAAGGTCAGTGAATATATAAGCACTTCTGAACATTGCGCCATTGAGATGGACGTATCTGTCAATTAGTATATTCCTAATTCCGCTACCGGAAAAATAATTGAAATCCATAGCCAATTGGGACTACATTATTGAAGCTTGTCAGGCACTTAGTATTTCAGATGCTATATTAGATCCTGATCCTAAGAAGTAAAGTGAAATGCTGATTGCTATTTTAATAAGATATGTCTTTAGAAAGGTCATCAAATTTAGGAAAAATTACCAGCCATGGTTTGATGATACACGTGGATGATCCTACCGTGACAACAGACCAAATTCAGCACATGGAGACGAAATCGTTCAAATGAAAATTACACCATTTTTGTCGAGTCTCGCCGTGCTGCGAATAGAACTTGCCACACAGCCGAGAGCTTGATCTCTGGTTGACCACATTGGTATCATCTATCTTTGGGTCAAGGTCGTCTTCGATTCTACCCTTACTAAAAGATGATGGTAGATTGGTTACTGGCCCTAGCGAAAAGGCTGTACAGCTTTATCGAGATTTTGAAGCTACGCTGTCAGTTGAGGATGTCCCTCACCTTGATACTTGTCATCCTAAACCTATTCTTACAAAATCTGCATTGCACTCCAGGGATGGTAAGAACATTCTGGATAATCTTGATAGCTGGGGTGGTGAAGATCCTGTTGGTTTCTTCCCTTTTTTTTATTTCTAGTGTGTTGTCTCACAAGTTTAGTAGATTCTATAGATTTTTATGTCGACATAGTATCTTTGTGGATGAGCACAAGCTTAGTAATACAGTGCCTGTAGTTACTACAGACTGCAGTAACTACAGGCCAATCTCTATTCTCCCTGTGCTCTCCAAAGTTGCTGAAAAAACTTATTTTTAAGCTACTATATAAGTATGTAGATTCTAAAGGATTGTTAGCTGATACTCAATATGCATATAGGAAGCAGTTAGTTGCCTGATATGATCTTTTAGACTTAGACTTGCCATTTGCAAGGAACCTTGATAGAGGTTTTGAGCGTAGAGTAATTCAAATAGATTTTAGTGCTGCTTTCAATTTAGTAGATCATATGGCACTTACTTATAAGTGCCTGAAGTTTATTTATAAACTTCAGAATCTTGAGGGGGTGGATATGTTTCAGGATTACTTAAAGATGTTTTTACAAGTAGGCAACAGCGAGATGCTGTGGACGGGATCTTTAGTGAACCAAGACCTATTTTGTCTGGAGTTGACAAGTAATATGGTTGTTGGCCTGGATACAAGATTGTCCAGTACGCCAATGATGCAACACTTGTAGGCGTAGTAAAGTCTCCACTTATGAGAAATAAAGCTGCCCTGAGCCTCTATCAGGAAATGGACCGGGTCAGGGAATGGTGTAGTCTGTGGAGTATGAGGCTGAAGTCCAGTAAAACGAAAACACTATTGATAAGCAGATCTCGTACAGATTTCCCACCCTATCCTCCCCTTCAAGTGGCAGAAGCTTTAACTATTCTAGGTGTAACTTTTGACTCACATCTAACTTTTGAGAAACATCTGATGAAAGTTTCAGCAAATGCCGCACGAAAGTTAGGCATTGTTCGTAAGGCCTCATATGTTTATAACAATAATAAAATCAATGCAACCTGTTTTAGGTCGTTTGTGCTGCCTTTACTAGAATACTGTTCCCCAGTGTGGATGTCTGCTTCTGCCAGAGATGTATCTCTTTTAGACAGAGTGGTTCATGGTGGCAGGTTTCTGTTTCTTAATAGTAGCAGTTATAATCTGGATCATCGACGGATGGTCCCTCACTTTTTCGCAAGATGTATTTCAGTAGAGAGCTTTCACATTCACAATGATAACCTTTACCTGCCGAGAGCAACCAGATTTGCTGAACATCAGCATCGATATGCAGTAAATGTGCCTCGCTGTCGAACTTCTCGGTTCGAGGGGCCCTTTATTCCTCACTGTTGGACCATGGAGCAACCACCCAGAGGATGTCATGCCATTGGAATTTCAGAAGTTCAAGCAAAGATGTTATGTATTAATACCCTTATACCATTCTTCTTGCCTTTTCATGCATGTGTATCTATTTATTAATTCATTTTTTTCTTTTTAATAAGCAGGATCTCTTCCTAATGAACACCATATTCTTTGGAAGCTTGAATTTCAAGTCAATGGCCCCTGTGGGCATGTTCCATATGAACAGATTTCATCTTCTGAATAATAATAATAATAATAATAATAATAATAATAATAATAATAATAATAATAATAATAATAATAATAATAATAATAATAATCAATAATAATGGAAATTGTACCCATAAGAACATTAGGCACGATTCCAAGATCCCTGAAAAGGAATCTAGAAAAACTAGAGGCCGAAGTAGCTCCAGGACTAATGCAAAAGAGTGTGCTCCTGGAAACAGCACACATAGTAAGAAAGAGATGCAACCCAGAACCCCTCACTATATTACACCGCCCAGTCGAACTGGAAGACTGTGATAAAACAAAACAAAGCAAAAAAAAAAAAAATAAAAATAATAATAATATAATAATAATAATAATACTAATAATAATAATAATAATAATATAATAATAATAATAATCTTGTTAGTTCAACAGTTGAAAAAGTGTCACACGGTCAAACCAAATTTACATCCAACGCTAATGTGATTCGTGCAGGTGGGAAAACAAAATGCCTGTGGATCAAGACACTGTCATCACTATTGGTTTTATGGTGGCACTTAAGAAAAAAAAATCTACGTGGAGAAAAGATTGGTTGTTAAACTGACCAAATTTCCCATGCACATTTGCTTGCTGATTTCAAGTTAGAACCAGAGTATTGGCGTGCTTACAGGAGAATAACGAGGCAGCATATTTAGATCTGCTGAAGTTTTTTACTCCTTTCATTGAGTACAAGGACACAAACATGAGAAGGCCATTTTTTAGCAACAATTGTACTGTCCAGGTTGGCAGAGCTCTCTCGTGACAAGTCTTGATCCAAATCAAACATCATCTGATCAGTATATCACAGAGAAAAGTGTAAAACCGAAAATTCTAGACTTCTTTGAGTTTCAAGTATCTTACATTATCTCCTGAAAACAGTCCGGAGGCAGTTGACTTTCTTCATAACGTTGTCCCCTGAGCAGCTATGTTCAAATTTCCTTTGTATATCCTGGAGAGCATATATTCAGATTTAACTTCCCATAAAGTTATATGGTCTTTGCATTTGAGGATAAATTCCATAAAACTTTGCTCTCATTCCTTTTGACTTCGTTTTCCTCAATATTCATACTTGAGACGGGAAATACACACAATGCTCCCAAGTCAAAATCAGAGTAGCTACTGAGGTTGGATGTTTGCCGATCGTTCACATAACAAAAAGTGTTTGTGGATAACTTAAGCCGCGCCTACAAGTCAGGCCGAGATGGACTTCCTTCAAACCGTTTGTCAACGGCGTTTTCCAACCAAACACACAATTCACACATTCAAATTACTTCAAACACTCGTTGGGCAAACCGGGTTAGACAAGGGGTATTTACACAGTGAAATGATGTTTGTAGAACCCACTACCCAGTTTGCCCAACTATTACTGGAAAAACGCAAAGGGGCGCTCAACCTTTTATGAGGAGAAATGGCCTTTCTCATGTTTGTGTTCTTATATTTAATAAAAGGAGTGACAAACCTCAGCAGACATCAGATGCACGGTTGATGTGAATCTACTATGGGAGGGGTGTATAGCAAGATGGAAGAAAGAGAATATGAATGGAGGTACAGTAAAAGGAATTAAATGGGTTGCAGTTAGGGTCTAAGGGACGCTGCAAAGAACCTTAGGTAAAACCTTAAATAATGCTTATAGTGCACCGCGTGAGGTGCACTGACGGCACTACAACCAACCCTAGAGGATTCCTCTTGTTCCCTCTAATTTCTATCAATCCTTGACAATCCCTCCCGATTCCTATCCTTTTCTGACAAATCCTCCTGTTTCCTATTAATTCTCCTTACTTTCTGCAAGTTTAA
>NC_087209.1:36430126-36432626 GCF_015104395.2 Macrobrachium nipponense | reverse complement strand
TGGGTGAAATGCAAAAATTGCTGAAAACAACAGATATTAGTGTCTAATCCATAGTTTTATAACAAATTGACAGATATTAGTGTCTAATCTATAGTTTTCGAGGTAGCTGAATTGAATAGTGACACTCCCGATGCCCTTTGACTTCAAGTTCATCCCCAGTAGGAAGGGGTTAGAAGTGGGTGGGAAGGAGATGACATGTAAAAATAACTGAAAACAACATATTAGTTTTCAAGGTTGCTAAAATGAAAAGTGACACTCCTGATGTCCTTTAATTCTAAGTTCAGACCCGATAGGAAGGGGTGGTGGGAAGGAGGTGATATGTAAAAATTACTGAAAACTACAGATATTAGTGTTTAATCCATAGTTTTTGAAGTTATTAAGATGAAAGTGACCCTCTCAATGCCCTTTGAGTCCAAGTTCAGCCTCAATAGAAAGGGGGTGTGAGAAGGGGTAGAAAATCAAATTTCCAAACTGACGGATATTGGTGCCAAATTCATAGTTTTTGAGGTCACTAGGATGAATAGAGACACTCCCAATGCCCATTAAGTCCAAGTTCAGCCCTAATAGGAATGGGGTAAGAAGTGGTGAATTATAAAATGTCAAAAATGCTGAGCAATGTAATTGAAGTAACTATCTTAAAAGGGAAGGGAGAGAGTGAGAAAAAGAGAGAGAAAGAAAGTTTATTGGCTGTCATTCAGTTTTCCGGGCACCACCAGGTTGGCCAGCTAGTTGATACACACACATGTATATATATATCATACAAAGACATACGTATATATAAATATATACACATATGCATGTAAACATATAATAATGTATATATGTACATATATATATGTATATATATGTATATATATATATATATATATATATATATATATAGATATATATATATATATATATATATGGGTGTGTGTGCTATTATATATATATATATATATATATATATATATATATATATATATATATTATATATAGATATATATACATATATATATATATATATATATATATATATATTTTATTACATATTTATATATATATAATGTGTGTTAAAAAAAAAAATATATATTATTATATATATAATAAATATATATATATATATATGTGTGTGTGCGTGTGTGTCTATATATATATATATATATATATATATATATATATATATATATATATATATATATATATATCATATATATATAAAGATATATGCCACGAAGGAAAATAAACGACGAAGTATCCGCGAGCGCCTTTCGACGTTTAAACGTCCTTTACTTAGCAGAAACTGACATACATGAGGAAAAAGACAATACAAGAAGATTCGTATAACTGACAGATAAGGATTATAAAGAGATCAGTACCTAGAATCCGACACACCTGGAAGATGAGTAACCTTCCCAAACAAGCATAAACAATGGGTGCAATTAAAAGTTTAAGACAATCATCTCAGATACAAGGACAAGACAATCAAAGGATTATAGGTGACAGCTATTCAGAAATTTGGTAAACAAAACCATATTCACAATACATGTCAGACATACATTACAACGAAGATAACTCTAAGGCAACTAATTTTTATTTACAGACTTGAAAGGACGTTTAAACGTCGAAAGGTCTCACGGATACTCCGTTGTTTATTTTCCTTCGTGGCATATATCTTTATTTTATGGATTTATCACGTTCCTAACTTTCGTGATTCAGTTATACATATATATATATATATATATATATATATATATATATATATATATATATATATATATATATATATATATATATATATATATACTATATATATATATGCATACTTATCACATCACCGTGATTCATATAAATCATTCGAGCTACAAATGTCCTTTAATATCTAATTCGCTCTACCTCGGAATTGACATATTTTCATATATGTACCGAGGGGGAATTTTTAGTTGATAATAATTTTGTCCCCCCATGGGATCGAACCACCGTCTCTGATAGCAGACTCGGTAGCGTCACTGTCCGTTCCTGATTTCGTTCCCCGTCCAACTGGACGGTGGTTCGATCCCATGGGGGGACGAAATTATTATCAACTAAAAATTCCCCCTCGGTACATATATGAAAATATATCAATTCCGAGGTAGAGCGAATTAGATATTAAATGACATTTGTAGCTCAAATGATATATATATATGTGTGTATGTGTGTGTGTGTGTGTCTAAATATATATTTATATATATATATATATATAAATATATAAATATATATATATATATATAATACAATATATATATATATATATATATATGTGTGTGTGTGTGTGGATTAAGGAAGGTAGCTGTGTGCGCAAATGATGCAGGAAAGATGTAGGATGTCTGTGGAAGTCAGGTGTGTATGAAGTAACTGTTTGCCAACTATCATCTAAAGAAATGTTCGTGAAGATACTGAATGTGAAGGAAAGAAAACGGTTAAAGCTGTTGAAATGAATTGTTAGCATAGGGGTGAAAGTGTAGGGCAGTGTTATGTGAAG
>NC_087209.1:36415126-36427626 GCF_015104395.2 Macrobrachium nipponense | reverse complement strand
TCACCATCAAAGATATAGACTAAAAATTATACAAAAAGCATGAAACATACAATATATATAGATATATACATATATATGGACACACACATACACACACACACACACACACACATATATATATAATATATATATATATATATATATATATATATATATATATATATATATATGGATGAATGGTACCTGGGGTGTAAAAGGCCTGGACTTACAATAAAATCATAGAAACTCCAAAATGCTGAGAATCAGAAAGCTAATACTGTACTTTCTAGAGGGATGCAACCCTTCCCCAAAGTCAAGAAGAGAAATGCCTAGTGTGTATATACTGTACACTATATATTACTCATATGTGGTATGTATATATATATACATACATATATCAATGTGTATGTATATATATACATACACATATGAATAAGCGAATCCCACAGGAAAATGATAGTCAGAAATCCAAGCGCTTCGTCTTTACTCAGACATTGTCAAGGGGTAACTCCTTGACAATGTCTGAGTAAAGACGAAGCGCTTGGATTCTGACTATCATTTTCCTGTGGGATTCGCTTATTTATGAAATCACGTGCATCTACAGTGGATTTTTTAAGCTAAGTACACATCAGAGTGCGTGTGTGGTGTGTAATTATGTCTATATAAAGGCAGGAATTCGACAAGCAGCTATCAGCCTCTGAAGGTATATGAAGCTACTAATCTTATGGAAGCTTTCTGCACAGGGGATTCATCCAAGATTCAGCAGTTCAAGGCTTGAATATGGCACAAATTGTTGTCCTTACCCTTTTTTTTCTTTTTATTTAAGGTACTTCTGGGAAACGCCTCGAGTCTGCTTTCTTCTCATGTTTTGAGGTCCTGCTAGATTCGAGATTTTCAATACTAATAAAGGAGAAAAATCTGCCTCAGGAATTGAGTGTGTTAAAAAACATGAGAATAAATCGATATTTACGTTTCATACATTCAAGTTGATTTCTAATACTAAAGCTTGGCCAAAATGAAATTTGATGGGGCGTATTACTATATATAATCGGAATACTAATATATATTCAAATGAACCGATGATACGGTTGGAAACGTTGGAATTCCGTTACGCCCTTAGACTAAGATTTGTTAACCACCTTTGTTATCATATCAATAATAATAATAATAATAATAATAATAATTATAATTATTATTATTATTATTATTATAATAACACAACTAGATTTAAATTATATATTCTCAAACGATCAAATACTACCCGATGTCAATGTTACAAAATGTAACTGAGACTGGAAGTAATTGCTGCAGCTGATGATTTACTGAAAACAACTTGATTTTGTCATTTTAATGCGTTTTCTGTTTGAAAATATTAATAAAGAATATCAGATACTACTAAAAAAAAATACTGTTTGGAAGGGCTGATATACGAGAAGTTTTTAGAATACTGGAGGAGAAAGTATCCAGAACTTCCAAAAGTTGGTATATTTTACCATCAGAACTTAATTATTGTGTTCTGAAAAAGATTCTGAAGACCAGAAACCTCAAATCATCTAACAGTTCCTAAAGTTTCGACCTTTGGAATCGACCTTTGGCCTTAACATAGAGCCAAGAAGAAATGCCGAGGGAGTATACTCACTGATCCCAGGAAACCAACTTAAGGAGTTTTACCATATTCAGGTGGCAAACTAAAAAACTATGGCTTTTAAATTGCTTTGCAAGACGTGGAAAAGGCAGTTAAAAAATAAACAGTGGAAACAAATGTGCCGAGGTTTTTGTACAGCACATAATGATGCGTGCAACTCCCAGCCACGGCCCATGAAACTCGCCGCAGTCTATGCCTCAAAATTTCACTTGTGGTAAAGTCTTCGTTAATGGCATAACGTCAAAAATTTTCGCTTCAGACCAAGGATTTAAGAAACTTAAGTGATAGTCCATGAAAATTTCAGCCACAGCCCGGTGGTGGCATGTGTTGTTGACACCTATAACGGTGCCAGATGCACCATCAAGGCTAAGTTTACCCTTAAATAAAATAAAAACTACTGATGCTAGAGGGCTGCAATTTGGAATGCTTGGTGTTTGGAGGGTGGATGATCAACATACCAATTGGCAGCCCTCTAGCCTCAGTAGTTTTGAAGATCTGAGGGCGAACAGAAAAGCTGTGCTGACGGACAAACAAATAGCTATCTCAATAGTTGTCATTTACGCTGGGTAATATAATAAAAAAAAATGCCAATGATAACTATCTACGATATATAGTGTGAAATTCATAAATGGTCCGTGGCCTTTAAAAAGGAACCAATGCCTTGACCTTTTTAAAATAACTAAAACAATACATTTGACAAATGGTACCAATACCTTGAGACCAGTGTGACACCTTACAAGCAATATTTCGAGGACACTAAGAAAACTATTATCAAAATTCCTCTTTCAATTGACCTGTGATAATGAACAATCGGTCAAGGTAAAAAAAATAATAAATTAATACTCTTTTCGAAAAGTAACCACCATTGTCAGGCTACCTACCTATCAACATGCTTTCATTACAGGCAGAAAAAATGAAGAAAAAAATGAAGAAGGAAAAGAAAAATTATTAATAATATTAATAATTATAATAATCGACATTCTTACGATCAGGTTCAAAACATGAAATTCAATAATATTAAAAAGAATTACTATCATTGTTGTTCTCGTTATTCTAATGACGAAAAATCATAAAATTACGAAAGGACTGTCAACTAAACTAACAGCAAAAACAACAGCAGGAACAGTAAATAATGACAATAATATGAATGGGCATGGAAATACTCTGAATAATTGTCATAATCAAGATGACATTTGTGAACGAGAAATTAATGTCACGGTTACCTGTACCCTTTATCGTAAGCCTACGAATTTGTCCTCTCTCTCTCTCTCTCTCTCTCTCTCTCTCTCTCTCTCTCATGGTACGAAGTGATTCACTTTCGAGGCTATCTAGAGACCATGAAAACCACAAGTCTTTCTAATTGTCATTAAGCATCCCCAATAGTTGATACTGATACGCACAGCACGCAACATTATAGACGATAACGATATATATATAATTATATATATCAAATTTATAGATATAATATATTAGATTATGATAATTATAATACTACTACTACGATATTATTTATATTTACAACATTATCTAGTATATATTGTAAGGTTTGTATATTTTTAATTTTTTATATATAATCTGCATATTACTATCTATTATAGATGTGTGTATAGATTTATATATATACTATATTATATAATATATATATATATATAGATATATAAAATATTTATTTATAATATATATATATTTAATTTTTACTATATATATTATATATATATTATATATCATAGATATATATATTATATATATATATATATTTATTTCATATATATATTACATTGCATTTACCATACAAAATAACACTAACTGGTACCAGCTTTTAGAGATCAGCAAGATAATATCTTTAAGATTTATAAAAAAAAAAGGTTCTCTCTCTCTCTCTCTCTCTCTCTCTCTCTCTCTCTCTCTCTCTCTCTCTCTCTCCTCTCTCTCCTTTATCAATAGAGAGTGGAAACGGAAACCCTTGAAATCAGCCTATGGTGGTTTTGAATTAATGGAGTGACCTCACTTGAAATTTAAACTACTCTATTCTTAGACTATGCTAATCAAAGTTCCGGATATTTCACTATTGTTTCTTTCTTCAGTTCCCAGTTTTTAATTCATTCTCTCTTAATTTCTCTTCAATTCTCCTCGAAACAAAAAATTACATTACCTACTTTACATAAAACAATGTTGCTTCTTATTTGTCTTTTCTCTTCAATGCAGCTCTAAACGGTTGGAGCTGAATGAGATTATTCATGATACCTTAACATAAGTTCTTCATTAATAAAATAATTTCTGCTCCTTGACAAATGTGAAGAATAAGGATTCTTCAAATGTGGCCTAGTTACCCTTTCCTTCTTTATATTGTTTTTCATCACTTTTAACATGCAGGCCTGAAACGAAAATAGCTGATGCAAAAAACGCCAACTCACCTGTATTTTAATCTAGAACACGTCTGCAATTGAAAACGATTCCAATACGCGTTGGTCGACGTTACTTGTTGATCATAACCTCACTGCATTATTTTAAAATACGTTTTAAAAACTAACACACAAGTTCATGAAAAGTTCACCGAAATAGCTAAGCTCTCCTCAAACGTCCGTATGGTTTTTCATAAGCTAGGAATGTTTCCTGTTTTTTCTTCTCCACGGTCAATCAGGCCAGCGTCCACGCCTGGCTCTGGCTCCTGCAGAGCGCGCCAGTGATGGCTGGGAGGTCGGAAGAGGTGAACAGCCAACCGCCACCGATCCTCAGCGACAACTGATGGCTCGGTCTATCCCGTGACGCTGTGAAGGGATGCTGGAAACCAGGTTTTTCCTCTCCTTTCCTCTTTGACTCGCAAAAAAAGAACATAAAATCTTCCGGGATCTCTGATGATGATGATACAGCCAAACGAGGAACATCAAGTTCGTGGTTTTTATTGTTCAAGCCCCTTCCGAGGAACTTTTTTGGAACATTACTGTAGCCTTTTGATAATAATGGAGATTGGATATTTACTCATATTTTCCCTGCATCTGTTAAGTGCGTGCTCACACCCGCAAGGTTGAGCTTTGCAGGTGCGGGACAGAGCCAGACCCCCGGGGGATTACCTCAGAAACAAGGAAGGGAGAAATTTAGGAGGGTTGTATAGATTGGGGAAGGATTACCAGCAATTTTTCCCACCTTTAAAGATCATTTGTTTTTATTACGAAAGATCGATACATACATACATACACGCACATACATACATACATACATACATACATAAATACCATAAAGCATGATAATTTGGTAAAAATAATCCATTCACAAAGAATTTTCATTCAGTCTAGAATCTGGTTGGCGTCAGATTCTATGATCTGATGTTGCACTCGAGTGGATTTGGTTGGCATCACTGTCTCCAAACTGAATTACTACGGCGCTAAAATCTGGTAGGTGTAAAACTCTGTTATCTGATCCGTGTCAAGCCTCGATTTGGCTTTTGCTTAAGTCTACAATACGATTTACCTCAAAGACTAGATTCCGGGGATTCCGAAAGTTTCGAAACTGATTTGCGCTCAGCAGTCAGAATCTACTTGGCGTCTCAGGACAGAATCTTATTGGCATGAGTCTAAAAAATGGTTGATGTTCCAATCACGAAATCTAGGGTTAATGAATCTCATGATCCTAACATATAACATTACTGAATCTATTTGGCATCTTACTTTGAATTCCGATTGACGCTACAATCGTTTACTGGTTACCGCAAAATTCCAGATCCTAACTGGTGTCAGATTTAAAATAGTCAATTTTGGAATTATTATTATTATTATAGTTTTATTTTTATTTTATTTTATTTTTTTTTTTTTTGCTCTATCACAGTCCTCCAATTCGACTGGGTGGTATTTATAGTGTGGGGTTCCGGGTTTGCATCCTGCCTCCTTAGGAGGTCCATCCACTTTTCGTTACTAATTAATTTAATTAATTATTATTGATTAATTATTATTATTATTATTATTATTATTATTATTATTATTGAAGAATAAATCCTGTAGTGATCACGGTGACGTAGTTTGAAAAGTGCACAGTTTTCGAGAGCATGATAAGCTCTCGATATGACTGATAATCAGAAGCGGGCAGGCTATTTACGCTCCCTTTACGGGGACTGCTGTAGGAGTAAGAGACCATTCCAACATATGGCTGAACATGATCTTAATAAATAATGACAAAAATAATCAATTAATTACAACAACTCCGACGTAAGTTTGATTTTTTATTTGATTTATATAGATTTTTGGCATCATGCCAAGCACTGGGGCAACTAAGGCCATTCAGCGCTGAAACGGAATTTGACAGTGGAAGGTTTGAAAGGTGTTAAAAAAAGGAAAACCTCAAAGTTGCACTATGGAACAATTGTTACGAGAAGGTGAACAGTAAGATGGAAAAAAGATATTATGAACGGAGGTACAGTAAAAGGAATGAAAGTAGTTGCAGCTAAGGGTGCCGAAGGGACGCTGCAAAGATCCTTTAGTAATGCCTACATTGCACCGAATGAGGTGCACTGACGGCACTACACCCCTACGGAGCTCCGACGGAGGTGCCGTGATTTAAGGCACAGCATTCTGGCTGTGTACGCAGTTTTCTTACACAATGTTACATTCTTGTACTGGCATTACTTCTAATGCTTAGCATATACTTAATTATAACCTACATTGTGTAACTTTGTGGGTTTTTATCTGGCCATATTTATCTGTTCGTCTGTTTGTCTGTTTCTCTCCTAAACGGATTTCCATGTTCAGTTCTTACATTGGCCCTATTCGGAAAATGTATAGGCCAATATTCAGAGCATCATCAATAACACTGACCAGTTCTCTAGACTGTCTCTGTTTGTCGCCACATCTTGGGAATTCTGGAGGCATCTTAAAGTTTGTTTAGCGCTAAATCGTAGATTCTGTTTGGCGCCAAATCCAAGATTCTTTTTGGTGCCAAACCTATTTCTGTTTGGCGAAAAAGTCTCGATTCAGCATCTGCCAATCTCTGAATCCATTTATGACTACATATGAATAATGGTTGGCGCTAAAATTTGATATCTATTATGTCATACCTGAATCCTTTCAAATATGAATATGGAATATTTTTTTAATACCTGTATAACTTTTAGCGCTAAATCTATATCTCTGGTAGACTTAGATTTTAACTTTTAACAAAATATGTGGATACTTATCTAGCTACATTTCGGTTGGATGGAAAAAAAATAGATTAATGTTTAGAGCGGGACGGGATCCACAATTTAGTGTCAAAATTAATTCACATTTAGGTTTAGAGGGAGATTAGATTTAGGGCTTAAGACGTTCACATTAGAACTAAAACGATACAGATTTGGCGATAAGGAAATCTGATGTATCACAGACAGGGGTTTAGATTTAGAAAGACAAGGGATCGAAATTTGACACAAAAAGGGAGCCAGATTCCGTACGAAAAAGAACCCAAACTTAACGATAAAAGGATTTAGATCTGGTTCGCAAGAAATGCAGATTTGGTGCAAAAATGAGATATGAAGAAGGGCTTCATCACATAATCTCTGAAGAGTCATCCCCTTGGCTTTAGAAGCAGTGGATACAAAAGGGAAAGACAAGCTAATCGCTGTTGGCATTACTGAGCAGAATTAGTAGATGCCTTAGTTCAGCCAGTATTTTCTTCAAGTGTGTAGCATTAGTAAGCAGCAATATCCGGACTGCTGCAGAACGTGCTGGCATAAGGCCAGCTTAATCTACAACAGCAAGAACACCAACGAACTGTTATGAATACGACAAAACCACAACTCGAGTGACAAGAAAATCCAGACAGTTCCGAAACGTCACGTCTTTCCCTCAGTCTGGAAACTAATACAACGGGGGCCTAGACAGCAAGTCCCAACCATAAGGACATTACGTACTGTCCTTAAAGCTCGGACCTGCGGAGTATTAACGAATTATCGCCGATTTTACATTTTATAGTTGTAGTGTGAGTCACGCAGGCCGCAGTTTGATGAAGTTAAGTATATCTTAGTTGACCACTGAGCTGGTTAACAGCTCTCCCCCAGGGCTGGCCCGAAGGATTAGATATTTTTACGTGGCTAGGAATCAACTGGTTACCTAGCAACGGGATCTACAGCTTATTGTGGGATCTGAACCACATTATATCTAGAAATGAATTTCTAATCACCAGAAATAAATTCCTCTGATTCCACGTTGGCAGAGAGGGGAGTCGAACCCACGACTACCGAATCGGTAGCACGTAACCCACGCGTCCAACGGGGAACTCCCAGTTTGATGAGTTTCATGGGGAAGACCGAGATTCTGTCATTAAAAGCCTCATTTTACTAGCACTGAGCCTTTTGACCACTTATATATACTATAAAACAATGGCCGGTGATATTTGAGAAAAGGTAACCTCCGCCCGGATCAAACTTTAACTGAAAATGTAAAAGAAGAAAAGAATGTGACCCCAACATTCTGCCCATTTCCAACGCTACTATTTATGCATAAGGTTAACATGATAACTGTTGAAGCGACATTACAAGAGAAACTTACCATAGTAGATTCACATCTGATGTCTAGGCCCTCCAGCCCTATGATTGGCGTATCAACAGCCAATCAGGAGCGACGTAAGGGACTGGCCTAGACATCAGATGCACGTTGGATATGAATCTACTATAGTAACATCGTTTATGTTATCATGATATGGATCATACGGATCTATTAATAATCCAGAAGAATTTTCATCATTACCATTATTTTTCATTACTGGTCACCTTACTTGTTTGTTGTTTTCTATGCACCTCATGCCAAAACTTACGAGAGACTGAAGTGTATCAAATATGGATGACGATTTGAATATTTACTGAAAAGGGGATTTTTTTTTACTCATATTGAGAAACTTGGTTCATAAATACTGCCAAGTTCGTGACCTAAAGAACGGAATTAACTCAAAAGATGGGGAAAGGACGGAATGACATAGAATGATGACAGACAAAGACAATGAAATGCAGGCACATTACAAGAAGAGATTATTATTATTATTATTATTATTATTATTATTATTATTATTATTATTATTATTATTATTAAATACTGGTTCAACGATACCACTTGGTCCAGAGGCTCGCCCAAAATATTTTTTCCCCAAAATGATAGATGAAATCGGAGAGATAGAAAGTTTGAGGTTGAACAGCCAGGCGGGAAGCGGCCAAGACGAACGGTTGAAAAGTAAAAGGCAGAGAGCAATGTTCATAAGTGAAAAGCAAAAATTGGAACAAGAAACAGGATTTTTTTTATTGCTCTCAAGGTTACCATCCCTGCTTGTTTTGACTGAATCTGAACAGAGCCCCGATAAGTGCAGTCGATTTTTAGTGGCCTGGCTCGTTAATCGGCTTATCTCTCGAAGTAAAAATCTTGTGTTTAACATCCTCCTAAAGCGTAACTTATCACGCGATAACAAGTAAACGTGATTACTCCCTTATCTTAATTGGATCAGGGGGTTACCTGTAAGGTATTTCCTCCAGTGTCGGAGGCTGCCTCGTTGTCGTCATGAAGCGGTTTGGAATATTCCGAACATGAAACGCAAAAACCGACCGAGAGATAATAATAAATAGAATACCGTGAATGGGAACAAGTAGTGTTAACTTGGTACCGTATTGGTTTAGTCTAAGAACTGAATGATTGCGTTCTGTCCGCGCTCTTTCTTCTCGCTCACGCACAAAAAAAATAATAATCTGAGGTTATCGTGTGTGGTGGTGCAAGAACCACGAAATAAGACGCTCGTTCTCTGCCCCAACGAAACTTCCAGTTAGTCTAAGCCCTACAGCGCGATTTGCTGTCAGTCGTCTGTTTCCTCTCGCCTCGAAAATAGTGTTTGTGTGGCTACTGATTTACTCTTATTTTTGTCTGGAGTTTTAAACATGGAGCATGGCATGTATACACAACACAAAACGTTTTATTTTGTGTGGGTGCGGTTCTTTGATAATTAAATGTATCCGACGGCAATATACTTGGTTAAATCAAACCCAAGCCTAGTTTGCATGGGTCGTGGAAACAACTGTAATCAGACATCATGTGCTCTATATAAAACCTTGAAGTGACTAATCCAATTCATGAAATCCTCTGAGGAGTCATTGACAAGCTGCATAGCCGGTTTTTGCCAAAAAAAAGGACATTTTTTTTTCTTGTGATTAAAATTGTAGGTTTTTTTGATGATAGAAGATTCCATAGTGGCTCTGACGTACGTTTCATCCACTCTAGAAAAATCAGTTCACTCCGCGAATTTCCTCACTAAAGTTCTGTGAAGGGACAGAATTTTGCTCTTGTATCCACGATGAAGTTACATCACTGGCTTCTCCTCGGCGTCTTCCAAATTCACTTCATTCAAAGCGCAAAGACATCGTCGCAAGTGGACGATTTGGAGGAAACGCCCATCTCGATGAATCAATTTAAGGAGGCGAATCTCGGATGCAACAATGGCGGCGATGCACCCTGTGAACCAGTGACAAGAATCTCAAGCATGACAGGCGACTCTCAGTTAGCGCCATCTTTTCCGACGCTCTCTCCTGCAGAACCTGGTGCTACGTCCGTGTCAAATTTGGAAGACATCAACAACAAAACTTTGAGTGAAGTATATCCAAAGTCGGTTCCTCCTTCCAGAGAATCAGACATGAGGTCTACACAGAAGTCGGAAAATTTCGGACCAAAAATCTTGCGCGGCAGTGTCATGTTAGTCAGTCAACGAACGACCGAAGGTCTGCAAGAAAACGAGAATTTCACGACTGAAGTAGAAACCATTCCTGGTGATGCAGCTTCCATTAGGTATGCAACCTCCCCTGAGGATGTAATCTCCTCTGGAGATGCAAACACCCCTGGGGATGTCACTCACGCCACGAATAACGCCTCTCTCGGGTATGAAACCAGCCCTGAAGATGCATCCTCCACTGCAGATACAATCACTCCTTGGGATACAACCTCCACTGGTGATGCATCAACTCCTTGGGATACATCCTCCACTGATGATTCGTCAACTCCCTGGGATACAACTTCCACTGACGACACAACCCCTTCCCGGGATACATACTCCACTGAAGAAACGACCACTCAGTGGGATACATCCTCCGATCAAGCTACAACCACTCCCAGGGATACATCCGCCGATCAAGCTACAACCACTCCCAGGGATACATCCGCCGATCAAGCTACAACCAATCCCAGGGATACATCCGCCGATCAAGCTACAACCACTCCCAGGGATACATCCGCCGATCAAGCTCACCAACTCCCAGGGATACATCCGCCGATCAAGCTACAACCAATCCCAGGGATACATCCTCCGATCAAGCTACAACCACTCCCAGGGATACATCCGCCGATCAAGCTACAACCACTCCCAGGGATACATCCGCCGATCAAGCTACAACCACTCCCAGGGATACATCCGCCGATCAAGCTACAACCACTCCCAGGGATACATCCGCCGATCAAGCTACAACCACTCCCAGGGATACATCCGCCGATCAAGCTACAACCACTCCCAGAGATACATCCTCCGATCAAGCTACAACCAATCCCAGGGATACATCCTCCACCCAAGAGACAACCACTCCATGGAGTACATCCTCTACGGGACATACAGTTACTCCCGGGGATTCGCCCTTCGCTGGAAATTCAACCTCACGTGGTAATGCTACAGAAGGCATTAAGGAGCGCGATGAAGATGAAGAAAGCTCCTGTCCTGTGGGTGACTGCTCTAGCTTCGTCTCATCCAAATATGTCAGTAAGAGTAAGTCCCCAAAGATTTGTGTCAAAGACGGTGTCAAAGAGATGTAGGAATTAATATTCCTCCACAAACAAATATACACATATTACGTATATATATATATATATATATATATATATATATATATATATATATATATATATAGATATATATACACACACATGTACAATATGGAACCTGCTGCTATTTGTTATCAGATGCTCTTACAACACCATCTTAATGATTCCTTCAAACTTCTTGCGTCAAAAAGGAGAATATGAAGAAATACTGACGCCTAGGCACGACTCGAACCCGTAACCATAATATCAGAACTAACTAAGGATGAGAGTTCGAATCCTGCCCAAACATCAGAATTTCTTCTGTTGGTTGTTCACTTGGACCTTAGGTCGTTTAGTTTCGTGAAATCGAGAAGTTACGATGGCACTGTCGTTATTTCAATTTTATGTAAATATAAATATGTGTGTGTATATACAGCAAAACTCCCTAAGGTAACATCTTCTGGAGCCGCCACACCAGCACTGGGAGAGACGAATTAGACGAAATTAAATGTAATGTTTATAATATATATATATATATATATATATATATATATATATATAGATATATATATATACGTTTTGTATGTATGTACATCTATATATATATATATATTATATATATATATATATATAGTATATATATATATATATATATATATATATATATATATATATATATATATATATATATATAGGAGGACTGCCTCCAAGGCCCCAAGTGACGCCGAGAGAAACTTTCCCCCGATTTTTCCGTCGAAGCGCACCACCACCTTCAATAGAAATGGCTGGTGGGTGCCCTTGAAATTCAAAAAAGAAACGGTCAGTGTCGCAAGAACTTTTCTGTCCAAAGCATATCGCTAAAATCTTTCCCAGCGGAGTATCGCTGAACCCTTAGAAGGAGCGAGGTAAAATATCGCTAAATTTAAATTTTGTGACGGGATTTTTTTTTTATTTCTTTCTTTTGTTACCTTATCAGCAGGAAATCTATGCAGTGAAATATTTTCCAGATTGAAAATCAGAAAAAATACGTATGAATGAAAAGTAAAAACTTAAAAATGTACAGTGACTTATTTGGGGATGGATATCAAATGTCTCAG
>NC_087209.1:36409741-36414626 GCF_015104395.2 Macrobrachium nipponense | reverse complement strand
TCATGGTGATGTGATAAAATTCTCACACACACAAACACACACACACACACACACTCAAGGCTGAAAAAGGTGTTAGACTAATAACTAATTGTATACATAACATAAAAAGTCTATACAAATATATATTTTTCTCTCCCTATCTATATGTAAAAAAGCTATGTATTTTCTTCTTATTTATTAAAAACAAGCAACATGATGACACCGTTACAACACAGGACACTTACCCATATTGGTGGTAAAATAATGATTATACTGTTTGTTCCGACACTTAACATGAAATCATCGTCAACTCGGTTGATCATTTCCTAATGTTTTTGATTTTGTATTTCCTTTCACTTACTACATTTACCTCTGTTTTAAGTCTAACTTTTACCACCAATATGGGCAGGTTTCATGGTGTCATCGTGTTGTTATTGTTTTTTTTTTTATATATATAAATAGGGAGAAAAAATATTTGTATATATTTTTTTTTATCTTAGGCGTACCATTATTCATAATATTAACCGCTTTTTCAGGTTTAAGAAAGCCCTAAGAATGAATCAAGGTATGTGAAACGTCAGATTTTGAATAGGTGTAATGTGAACAGAATGTCTATCCTTGAACACACACACACACACACACACACACACACACACACACACACACACACACACACACACACACACATATATATATATATATAGTATATATATATATATATATATATATATATATATATATATAGCAGACCTCCTTCGTTTATTTTTCCTTCGTGGGATTTATCTTTATGGATTTATCACGTTCCTAACTTTCGTGATTCAGTTATACATATATGTATATATATATATATATATATATATATATATATATATATATATATAATATTAAGAGGCATTTAGCCACTGTATAACACCTACTGTACTTTAGGAAAAAGTATATATATATATATATATATATATATATATATATATATATATATATATATATATATATATATATATATATATATATATCATACATACATATATAATTCGGCAAGCAGGTAGGGTACGATTCCTTTCATTTTTGTTTTCGAAGCCATTGAGAGAGAAAGAAAAGAAAATGACGGCAATCTTATTCAACTCATCTGTGAGATGCAGGAGGTTTGCGAAGGAGGCAAACTCGGAAATAATCGTATTCAGCTGAATGGGAGCCCTCGTTTTACAATTTGTGTCTGGAGGCGAAACCGCCGAGCCAGAAGAGAACCACAACACGAAAAACCAAAATGAAAATCGGAATCAAAATCTGGCCGCGGACGGCGGAGCCATGAAACGAAAACCTTGTAAAGAAAGCAATAGCTAAAACAATAAACTTCCGGGAGGACTGATCAAAAAAGGCGGTAAAGAAAATGAGATTAAGGAAAAGGAGGAGGAATTCCACGGGGCGCGCGAGGCATGTAGTATATATGCCTTTTCCCCGGCAATGGCCTCCCGCCTCTCCTACGCCTCTCCCGAATGGAAGCCACTTCGCGCCAAAATGAACAGCCAGAGATTGGCCGGAAAATCTGTCATGTTCGCTTCTCCTTTTTTCCAAGTTTCCAGACCTCCGGTGCTTATAGATACACATTGGATACATACTCTCACAAAGACACATACATATATACATTCATGCATTCAAAATATATATATATATATATATATATATATATATATATATATATATATATATATAGCATTAAGCTACAAATGTCCTTTTAATGTCTAATTTGCTCTACCTAGACTCGATAACGTCACTAAAGTCCTGATATCTCGTCTGCCCGTTGGGCGCTGGTTCGAACCCAGGAGAGGACGAAATTATTATCAACTAAAAAAATTCCCCTTCGGTTAACATAATATGAAAATATATTAATTTCCGAGGTAGAGCAAATCGGACATTAAACGACATTTGCAGCTTAATGCATGTACATGAATCATGGTGATGTGATATATATATATATATATATATATATAATATATATATATATATATATATATATATAATATAGATATATATATTGGAATATTTATCACATCACCGTGATTCATATAAATCATTCGAGCTACAAATGTCCTTTAATATCTAATTCGCTCTACCTCGGAATTGATATATTTTCATATATGTACCGAGGGGGAATTTTTTTAGTTGATAATAATTTCGTACCCCCATGGGATCGAACCACCGTCGGCTAGCATGGTGGAGGGGTTTCATATCGATTCTAATTACAAATACAACGAGATCGTAATGGTCAGAATCGATATAAACCTTTAGACTCTCTGATAGCCGTTTCGGTAGCGTCACTGTCCGATCCTGATTGCGTTCCCCGTCCAACTGGACAGTGGTTCGATCCCATGGAGGTACGAAATTATTATCAACTAAAAAAATTCCCCCTCGGTAAATATATGAAAATATCAATTCCGAGGTAGAGCGAATTAGATATGAAAGGACATTTGTAGCTCGAATGATATATATATATATATATATGAATACCTTGATCACGAAGTATATAAAACGTGATGCTATGTATAAATAAAGGTTTTTTGCCACGAAGGAAAAAATGAAAAAGCTTTTTAATTTTTTCCTTCGTGGCAAAAAATCCTTTATTTATACATATCATATACATATAAATATATATACATATACTATATATATATATATATAGTATATATATACATATATATATATATATATATATATATATATACGTGTGTGTGTGTATTAGGGCAGGCCCTCTATTGTATTCATTTACAATTAATCTGGAATGGAATGCAAAAGCTGAACTTTTAACCTTATGGTCCAAATTTTTTAAATATGTATACATTATGTTCCGTCCAAGTCGTTGAGGCCTGCAGTCAGGCACTTATGGATTTTGTTATCTTATTATCATTGCTCTCTATTCAGCATCACGGATTGCAATCGCGCCAATGAGACACAAAGCGTCTTGAAAGCTTGTAATTCATTCGAGCTGGTTGGTTGGCACAGACTCATGTAGTCAAGTCAATGAAAGCACAAGTCTGGTGAGGTCCTCTTATTATAAATTTTCGCTTACTCGGGGAGTATGCCAACAAGCTACTTTCCTGTTGCTGTTCTTGTTGGCGGTGGGAACAGTCTATGGAAAGGCCTCAAAAGGTCTGGAAAAGGCGCTTTGCGTTCTGTTAAAGCTACACAAATTTTTGGACGGGATATTATGTTAGAACGAAAATGTACAAATAAATAATGTGCATGTTAAACAGTACAGAACAATTATTTGTAATAAAATATAGCGTATTTATCTTAATGTTCGTTGGCGAAACAACGCATTATTTGACCCAGATTTTAGCACACGGCTCGAGTGAGCTGGAGGTCGGATCACTGAAGGTCGAATCACGCCTTGTTCTCACAGAATACGAGTGGGAAAGCGACAAGTCTCTTGATCCCTTGAGGAAAAGGTGACAGACTAAGATATTTCTCCCCTCTGAAGCTGTTGTTTATACAAGAACAAAATCAACAATTTTCATGATAGCATGAACACTCAAACTTAAAAAGAAAAACTTGGATAGCATTAATGGTAGTCGCAATGTTAATATTCCAGTAGTCATTACATTAATGAATATAATAATAAAACTCTAAAATATGTCACTGACGTTTTAAGCCTTATCATTATGACCATATCGGATATTAGAATGTTCATATTACTGCTCCCCATAACAATATGCAGTTAACGCCAAATTGCCACTGTTATCACCAATATTGACACTTTCATATTATCTATAGTCTTCCCCAACGACGGGGACAGAAGCAAAAAATATCTCACACCATGCACTGAAAATAAGTACATCACTAAGGCTGTCCGTGCGAGACCTCACCTCCCTAACCACTCGCGTTTCGTCAAGGGCCAAACCAAAGCGTGTGCTGGTATAAGGCCTGTATAACCTTCACTGCCAGCTGAGGCTCTCACAATGTATTAAGAGTTCCCAAGTTGCTACCGAGTGTCGATGGAGATTTATCAGCAGTTACGACAAAAAGTAGCTATTCATTAACGTTTGAAAATAACAAAATATACATAATTTTATCACCTGTTAATCTTAATCAGGTTATAATGACATTGTGCATTACATTATATATATGCATATATATATATATGCATATATATATATGCATATATTATATATATATATATATATATATATATATATATATGTATACATATATGCATATATATATATATATATATATATATATATATATATATATATATTATATACATATATATATAATATATATCATACACACACACATATGTATATATATATATATATATATATATATATATATATATATAGATATGTATATGTATATATATATATATATATATATATATAGTATATATATATATATACATACATACACACAGACACACATACACACACATATATATGTTTAGCCACCCATACACGTGACTTTTATATAAAGAATTTTCTCACCTGTTAATCTTAATTAGGTTATATGGACATTATGTTTTACATAATATATATATATATATATATATATATATATTATATATATATATATATATATTATATATATACACACACGCATATTCTAGTTATATGAGGAGTATAATAAAATGCTATAATCAGTAAAATTTTAACAAATTCGAAGGCTACTAAGACAGATATGAGGCCTTTATATGTTACTCTTATCAAGTTATAATGATATTGTGTTTTACAATATACATACATTCATATATACGTAGTGTTTTACATGATACATACATACACACATACACACACACACACACACACACACACACACACATATATATATATATATATATATATATATATATATATATATATATATCAATTCAAGCTACAAATGTCCTTTAATATCTAAATTCACTCTACCTCCC
>NC_087209.1:36399741-36402241 GCF_015104395.2 Macrobrachium nipponense | reverse complement strand
ACGATGAGAAGAGAGAGAGAGAGAGAGATATAATGAAGAACATGTGGGACTAATTTATTAGTTGTTCATTTATTTTAAGGTCCTTGCTAAACATCTTACAAATATATGGGTTCCAAATGGTACATTCCCAGACTAAGATTTAGTTTGTTTTATTAGTGATTTGTATAATTGCCGATTCCAGTAAATTTCTTGAAACATAATCATTAGATCTAGCAATTACCGAGGTATCACCCCAATTAATACAATGAGATTTTTCACTCAGATGGATAAAACAGTGCATTTGAAGTCTGGGCTGTTCTAACTGAATACATATGCTGCTTTATACGTACACATAAATTTTTTACTTGACTGACCAACGTAAACGATGGGCAATCCTTACAAGGAATTTTGTAAATGATGATGTTATTTGTTACGGACTATTCTTAATTAGCATATCTTTAATGGTATTGTTATAAGAGAACATTACATTAACATTAAACGATTTAAATATTGATTTTATGGTTTCAAATCCACGAAAATAAGGTAAGCTAAGTACATTTTTAGGCATTTCTTTTTCATTAATAGCAACACTATAAAACTTTTTGTGAGCTTTTTGATAACATAAATCAATTAAATGAGGTGGGTAGCAGAGATCGTTTCCTATCTTTTTTATGTATTCTATTTCTTGGTCCAAATATTGTGGACTCGTGATACGCAAAGCGCGTAGGAACATAGAAGAAAAATTGAAATTTAATATCAGATGGTGGCCCAGAATAAAAATTTACATATGTTAAATTATTTGTGGGTTTTCTATAAATACTGAATTTGCATTGGAAAGATTCTCTATATATTAATACATCTAGGAAAGGGATGACATTGTTATTTTCAATTTCAACAGTGAATTTTATGGATGGCACTAAATTATTCAATTTAGACAGTAAATAATTTACATCGATACCACCAGGTAAGACTACTAATATATCATCGACATATCGGTACCATTTTAAGGGGATAAGTGTGATATTCGGGAGGTGTTGTCTCTCAAAAAATTCCATATATAAGTTTGAAAGGAGAGGTGATAAAGGGTTACCCATGGCCATAACAAATATTTGTTGGTAATATTCTCCATTAAAAATAAATCTGCAATCACAAATACATAACTTAATTAAGGAAATTATGTGACTAACGGACATAGGCAATTCATGCAGTAAAAGTTCGTTACTTAAATATTCTAGCACAGAGTCAATAGGGACTTTTGTAAACAAAGAGCATACATCAAAACTGACAAAAATATCGCTAGGGTTTAGTACAATGTTATTTAATTTATACGCAAGATCAAGAGATGCGTGAATTAGATACAGTTCTGGATAATCGAGTTTTTGCCTCTTTGTACAGGGACAAGTGTCTTTATTCTTTACAATTAGTGATTCATGATACTCTTATAAATTACGGCACTAGGTGTAATACACTATAGCAAAATCTCGTACTGATACGAGTGTTCATTACAGAGTTATTGCCAAAAAACGTGCTTGCACTGTCTGTGAAACCCATAGTAGATATTTGTTATAATATAGCCCCAAAAAAATTTATATTGAAAGTAACATGGAGAAAGAAACTCTTATGGACATTCTTAGCTTGGCTTGTTTCAGTGGTTTTGAAAACACAACATCATTGTTAAAATCGTTTAATGTTAAGTTCGTTTTTTCCTATAATAATACACTAAAAGGAATGTTAATGAAAAATAGCCCTAAGGAAACAACATAATATATAAAATTCCATGTTTGGACTGGGCCTCATTTTATATCAACCATCTAGCAAGGATTTAGAAGTACGAATTAAACAGCACAAGTATTCCGTCAAAACTGGGCAAATATACAATACTACATTCATTTATTGAAGTGAAAACTCTCACAGGATAAATTGGACTGAAAATTCAGTGATTGCCAGATCGAAAGATTTCTCTTCACAAATTCTTTTCAAATCCGCTATTTTACAGATTACTTCCAGCTCTAATTTTAACCTTAGCCCTGACAATTACTATTCAGATCCCTGTACTGGTATTTTTTTTTTTTTTTTTTTTTTTTTTTTTTGTGTAAAAATGTTCACCTTGCAAAAATTGTTATTGTTTACCAAATGGACAATTACTGATTTGTACTTTTATCAAAATTTCTTTGTATGATCTTTTAATTGTCTTGTCTCTGCTCCTAAGCTGTTGGGCCTAATCTTTTGTAAAACTTCTTATTCTTGTTTTGGTAGCGGTCCCACTATTCTTTTTTTTTTTCCAGTTGTGTTAGATTCCATGTACATTTTTTTCCCTTTATAATCCCCATTAGTCAATTTATACAAGCTTTCTTTGTAAACTTGGATTGAAAGGGCATCGGAAGTGTCACTATCCATCTCAGCAACATCGAAGGCTATGGATTAGACTCTAATATCCGTCATTTTCAGTTATTTTTAAATATCATCCCATTACTACACCCCACCACATTTTTGTGCCAGTGATGTCTTACCCCCATGGTAA
>NC_087209.1:36379741-36392241 GCF_015104395.2 Macrobrachium nipponense | reverse complement strand
TATATATATATCACAGCTAGATTGGTCCGTGTAACCCAGAGCATAGTTTATGAAAAGAAAATAGATAAATCAAGCCACAATTGAATACAGTACCACGACCTGAATTGTTGAGGAAGTGGAAATCTGACAAAACAAACAACATCCTTGAAAATGAATATCAAAATGAAGCATCATAAACATATATGGAAAGAAAAATTCTTGGTGTTGGCAGAGAGATTCCAATTCACCAGAGAGCCTTTTGGTAGACTATGTTCTTTGTTTTTCCCTCCGGTGACAAAATGAACAGGCGTTCCGGAGAGCCCACTCTTGAGCACGCCACATAAAGCTGCCTGTGAGAAAAGCAAGGTTGCTCCAAGTTGATACCAACAACTCTGAGAGACTGTACCTGGGCTTTATTGATAGTCATGGCAAAAGCCAACCTGACTGGGAACTGAAGGCGCTTGAAACTGAAAGGAAGATCATTAGGGATGGTGGGAATTCGCGGGATGAAAACATTCTCGCCAGTTCCACATCCAGTCAGGATCACTGCTTCGATCAAGTTTGAATGCAGGGTTTTCATGATGAGTCGCGTTCCGTTGCAGAGTTTTGGACTGTCCTGGTTTCGAAGAAGAATGATTGGGGCTCCGACTTTGAGGTGCAGGACATGAGGAGGACATCCTGGAGGGTTCAAAGAGTTCAGAAATTCTGTTGGTTAGTTCACTGCTTCACTTGGGTCCATGACTGTGTCGATCGAGTCGTAGGACTTCCCGTTGCCTGGCACCATTCTCTGTACCTGAAGATGAGCTTGGTGACTGACTCATTCTTGGGGGCCAGGATTGCCCTCTCGTGAATCCAGTTCGGTTTGTCATAGTTTTTCAGGATGCTTGGAAACACTGCGTCCATCAGGTCATCAGCAGATTTGATCAGGGTGCAGAAATTGCTCAGAAATTGGATTAGCCTTGTCTCAGGATCGACCAGCGCGCACGAAACTGAAGAAAACTGGACACGTGATTGATTGTGATGAATCCAATGAAAATGCCCCTGATTTTGATGTATAAAGTGAAGTCAAGAATATCTGTTAATTAGCAAGGAACATTACTCAGCTAATAACCTCACAGAAAGGGGGACCTCAAAGTAAACAAAATTCATGTTGCTAGGGCATGTGTTCCCAACTATCATGATAAGACTGAAATTTGCCGCAAAATTAAACGGATTCCACATGGTTTCTAGGAACGCGGAGTAGTAGCAATCCACTTCTGTAGAAATTTTGGGAGTCCGGGCTTCCGGGGTTTCCAAGCTCCCGAACGTAGGTCTCGACCCTCCCGGGGTGGAAACCCATCTCCGTTCCGAATCTCAGTCCTGTCAGACCCACGGCCCGGGCGCCCATACCAATCATACATACATACATACACACATTGCCAAATATATAATAGATATATATACATACACACACACACATATATATAATACACACACACGCACACACACACACACACACACACACACACACACACATATATATATATATATATATATATATATGTATATATATATATATACATATATATACATGCATACATATATATACAAAAACATAGTTCAAAATGACAGAAATCCAGAGTAATCCTAAACAACGAAAACGCAAAGAAAAGTAGCAGTAATAATTTGCCGCGAGAGAGAAGCTAATTTTTTCTTCGAGGTTTGCAGCAGCTCCCGCCCGCAATGAATCTCGGGAGTGGATGTAATAAGCTGCATTTTCGGCAAGTGGACCGGGGAAGAGAAGAGGTTCGGGGGATTGGGGAGGGCTGAGGAGGTAATGCGGGTGGTTGGTGGTAGGGATGTCAAACTTTTTTTTTCCATTGAAAAAAAACTCATACTTTCGAGTTTCATCTTTGTCTCTCGCTTAATTAAGTGTGAAGTTATTATTATTATTATTATTATTATTATTAGTTATTTATTATTATTATTATTATTATTATTATTCTGTTAAAAGGAATGGCAGAATTAAGCGAGTTGATTTCAATATTGTTTTTTTTCTATTTTCCTTACAATTTGCCTCTCAGGCTCTGCGATGTTTCTGAGTAACTGTCCAATACTAGCCCTAAAACCAAAGACGACCTACGGAATAATACCAGCACTGACGACGACCCCTTGCTTGACCTGGACCTGAGATCCTGTTTTAATAAAAAAATTCCCCAATATGAATATTGGCCAGTTATTCAGAAACATCGCTGAGCCTGAGAAGCGAATTGTAAGGAAATAGAAAAAAAACAATATATAAAATCACTCCGCTTAATTCTGCCATTCTTTTTAACAGCATTTGCCTAAAAGAGGGTCTTCTACCAAATTATTATTATTATTATTATTATTATTATTATTATTATTATTATTATTAGGATAAAACTGGTAAAACACCAGTTACGGGCTCCCCTAGGAGCAAGAGCCAATGCCAGAAAATAAGAGGGCATCATCTAAAACAATAAACATAATATGCTTTAACACAAGTTAAATGAATAGTTTAGAATCCTGGTTCTGAAACTCTGGATGCAGGTTCGAATCTTGCAACGGACACATAAATGACTTCATATTTTTGCATTTGGATGTAAAGGTGCATTTACACAGTCAAACGGTTTATCCACCCCGGTTTTCCAAACTTTTAGACCTCATATTCACAGATGTTCCAGATATTGTCAAGTCTAAGGTTAGTAAATATATAAGCACTTCTGAACATGCGCCATTGAGATGGACGTATCTGTCAATTAGTATATTCCTAATTCCGCTACCGGAAAAATAGTTGAAATCCATAGCCAATTGGGACTACATTATTGAAGCTTGTCAGGCACTTAGTATTTCAGATGCTATATTAGATCCTGATCCTAAGAAGTTAAGTGAAATTCTGATTGCTATTTTAATAAGATATGTCTTTAGAATGGTCATCAAATTTAGGACAAATGACCAGCCATGGTTTGATGATACACGTGGATGATCCTACCGTGACAACAGACCAAATTCAGCACATGGAGACGAAATCGTTTAAATGAAAATGACACCATTTTTGTCGAGTCTCGCCGTGCTGCGAATAGAACTTACCACGCAGCCGAGAGCTTTATCTCTGGTTGACCACATTGGTATCATCTATCTTTGGGTCAAGGTCGTCTTCGATTCTACCCTTACTAAAAGACGATGGTCGATTGGTTACTGGCCCTAACGAAAAGGCTGAACAGCTTTATCAAGATTTTGAAGCTACCCTGTCAGTTGAGGATGTCCCTCACCTTGATACTTGTCATCCTAAACCTATTCTTACAAAATCTGCATTGCACTCCAGGCATGGTAAGAAAATTCTGGATAATCGATAGCTGGGGTGGTGAAGATCCTGTTGGTTTCTTCCCTTTTTTTTTATTTCTAGTGTGTTGTCTCACAAGTTTAGTAGATTCTATAGATTTTTAAGTCGACATAGTATCTTTGTGAATGAGCACAAGCTTAGTAATACAGTGCCTGTAGTTACTGCAGTAACTACAGGCCAATCTCTATTCTCCCTGTGCTCTCCAAAGCTGCTGAAAAAACTTATTTTTAAGCTGCTATATAAGTATGTAGATTCTAAAGGATTGTTAGCTGATATTCAATATGCACATAGGAAGCAGCTAGTTACCTGATATGATCTTTTAGACTTAAGACTTGCCATTTGCAAGGAACCTTGATAGAGGCTTTGAGCGTAGAGTAATTCAACTAGATTTTAGTGCTGCTTTCAATTTAGTAGATCATAGGGCACTTACTTATAAGTGCCTGAAGTTTATTTATAAACTTCAGAATCTTGAGGGGGTGGATATGTTTCAGGATTACTTAAAGATGTTTTTACAAGTAGGCAACAGCGAGATGCTGTGGACGGGATCTTTAGTGAACCAAGACCTATTTTGTCTGGAGTTGACAAGTAATAATGGTTGTTGGCCTGGATACAAGATTGTCCAGTACGCCAATGATGCAACTCTTGTAGGCGTAGTAAAGTCTCCACTTATGAGAATAAAGCTGCCCTGAGCCTCTATCAGGAATGGACCGGGTCAGGGAATGGTTGTAGTCTGTGGAGTATGAGGCTGAAGTCCAGTAAAACGAAAACACTATTGATAAGCAGATCTCGTACAGACTTCCCACCCTATCCTCTCCTTCAAGTGGCAGAAGCTTAACTATCTAGGTGCAACTTTGACTCGCATCTAACTTTTGAGAAACATCTGATGAAAGTTTCAGCAAATGCCGCACGAAAGTTAGGCATTGTTCGTAAGGCCTCATATGTATAATTTTAACAATAATAAAATCAATGCATCCTGTTTTAGGTCGTTTGTGCTTCCTCTTACTAGAATACTGTTCCCAAGTGTGGATGTCTGCTTCTGCCAGAGATGTATCTCTTTTAGACAGAGTGGTTCATGGTGGCAGGTTTCTGTTTCTGAATAGTAGCAGTTATAATCTGGATCATCGACGGATGGTCCCTCACTTTTTCGCAAGATGTATTTCAGTAGAGAGCTTTCACATTCACAATGATAACCTTTACCTGCCGAGAGCAACCAGATTTGCTGAAAAACTCAGCCCCGCATCGATATGCAGTAAATGTGCCTCGCTGTCGAACTTGTCGGTTCGAGGGTGCCTTTATTCATCACTGTTGGGCCATGGAGCAACACCCAGAGGATGTCATGCCATTGGAATTTCAGAAGTTCAAGCAAAGATGTTATGTATTAATACCCTTATACCATTCTTCTTGCCTCTTCATGCATGTGTATCTATTTATTAATTTATTTTTTTCTTTTTAATAAGCAGGATCTCTTCCTAGTGAACACCATATTCTTTGGAAGCTTGAATTTCAAGTCAATGGCCCCTGTGGGCATGTTCCATATGAACAGATTTCATCTTCTGAACAATAATAATAATAATAATAATAATAATAATAATAATAATAATAATAATAATAATAATAGTAATAATAATAATAATATGGAAATTGTACCCATAATCATAAGAACATTAGGCACGATTCCAAGATCCCTGAAAAGGAATCTAGAAAAACTAGAGGCCGAAGTAGCTCCAGGACTAATGCAAAAGAGTGTGCTCCTGGAAACAGCGCACTAGTAAGAAAGAGATGCAACCCAGAACCCCTCACTATAATTACACCCAGTCGAACTGGAAGACTGTGATAAACAAAAACAAAGCAAAAAAAAAAAAAAAATAATAATAATAATACTTGTTAGTTCAACAAGTTTGAAAAAGTGTCACACGGTCAAACCAAATTTACATCCAACGCTAATGTGATTCGTGCAGGTGGGAAACAAAGATGCCTGTGGATCAAGACACTGTCATCACTATTGGTTTTATGGTGGCACTTAAGAAAAAAAAATCTACGTGGAGAAAAGATTGGTTGTTAAACAGACCAAATTTCCCATGCACATTTGCTTGCTGATTTCAAGTTAGAACCAGAGTATTGGCGTGCTGACAGAATGGACGAGGCAGCATCTTTAAACAGAGTATTGCGTGCTTACAGGAGAATGACGAGGCAGCATATTTAGATCTGCTGAAGTTTTTTACTCCTTTTATTGAGTACAAGGACAAACATGAGAAGCCATTTTTTAGCAACAATTGTACTGTCCAGGTTGGCAGAGCTCTCTCGTGACAAGTCTTGATCCAAATCAAACATCATCTGATCAGTATATCACAGAGAAAAGTGTAAAGCCGAAAATTCTAGACTTCTTTGAGTTTCAAGTATCTTACATTATCTCCTGAAAGCAGTCCGGAGGCAGTTGACTTTCTTCATAACGTTGTCCCCTGAGCAGCTATGTTCAAATTCCCTTTGTATATCCTGGAGAGCATTATATCAGAATTTAGCTTCCCATAAAGTTATATGGTCTTTGCATTTGAGGATAAATTCCATAAAACTTTGCTCTCATTCCTTTTGACTTCGTTTTCCTCAATATTCATACTTGAGACGGGAAATACACACAATGCTCCCGTCAAAATCAGAGTAGCTACTGAGGTTTGATGTTTGCCGATCGTTCACATAACAAAAAGTGTTTGTGGATAACTTAAGCCGCGCCTAAAAGTCAGGCCGAGATGGACTTCCTTCAAATCGTTTGTCAACGGCGTTTTCCAACCAAACACACAATTCACACATTCAAATTACTTCAAACACTCGTTGGGCAAACCGGGTTAGACAAGGGGTATTTACACAGTGAAATTATTTGTAGAACCCACTACCCAGTTTGCCCAACTATTACTGGAAAAACGCAAAGGGGCGCTCAACCTTTTATGAGGAGAAATGGCCTTTCTCATGTTTGTGTTCTTATATTTAATAAAAGGAGTGACAAACCTCACCAGACATCAGATGCACGGTTGATGTGAATCTACTACGGGAGGGGTGTATAGCAAGATGGAAGAAAGAGAATATGAATGGAGGTACAGTAAAAGGAATTAAATGGGTTGCAGTTAGGGGTCTAAGGGACGCTGCAAAGAACCTTAGGTAAAACCTTAAATAATGCTTATAGTGCACCGCGTGAGGTGCACTGACGGTTGCACTACAACCAAGCCTAGAGGATTCCTCTTGTTCCCCTCTCAATTTTCTATCAATCCTTGACAATCCTCCCCCCCGATTCCTATCCTTTTCTGACAAATCCTCCTGTTTCCTATTAATTCTTACTTTCTGCAAGTTTAAACCCAAACAATTATTTATCTTTATTATCCCAGTTGATTCAACGAGATCTCTTATAAACCCGTAAAACCCTACTAAGAGATTCAGAGCAGCTGAACCACCGGTTTTCGACAACACCTTTTGTCGTCGTCATAGGTTAACGTTACTTTTGCATTCAGAACCCTTACCTGTGATTTTGATGGCTTTGGCATAGGACTCACTTCTACTCTGATAAGTACCAGGTCTATTGAACTTAGGTACTAAATAATACTTGCAAAGATTAGTTAGGGTCATATACACTTGCCAACTTTCCCCCGTTATCCGATGCTTGGATAAAAAGTTATTGCCGAAAAACAGCGTTGCGTCGGCTCTGAATCCCTTAGTCATTTCTCTTGATTCCTCCCAATTCCCCCGGGAATCGTCCTGATTCCTCCTTATCCTCTCGAATGACAGATATCAGCTGAAGGAATTCAGGAGGGAATCATCCTCGTGAGTGAATTCTGTTTATGAAAATGACGTCACATCGAAGACAAGCTTCCATTCATGGTTGCCCGAGAAAAATCTGATCTCTACAGTAGAAAGAGAGAGAGAGAGAGAGAGAGAGAGAATGTATGCAGAAATGTAACTGAGAGGAGAAACGCTAATTTGGTGTTGCACGTGTGAAGGAGAGAGAGAGAGAGAGAGAGAGAGAGAGAGAGAGAGAGAGAGAGAGAGAGAGAGAATGGAAGTATGATTGTAACTGGGAGATGAAATGCTAATGTAGTCTTATCAATGAAGTGCTAATCCGGTGTACAACGCGCGAAAAGAGAGAGAGAGAGAGAGAGAGAGAACTCTACCTATATCAGATCTTTTATCGATATTTTTAACGTAATACAAGATCCATATGGCATAAGGTTCCGCGGATTAACAAAACATCCATGGATTCACAGTAATACGAATTATCTGAAAAGGATTATGATCAGCATAAATAACAAATGCATAGGATACGTCCACCTCAACAATACAGTGGAGTCCTTGGTCTGTATCACCCGTTGGGGGGGGGGGGGGGGTGGGGGGGGGGGGGGGGTTTTGGGGGGTCGGTGGGCGCAATCGTGCGTCCTCCCATGGGGGAGTGGCGGCGTGCTTTGAAAAATGGAGTGCAATATCCAGAGACTTTTTCAAAAAAAGTATAGAGAGTTAGTGTCGGTGGCTGAGGGGACACCGATTACATAATTCAGTTCTACATTGTCCGTGGGCAAATGTGGGTCCAGTGTTTCTTTCCATTCGTTTTGTGATAATGTGAATATAATCGATATACATACATAAGGTATAGATAATAGTATTATGTTAATAATTTACGTTATAATAATATTTATTATTATTTTTATTCTTGTAAATTCACACTGACTAGAGGATACCATCCTTATTTTGATTCATCTCCAATTCTGTTCTGGAAAGACTGAAGCAATTATTGACATAAGTAATCAAAAGTTGAAAGATAATAAGTCACGAAGGCAAAACTGGAGTTGCAAAGCCCTTCCAGTGTCACTGCAACCCCCCTATACCTATAAAGCAGGTGATGGTTCGATTGTTTTTGTTAGGTGTCACTGTTTCTGCTATTTTTTGTCAATATTCTTGACCGTTATCAACGTTACAAAAATGAAATGAAGATACATTTCTCCCTAGAGATCACTTTCCTTCTTATCACAACGATCAGAGAGAAGTTTGCCCTGTCATCATCATTCTTTCCATTGCTGTCGTTATTCAATTTTGTTACTACAATCATCTTTATTATTATGACCACCGTTATTACATCACTGTTTCTGTTTACAACATTTCAATACATTTTCAACAGGCAGAAGTAACTATCTCAGGAAAAGGGATTTGGCCAATATTCGGAAGATAAATCGAAAACATCCTTGGCGCCTGAATGGTGAAAGTCCAGTACTGATGAGAAAAGTGTCAACTTTTAACGAGTGGGAGAGACGTCAAGCGTGGGCTGCTGGAATGCTTTGAACTTGCTGCAGATTCCCAGACATAAGGCTTAAGAGGAAATGCCACAAGATTACGGCGGACTCGGATTTATACACCTCAAACAATTTGGTAGCATGAGAGAGGAGAGAGAGTGAAAGAAAAAGAAGAAATTGCTCCGGTACATAGTGCCATATCAAACCTAAAAAAAATATACATACAATGCTATTGTATGTAGAACGTTATGCATGTAATGTATGTTATTATTAAACATCAGAGAGGAAGAGAGCGAAGAAGGAAAGAGAAATTACTCCGGGTATACACATAGTGTAATCTTAACAAAATGAAAAAATATATATAGCAAATATATATATATTTTATTATATATATTATATATATATATATATACATACTATATACACGAAACAGAAGGAGAAGAGAGAGAGAGAGGAGAGAGGAGAGAAATTACTTCCGGATACAGAGTGTATTTTATAAAAAACATATACATAAATACGGCGCACAAACGACAACACATATATAATATGCATTTATATAATGTATATATATATTATTATATATATATCTTATATATATAATAAGATATTTTAAAATTTAAGATAGATAATATATATAGATATATTTATAATTTAATATATATATAGTCCATATATAACATAGAGAGAGAGAGGAGAGACGAGAGAGAGAGAGATATTACACCCCCCGGTACAAATAAGTTGTATTTCAAATCATATAATATATAATATAATATATAATATTAATATATATATATATTGATATTAATCTATATCTGTGTGTGTGTGTGTGTGTGTATAACTGAATCACGAAAGTTTGGAACGTGATAAATCCATAAATAAAGGTATAAGCCACGAGGGAAAAATAAACAACGAAGTTTCCGCAAGATCTTTCGACGTTCAACGTCCTTCACTTAGCTAAGCAAAGGACGTTTGAACGTCGAAAGATCTTGCGGAAACTCCGTTGTTTATTTTTCCCTCGTGGATTATACCTTTACTTATATATATATATATATATATATATATATATATATATATATATATATATCTATTATATATATATATATACATACAGAGAGAGAGAGAGAGAGAGAGAGAGAGAGAGGTGTATGGCGTACTACATGCAGTGTTTGCCACGTGGCTAGTGAGCCGTCTGTGAAGGTAGTAGGCGTATGCAGCAGCCAGTATTATGTATTTTCTGCACAGAGGTTTCATCCACAGTTCCGCAGTACAAGTGTAAATGTGGCAGTGCTCAATGTCTTGCTTTCTCGGAAGTCAGATTTGTTGGGGGATATGGCTTAATGTTGAGAGAGAATATATATACGTGTATATATATATATATATATATATATATATATATATAAACATACATACATAAAATATACATAAATATATACTATAAAGACGTAAGGCTGAGTCACCCTGAAACTTCTACAAAGTCTCTCCATTTGCAGCATTTTTTTCAGCCGTGAACGAACAGAAACTTGTCTAGAAGTTTTAGTTCAAAGATACTGCTCCAGCCCTGATGCCAATTTACTTCTTATGTAGACCCGAGTATAAATATCAAAGGACAGGAAAATGATTGACTAGAGGACCATGGACATCTCCTACAATTGACCTCTAATATATGCTCCACGAGAAAAAAGTTGAAAAATAGCTTTACAAAACAAGAACAACATTCAAACTTTCAAAATGTTTAAGTGAATTGCTCTATAATATGCGTCATATACGCACGACTGGCTCTTGAAATCATCGCGAACCATATGATGTAATCAAGAATCATTTTATAAGCATGTAGAAGTAAATAATGGTTGTTTTTACTCTGCTGAAATATCTATTTCACTTTATACAACGCCACTAACTAGTGCTCTGTTAGCGTCTCAGGCCTCACTGTGACTCATTCAGCTCACATCATACTCATGGAATCTGAAATCTGGAGTGAGATCACTAGACCGATATTCTTTGCACAAATATCAACACATACATTAGGCCTAGGTATAGCATCTGAATGTGATCCACATAAAAGCTTTGCATGTGGGTCACGTGAATGAAAAGCTCCTGTTCTAATTTCGGCACTTAAAGCTCATTTCTCTACCACGTACAAGCGATAAAACAAAATATGAACAGAGGAACACATTTGAATAGGGACCCACCTGCGGTCACAAAGAGCTTGACAAGGTTGACAGTTGGGCCTAAATCAGGCTTGCAAACAGACGAGGGCCTACAAACCGATTGTTGCGAGCTACTTGAACACATTTACACATTATTCGTTAAAGAAAGAAATAACTGAATCTCTGACTTTTTGTAACTAATCGCTGCTCGCTTTAGCATGAAGCAAAACAAGAATACAATATAAGTCAAAATGTAAATAACTCGTGGTATCCTTGTTCTCCTGAACTGGCACCACTGATCTAAGCTACTGGCTAATGTGGCTTCAATTGACTCAAGTAGAGGAAATAGAGGGATTCGGGTTGTGTTCATTCACTCACTTTGGACGTTGTGACAGAGATATTGTCTTTGTTTGATCCCGAGAGACAACGACATAAATGTTTGAAAATGCATAGCATTTTAGACATCGATCAAAATTACCTAAGGAAAACTTTTTTTTGTATTAAATTTAAATAGTAACATGAAGAACGCAACCTACATTATACTTTTTTAATCATCTAAACAGCGCTCGACATGTTAAAATGTACATGTTGAACAATATACCTCCTGATTGGCGATCGCAGAAAGAAACTTCTCTTTCAAATTAGGAAGATGGCTACAGATTTTAGCCTTCTGGCTCTATACTAGTCTCTTAGGATGAGATTGCAATCCATATGGCTCTATATTCTATTAGGATGAGATTGCTACCCTTATGGGCTCTTAACTAAACTGTTATCCATCGAGTCGACTAACTGCCAGGTGGACAAATCAGTGCTTATGTCCACCAGAGGCACGATAAATGTGTCAGGAAGCGGGACTAAGTTGTTTTTCCGGCCTGAGATCAATCTTGTGAATGTCACTGGCAAGAGGAGACTAATTACTGAACACAGACATATTTATTTATATATATGAACTAGAAAAATGTCTGTTTGTATGAATGCTATGCAAATCCACATTTCTTGGCCGATTTGGTGAGATTTTTAAATATTAGTCAATATAAAAACCAGGGAAAGTTATGGTGAAAATAAAAATTAAATCAGATCATTGGTTGGGTAGAAAAGGGGTGTGTGTATGTGAAGTGGGTGAAATGTAAAAATTACTGAAAACAACAGATATTAGTGTCTAATCCATAGTTTTACAACAAATTGACAGATATTCGTGTCTAATCCACAGTTTTTGAGGTAGCTGAGTTGAATAGTGACACTCCCGATGCCCTTTGAGGTCCAAATTCATCCCCAATAGGAAGAGGTTTGAAGTGGGTGGGAAGGGGATGAGATGTAAAAATAATTGAAAACAACAGATATTAGTTTTCAAGGTTGCTGAAATGAAAAGCGACACTCCTGATGTCCTTTAATTCTAAGGTCAACCACAGATAGGAAGCGGTGGTGGGAAGGAGGTGATATGTAAAAATAAAAATTACTTAAAACTATAGATATTAGCGTTTAATCCATAGTTTTTTTGAAAAAAGTTATTAAGATGAAAGTGACACTCTCAATGCCCTTTTGAGTCCAAGTTCAGCCTCAATAGAAGGGGGTGTGAGAAGGGGTAAAAAATCAAATTTCCAAAATGACGGAGATTGGTGCCAAATTCAAGGAATAGTTTTTGAGGTCACTAGGATGAATAGAGACTCTCCAATGCCCATCAAGTCAAGTTCAGACCCAATAGGAGTGGGGGTGAGAAGTGGTGAAATATAAAATGTCAAAAATGCTGGACAATGTAATTGAAGTAAC